>NC_069503.1:416892307-417492307 GCF_027579735.1 Bombina bombina | reverse complement strand
ATATATCAAGTTAAAACCCTGCCATATACTCACATATTATTTGGAGAGTACTGCTAAGATTCTTATATCACGAACGGGCGAACCGGGCAAACTGCCATTGACTTCAATAGGCAGGCGAATTTTAAAACCCACAGGGACTCTTTCTGGCCACAATAGTGATGGAAAAGTTGTTTCAAGGGGACTAACACCTGGACTGTGGCATGCCGGAGGGGGATCCATGGCAAAACTCCCATGGAAAATTACATAGTTGATGCAGAGTCTGTTTTTAAGCAATAAAGGGCATAAATCACCTAACATTCCTAAATTGTTTGGAATAACATGCTTTAAAACATTAGGTATGATGTTGTATCGATCAGGTAGTGTAAGGGTTACGCCCGCTTCACAGTGACAGACCAAACTCCCCGTTTAACGCACTGCAAACAACCGCAAACAGTCCATTTGCACAACCGCAAAATCCCCTTTTGCATAGGAACCGGGAGATGGAAAAAGATGCTTGGTCGGTCCTCCTACTTCAAATTTGGGGCACTGCGCATGCAATCTAATGTGCCACCAGATAGGAGTGCTGTGTTAAGTAGTACTATTCTTATCAGTTTAATCCCTGTTATGTCCCCTATCAGGGGACGTGTATATGTCATCGATTTTAGGAACCGGGAGATGGAAAAAGATGCTTGGTCGTTCCTCCTACTTCAAATTTGGGGCACTGCGCGTGCAATCTAATGTGCCACCAGATAGGAGTGGTGTGTTAAGTAGTACTATTCTTATCAGTTTAATCCCTGTTACGTCCCCTATCAGGGGACGTGTATATGGCATCGATTTTAGGAACCGAGAGATGGAAAAAGATGCTTTGTCGGTCCTCCTACTTCAAATTTGGGGCACTGCGTGTGCAATATAATGTGCCACCAGATAGGAGTTGTGTGTTAAGTAGTTCTATTCTTATCAGTTTAATCCCTGTTACGTCCCCTATCAGGGGACGTGTATATGGCATCGATTTTAGGAACCGGGAGATGGAAAAAGATGCTTGGTCTGTCCTCCTACTTCAAATTTGGGGCACTGCGCATGCAATCTAATGTGCCACCAGATAGGAGTGGTGTGTTAAGTAGTACTATTCTTATCAGTTTAATCCCTGTTACATCCCCTATCAGGGGACGTGTATATGGCATCGATTTTAGGAACCGGGAGATGGAAAAAGATGCTTGGTCGGTCCTCCTACTTCAAATTTGGGGCACTGCGCGTGCAATCTAATGTGCCAACAGATAGGAGTGGTGTGTTAAGTAGTTCTATTCTTATCAGTTTAATCCCTGTTACGTCTCCTATCAGGGGGCGTGTATATGGTATCGATTTTAGGAACCGGGAGATGGAAAAAGATGCTTGGTCGGACCTCCTAATTCAAATTTGGGGCACTGCGCGTGTAATCTAATGTGCCACCAGATAGGAGTGGTGTGTTAAGTAGTACTATTCCTATCAGTTTAATCCCTGTTATGTGCCTTTTTTTTGGTTTGGTTTTTGAAGCCACAGTGCAGCACCAGAGGCCAGAAAAATTAGGCATGTACACATGCCTGAAAAATTAGGTATTGTTGCAGCCGCTGCTGTAGCAGCGGCTAGAAAAATTGATGTTTGTTTCCCAGGCAGAAAGTACCCTAAAACATTGCGGCTTGAACCCTAGTTGATGGCGGATAAGTCACGCAAGTCATCCGGCATTCAGAGATAGAATACAGCAGCGTGTGGACCATTTTTAGCCCAAGGCAGCTCATCTAATCAGGCCATTTTTAGTCAAATGTATCGCCCACTGTCAGTCCCTTCGGGATCCATCCCTCATTCATCTTAATAAAGGTGAGGTAATCTAGACTTTTTTTACCTAGGCAACTTCTCTTCTCAGTGACAATACCTCCTGCTGCACTGAAGGTCCTTTCTGACAGGACACTTGAAGCGGGGCAGGCCAGAAGTTCTATCGCAAATTGGGATAGCTTAGGCCACAGGTCAAGTAGTCAGTAGTCAAGCGGTTCATCGCCCCTCAGAGTGTCGATATCTGCAATTAAGGCGAGGTAGTTTGCTACCTGTCGGTCGAGTCGTTCTCTGAGGGTGGACCCCGAAGGGCTGTGGCGATGTGTAGGACTTAAAAAGCTCTGCATGTCCTCCATCAACAACACATCTGTAAAGCGCCCTGTCCTTGCCGGCGTGGTCGTGGGAGGAGGAGGATTACTTTCACCTCTTCCCTGTTAGATTCCTGTTGTGCTGTGACATCATCCTTATACGCTGTGTAAAGCATACTTTTTAATTTATTTTGGAACTGCTGCATCCTTTCCAACTTGAGGTATTCGGTAATATTTCAGGCACTTTCTGCTTATACCGGGGGTCTAGTAGCGTGGACACCCATTACAGGTTGTTCTGCTTCAGCCTTTTTATACGAGGGTCCCTCAACAGGCACGACAGCATGAAAGACCCCATTTGCACAAGGTTGGATGCCGAGCTACTCATGCCCCGTTCCTCGTCCTCAGTGATCTCACTGAAGGTATGTTCTTCCCCCCAGCCACGTACAACACCACGGGTACCAGATAGATGACAACAAGCACCCTGGGATGCCTGTTGTGGTTGGTCTTCCTCCTCCTCCTCAAAGCCACATTCCTCCTCTGACTCCTCTTCCTCACAATCCTCTTCCAGCGTTGCCGCAGGTCCAGCAAGCGATGCTGATAAGGCTGTTTCTGGTGGTGATGGTGACCACAACTCTTCCTCTTCACGCTCATCTATGGCCTGATCCAGCACTCTTCGCAGGGCACGCTCCAGGAAGAAAACAAATGGTATGATGTCACTGATGGTGCCTTCGGTGCGACTGACTAGGTTTTTCACCTCCTCAAAAGGACGCATGAGCCTACAGGCATTGCGCATGAGCGTCCAGTAACGTGGCAAAAAAATTCCCAGCTCCGCAGAGGCTGTCCTAGCACCCCGGTCATACAAATAGTTGTTAAAGGCTTTTTCTTGTTGGAGCAGGCGGTCAAACATTAGGAGTGTTGAATTCCAACGTGTCGGGCTGTCCCAAATCAAGCGCCTCACTGGCATGTTGTTTCGCTGCTGGATATCTGAAAAGTGCGCCATGGCGTGTAGGAACGCCTGAAATGGCCACACACCTTCCTGGCCTGCTTCAGGACGTCCTGTAAGCCTGGGTACTTATGCACAAAGTGTTGTACGATCAGATTACACACATGTGCCATGCACGGCACATGTATCAACTAGCCCAATTTCAATGCCGCCAACAAACTTCTTCCGTTGTCACAAACCACTTTGCCAATCTCCAGTTGGTGTGGAGTCAGCCACTGATCCACCTGTGCGTTCAGGGCGGACAGGAGTGCTGGTCCGGTGTGACTCTCTGCTTTCAGGCAAGTCAACCCCAAGACGGCATGACACTGCCGTATCTGGGATGTGGAATAGAACCTGGGGAGCTGGGGGGGGGTGCCGTTGATGTGGAGCAAGACGCAGCAGCAGAAGAGGACTCAGCCGAGGAGGTTATGGAAGAGGATGGAGTAGGAGGAGTAGAGGAGGTGGCAGTAGGCCTGCCTGCAAGTCGTGGCGGTGTTACCAACTCCTCTGCAGAGCCACGCATTCCATGCTTGGCAGCCGTCAGCAGGTTTACCCAATGCGCAGTGTAGGTGATATACCTGCCCTGACCATACTTTGCAGACCAGGTATCAGTGGTCAGAATGACCCTTGCCCCAACACTGTGTGCCAGACATGCCATTACTTCCTTTTGAACAATTGAGTACAGGTTGGGGATTGACTTTTGTGCAAAGAAATTTCAGCCGGGTACCTTCCACTGCGGTGTCCCAATAGCTACAAATTTTTTGAACGCCTCAGACTCCACCAGCTTGTATGGTAAAAGCTGGCGGGCTAAGAATTCAGACAAGCCAGCTGTCAGATGCCAGGCAAGGGGGTGACTTTGTGACATTGGCTTCTTACTCTCAAACATGTCCTTAACAGACACTGTCAGACTGTGGGCAGATGAGCAGGAACTGCTCAAGGCAAGACACGGAGTGGCGGATGGTTGAGAGGGGGCAAGGAGGACAGCAGTGGTTGACGTGGCTGAAGATGCTGGACCAGAAGGAGGATGGCGGCTTTGAGTTTGTGTGCTGCTTGTACTCATGTGTTGATCCCATAGGCATTTGTGATGTGCGATCATGTGCCTTCGCAAAGCAGTTGTACCTAGGATGGGACTTCCCATGACTCAGTTTCTTTTGGCACAGGTTGCAAATGGCATTGCTGTTGTCAGAGGCAGACACACAAAAAAAATGCCACACTGCTGAGCTCTGCAATGACGGCATTCTGGTGGTGGCAACAGCATGCGTTGATTGGCGTGCTGTCTGGCTGACCCCGGGTGCCAATGCATGCTGTCTGACTGTGCCACTAGCTCCTTGCGATGACCTCCCCCTGCTTCCAACTCGTCTCCTCCTCCTCTCTGTCTCCCCATCTGAACTTTCCCCCTCTTCTTCTTCTCTTCTAGCGGGCACCCACGTGACATTCACGGACGCATCGTCATCATCAACCACTTCACTTGTATCTGACAACTCAGCAAAGGAAGCAGCAGCGGGTACAATATCATCATCATCACACCGTATGTCCATGTGTGTAATGCTGCCTGACTGAGGCATATCCCTGTTATCTACATCCTCTGGCAATAATGGTTGCGCATCACTATCACTCATTTCTTCCAACTGATGTGTAAATAACTCCTCTGACAGATCAAGTGAAGCGGCTGTGGTGCTAGTGTTGGTGGTGGCGGCAGACGGCGAGTGGTAACTTGAGAGGTGCCCGAAGCTAAGCTGGAGGAGGATGGTGCGTCAAGGTTCCGAGCGGAAGCTGTAGAAGATTGGGTGTCCTGTGTTAGCCAGTCAACTATGTCCTCAGAACTGTTCGAGTTTGGCGTACGTGGCCTCTGAACAATGGGCATTATTCTAGGGCCAAAGGGAATCACAGCACCAAGAACACGACGGACCCTGCAGGGTGGCATGCCTCTGCCTGTCATTTTTTTTTCGATTAGTGGTACTATGCGTGCAAGCTACTGTGACAACAGATATGAGTGGCACTGTGCACTGGCAGAAGATGGCAGAGTAGACGCTGTGGGCCTGAGACACACGCTTGCAGACAACTAAATGCTATTCAATCTATTACAGCCAAAATTGTATTTTTTTTTTTAAATGTACACTACTGTTACACCAGATATGAGTTGCAATGGTGTGACAATGTGTCCTGGCAGGCACTGAAATGCACACGTGTGAAGGAAACTGACTGCTATTATTTAACACAGTCAAAAAAGTTTTTTTTTTTTAAATGTACACTACTGTTACACCAGATATGAGTTGCACTGGGGTGACACTGTGAACTGGCAGGCACTGAAACGCAAACGTGTGAAGGAAACTGACTGCTATTATTTAACACAGTCAAAAAAGTGTTGTTTTTTTTTAAATGTACACTACTGTTACACCAGATATGAGTTGCACTGGGGTGACACTGTGCCCTGGCAGGCACTGAAACGCACACGTGTGAAGGAAACTGACTGCTATTATTTAACACAGTCAAAAAAGTGTTTTTTTTTTTTTAAATGTACACTACTGTTACACCAGATATAAGTTGCACTGGGGTGACACTGTGCCCTGGCAGGAACTGAAACGCACACACGTGTGATGGAAACTGACTGTTATTATTTAACACAGTCAAAAAAAGTGTTTTTTTTTTTTTTTAAATGTACACTACTGTTACACCAGATATGAGTTGCACTGGGGTGACACTGTGCCCTGGAAGGCACTGAAATGCACACATGTGAAGGAAACTGACAGATATTATTTAACACAGTCAAAAAAGTGTTGTTTTTTTTTAAATGTACACTACTGTTACACCAGATATAAGTTGCACTGGGGTGACACTGTGTCCTGGCAGGCACTGAAACGCACACGTGTGAAGAAAACTGACTGCTATTATTTAACACAGTCAAAAAAGTGTTTTTTTTTTTTAAATGTACACTACTGTTACACCAGATATGAGTTGCACTGGGGTGACACTGTGCCCTGGCAGGCACTGAAATGCACACGTGTGAAGGAAACTGACAGTTATTATTTAACACTGTCAAAAAAGTGTTTTTTTTTTTAAATGTACACTACTGTTACACCAGATATGAGTTGCACTGGGGTGACACTGTACCCTGGCAGGCACTGAAACGCACACGTATGAAGGAAACTGACTGCTATTATTTAACACAGTCAAAAAAGTGTTGTTGTTTTTTTAAATGTACACTACTGTTACACCAGATATGAGTTGCACTGGGGTGACACTGTGCCCTGGCAGGCACTGAAACGCACACGTGTGAAGGAAACTGACTGCTATTATTTAACACAGTCAAAAAAGTGTTGTTTTATTTTAAATGTATTCTACTGTTACACCAGATATGAGTTGCACTGGGGTGACACTGTGCCCTGGCAGGCACTGAAACGCACACGTGTGAAGGAAACTGACTGCTATTATTTAACACAGTCAAAAAAGTGTTTTTTTTTTTTAAATGTACACTACTGTTACACCAGATATGAGTTGCACTGGGGTGACACTGTGCCCTGGCAGGCACTGAAACGCACACGTGTGATGGAAACTGACAGCTATTATTTCAGAGTCAAAAAAAGTGTTTTTTTTTTTAAAATGTACACTACTGTTACACCAGATATAAGTTGCACTGGGGTGACACTGTGCCCTGGCAGGCACTGAAACGCACACACGTGTGAAGGAAACTGACTGCTATTATTTAACACAGTCAAAAAAGTGTTGTTGTTTTTTAAATGTACACTACTGTTACACCAGATATGAATTGCACTGGGGTGACACTGTGCCCTGGCAGGCACTGAAACGCACACGTGTGAAGGAAACAGACTGCTATTATTTAACACAGTCAAAAAAGTGTTGTTTTTTTAAATGTACACTACTGTTACACCAGATATGAGTTGATCTGGGGTGACACTGTGCCCTGGCAGGCACTGAAAAGCACACGTGTGAAGGAAACTGACTGCTATTATTTAACACAGTCAAAAAAGTGTTGTTTTTTTAAATGTACACTACTGTTACACCAGATATAAGTTGCACTGGGGTGACACTGTGCCCTGGCAGGCACTGAAACGCACACACGTGTGATGGAAAATGACTGCTATTATTTAACACAGTCAAAAAAGTGTTTTTTTTTTTAAATGTACACTACTGTTACACCAGATATGAGTTGCACTGGGGTGACACTGTGCCCTGGCAGGCACTGAAAAGCACACGTGTGAAGGAAACTGACTGCTATTATTTAACACAGTCAAAAAAGTGTTGTTTTTTTAAATGTACACTACTGTTACACCAGATATAAGTTGCACTGGGGTGACACTGTGCCCTGGCAGGCACTGAAACGCACACACGTGTGATGGAAAATGACTGCTATTATTTAACACAGTCAAAAAAGTGTTTTTTTTTTTTTAAATGTACACTACTGTTACACCAGATATGAGTTGCACTGGGGTGACACTGTGCCCTGGCAGTGACTGAAATGCACACGTGTGAAGGAAACTGACAGATATTATTTAACACAGTCAAAAAAGTGTTGTTGTTTTTAAATGTACACTACTGTTACACCAGATATAAGTTGCACTGGGGTGACACTGTGCCCTGGCAGGCACTGAAACGCACACGTGTGAAGGAAACTGACTGCTATTATTTAACACAGTCAAAAAAGTGTTGTTTTTTTTTAAATGTACACTACTGTTACACCAGATATGAGTTGCACTGGGGTGACACTGTACCCTGACAGGCACTGAAACGCACACGTGTGAAGGAAACTGACTGCTATTATTTAACACAGTCAAAAAAGTGTTGTTGTTTTTTTTAAATGTACACTACTGTTACACCAGATATGAGTTGCACTGGGGTGACACTGTGCCCTGGCAGGCACTGAAACGCACACGTGTGAAGGAAACTGACTGCTATTATTTAACACAGTCAAAAAAGTGTTTTTTTTTTTAAATGTACACTACTGTTACACCAGATATGAGTTGCACTTGGGTGACACTGTGCCCTGGCAGGCACTGAAACGTACACGTGTGAAGGAAACTGACTGCTATTATTTAACACAGTCAAAAAAGTGTTGTTTTTTTTAAATGTACACTGCTGTTACACCAGATATGAGTTGCACTGGGGTGACACTGTGCCCTGGCAGGCACTGAAACGCACACGTGTGAAGGAAACTGACTGCTATTATTTAACACAGTCAAAATGTGTTGTTTTTTTTAAATGTACACTACTGTTACACCAGATATGAGTTGCACTGGGGTGACACTGTGCCCTGGCAGGCACTGAAACGCACACGTGTGAAGGAAACTGACTCTTCTATTACTTAACACAGTCAAAAAAGTGTTTTTTTTTTAAAATGTACACTACTGTTACACCAGATATGAGTTGCACTGGGGTGACACTGTGCCCTGGCAGGCACTGAAACGCACACACGTGTGAAGGAAACTGACTGCTATTATTTAACACAGTCAAAAAAGTGTTGTTTTTTTTAAATGTACACTACTGTTACACCAGATATGAGTGGTGGCACTGGGCAAGTGGGCCCAGTATACGCTGTGAGACTGACACACACGCTGGCAGGCAGGCAGGCAGGCAACTGCAATTGGATTACACAGGAAAAAAAAAAGACTGATGTTCTAGCCCTAAAAAGGGCTTTTTGGGGTGCTGTCCTTACGGCAGAGATCAGATGAGTCCTTCAGGACTGTAGTGGACACTGAATACACTAGCCTAGCTATCGATTTCCCTATTAAATAAGCAGCAGCTACACTGTCCCTCCTCTCACTAAGATTGCAGCTTCCGAATGAATCTAAAATGGATGCTGTCCAGGAGGTAGGAGGGTCTGGGAGGGAGGGTCTGCTGCTGATTGGCTGGAATGTGTCTGCTGACTGTGAGGTACAGGGTCAAAGTGTTACTCAATGATGACGAATAGGGGGCGGATCGAACATTGCATATGTTCGCCCGCCGCAGCGAACTCGAACAAGCTATGTTCGCCGGGAACTATTCGCCGGCGAACTATTCGTGACATCACTATGTGCCAAGTATTCTGATAAAGTCTTGTGCTCCAGGTATCCGGCTCAAGTACCAGTTGAGTGTCCTGCCTTCAGCAGATGTTGTGCCAGATGAGTGCTCGGCATTAAAAGGCAAGAAGGGAGCCTTGAGCAAAATTGTGCTCCATACCGCACTCCAATACCAGCGCTGCTTAAGTCAGCGGTGAGCTGGTTGTACGTGCTAGTGCACGATTTTGCCATGGACATCAATGGGAGAGCCAGCTGAGAAAAAGTCTAACACCTGCAAAAAAGCAGCGTTTAGCTCAGTAACGCAGCCCCATTGATTCCTATGGAGAAATACATTTTATGTTTACACCTAACACCCTAACATGAACCCCGAGTCTAAACACCCCTAATCTTACACTTATTAACTACTAATCTGCCGCCCCCAACATCGCCGACACCTACATTATACTTATTAACCCCTAATCTGCCGCTCCGGACATCGCCGCCAAATACATTATACTTATGAACCACTAATCTGCTGCCCCCAACATCGCCAACACCTACATTATATTTATTGACCCCTAATCTGCTGCCCACAACATTGCCGACACCTACATAATGTTATTAACCCCTAATCTGCCGCCCCCAATGTCGCCACCACTATAATAAACATATTAACCCCTAAACCGCCGCACTGCTGCATCGCAAACACTAGTTAAATATTATTAACCCCTAATCTGCTGCCCCTAACATCGCCACCACCTACCTACATTTATTAACCCCTAATCTGCCGCCCCCAACGTCGCCGCCACTATACTGAATTTATTAACCCCTAAACATAAATCTAACCCTAACCCTAACAACCCCTAACTTTAATATAATTAAAATTAATCTAAATAAAACCTAATATCATTACGTAAATAATTCCTATTTAAAACTAAATACTTACCTATAAAATAAACCCTAAACTAGCTACAATATAACTAATAGTTATATTGTATCTAGCTTAGGGTTTATTTTTATTTTAGAGGCATGTTTGTATTTATTTTAACTAGGTAGAATAGTTACTAAATAGTTATTAACTATTTACTAACTACCTAGCTAAAATAAATACAAATTGATCTGTAAAATAAAACCTAACCTAAGTTACACTAACACCTAACACTACACTACTATTAAATAAATTAACTAAATTAAATACAATTAACTAAATTAAATAAAATTAGCTAAATTGCAAAAAAACCCTCTAAATTAAAGAAAATAAAAAACAAATTACTAGCGGCTAGATTTAGAGTTCTGCGGCCAAAGGGGTGCGTTAGCTACGCATGCTTTTTTCCCCCCGCACCTTTTAAATACCGCTGGTATTTAGAGTTCACAGAATGGCTGCGTTAGGCTCCAAAAAATTTACTGCCACTGCAACTCTAAATACCAGCGTTGCTTACGGACGTGGCCAGCTTCAAAAACGTGCTCGTGCACGATTCCCCCATAGAAAACAATGGGGCCATTTGAGTTGAAAAAAAACCTAACACCTGCAAAAAAGCAGCATTCAGATCCTAACGCAGCCCCATTGTTTTCTATGGGGAAACACTTCCTACGTCTGCACCTAACACTCTAACATGTACCCCGAGTCTAAACACCCCTAACCTTACACTTCTTAACCCCTAATCTGCCGCCCCCGCTAACGCTGACACCTTGTCTTCACCTCACCGGGTTCAGCGATCGGTCCAGAAGAGGGTCCGAAGTCTTGATCCAAGCGGCAGCTGAAGTACTCCATCATCGGGCTGAAGTCGAAAGTCCATCATCGGGATGAAGTCTTCTATCAAGCGGCATCTTCAATCTTCTTTCTTCCGGAGCGGAGCGGAGCCATCTTCTTCCCAGCCGACGCGGATCCATCCTCTTCAACCGCTGCCTACTCGCCGAATGACGGTTCCTTTAAATGACTTCATCCAAGATGGCGTCCCTCGAATTCCGATTGGCTGATAGGATTCTATCAGCCAATCGGAATTAAGGTAGGAATATTCTGATTGGCTGATGGAATCAGCCAATCAGATTCAAGTTCAATCCGATTGGCTGATCCAATCAGCCAATCAGATTGAGCTCGCATTCTATTGGCTGATCGGAACTTAGTTCTTTTTTATTTTTTGTACTTTAGTTAGTTTATTTCATTGTATTTATTTGTAGGTATTGTATTTAATTAATTTATTGATAGTGTAGTGTTAGGTTTAATTGTAGATAATTGTAGGTATTTTAGTTAATTTATTTATTGATAGTGTAGTGTTAGGTTTAATTGTAACTTAGTGACCAATAACGAAGCCTAAGCCTCAAGATAGAGAAAGTGCGCTAACAAGCTAAAAGTATACACACCACATTAAAAGATATTTAAATTTATTAAATGAAATAGACAAATTACATAAAAACATATATAGAAATTAACGGTAGGGACGTCTCCCTTGTATAAAAAATAGTAGTCCGTGCAAATATTTGCAAATAGCAGCTAACAGTTAGTAGGATGTAAATAAATGTTAAAAAACAATCATAATCTTAAATGTATGGCATAACACTGATAATATTCATAAAAGCAAGGATTATTAAAGAAAACAAGCACCAAGTTCAGAAATATAATCACAGTGCAGATGGCCGTGTGCAAATGAGCATCAATATTGTAGCATTACGGCTTGAATTCGTAACAGATTGGTGCCACAAACAGATACAATGTACTGTACCGTGAGTCAAGAGGGTACTCGGAGGGTGTTACCGAGGAAAGGAAATCTTACGGTCAAAGCTTGGACCTCGGCTGTAGTGACTGCCGTTCCTGGAAAGTAGAAGTGTACAGACCTCTGCACATGTGAGTCGGCGTCTGACGTCACAAACTTCCGCTCTTCTCAGGTAATGGATTGTCGTTCCAGCAGCGTGAGAAAGAAAACAGCTGATTGCTGTGTGCTGATGAAAACTTGCTGCAAGAGCAGATTTAACTGCTGTAGATGTATCCGTTGTTCCAATAAACTGGTAGGGCACAAGTTATCCCTTACCTTGGGATATACAAAGATACTGGTAACCCGGGTTAAAGTTGCAGTACAGGCTGTACTGAGATATCCCTTAGTGTTGCAAAGATACAATGTCACAGTGTCACATATGCAAGCGACGCGTTTCGCCCTCCCTTGGGCTTTATCAAGATGCATGTGACAGGTAACTGAGAGCCTTTTATAGTGATCCATTCATTTGTAATTGGTTAATGCATTCAGTTGTAAAGGTAACACCCTCCAGGTGGTTAAGGTGGTATCTTCATTACTTCTCCCTTTGAGATCTATTTCCTTTGGTTGCTAGGTAACACCCTCTATGCAATTAAGGTGGTATATCCTTGGTGAATCATTATAGATTTTATGTGCTTGTTGATAACAAATTATATATTAAAGACATTAAATATAAAAAAGCTGTCTGTGCATTACATAAACAATAACGGCTGTATTGTAACAAAAAACCATACTGGTTTTGTGAGTTGCTCGTTCTGAATATAATTATAAGCTAAGAGAAATTTTCTTATATATTATTAGGCACTCCCTTAAGTGAACATATATGCTATAAAAATATATTTACATTATGTCAAGAAGATAAATATAAAATATCTTATAAATAAGTGAATATATAGATGAAAGTAAATTAACAATATGAAAACTTTCATCTATATATTCACTTATTTATAAGATATTTTATATTTATCTTCTTGACATAATGTAAATATATTTTTATAGCATATATGTTCACTTAAGGGAGTGCCTAATAATATATAAGAAAATTTCTCTTAGCTTATAATTATATTCAGAACGAGCAACTCACAAAACCAGTATGGTTTTTTGTTACAATACAGCCGTTATTGTTTATGTAATGCACAGACAGCTTTTTTATATTTAATGTCTTTAATATATAATTTGTTATCAACAAGCACATAAAATCTATAATGATTCACCAAGGATATACCACCTTAATTGCATAGAGGGTGTTACCTAGCAACCAAAGGAAATAGATCTCAAAGGGAGAAGTAATGAAGATACCACCTTAACCACCTGGAGGGTGTTACCTTTACAACTGAATGCATTAACCAATTACAAATGAATGGATCACTATAAAAGGCTCTCAGTTACCTGTCACATGCATCTTGATAAAGCCCAAGGGAGGGCGAAACGCGTCGCTTGCATATGTGACACTGTGACATTGTATCTTTGCAACACTAAGGGATATCTCAGTACAGCCTGTACTGCAACTTTAACCCGGGTTACCAGTATCTTTGTATATCCCAAGGTAAGGGATAACTTGTGCCCTACCAGTTTATTGGAACAACGGATACATCTACAGCAGTTAAATCTGCTCTTGCAGCAAGTTTTCATCAGCACACAGCAATCAGCTGTTTTCTTTCTCACGCTGCTGGAACGACAATCCATTACCTGAGAAGAGCGGAAGTTTGTGACGTCAGACGCCGACTCACATGTGCAGAGGTCTGTACACTTCTACTTTCCAGGAACGGCAGTCACTACAGCCGAGGTCCAAGCTTTGACCGTAAGATTTCCTTTCCTCGGTAACACCCTCCGAGTACCCTCTTGACTCACGGTACAGTACATTGTATCTGTTTGTGGCACCAATCTGTTACGAATTCAAGCCGTAATGCTACAATATTGATGCTCATTTGCACACGGACATCTGCACTGTGATTATATTTCTGAACTTGGTGCTTGTTTTCATTAATAATCCTTGCTTTTATGAATATTATCAGTGTTATGCCATACATTTAAGATTATGATTGTTTTTTAACATTTATTTACATCCTACTAACTGTTAGCTGCTATTTGCAAATATTTGCACGGACTTCTATTTTTTATACAAGGGAGACGTCCCTACCGTTAATTTCTATATATGTTTTTATGTAATTTGTCTATTTCATTTAATAAATTTAAATATCTTTTAATGTGGTGTGTATACTTTTAGCTTGTTAGCGCCCTTTCTCTATCTTGAGGCTTAGGCTTCGTTATTGGTCATTTATTTGTGTCTGATACAAGCAGAGATTGTATCTTTAGAGTAAGTGTTTAGCAATACCATCCTTAGCGCGCACCAATCCACTTTTTTAAATTTATCTATTAATTGTAACTTAGGTTAGGATTTATTTTACAGGTAATTTTGTAATTATTTTAACTAGGTAACTATTAAATAGTTATTAACTATTTAATAGCTATTGTACCTGGTTAATATAATTACAAAGTTGCCTGTAAAATAAATATTAATCCTAAAATAGCTACAATATAATTATAATTTATATTGTAGCTATATTAGGGTTTATTTTACAGGTAAGTATTTAGCTTTAAATAGGAATCATTTATTTAATAATAGTTAATTTATTTCGTTAGATTTAAATTATATTTAAGTTAGGGGGGTGTTAGGGTTAGAGTTAGACTTAGCTTTAGGGGTTAATACATTTATTATAGTAGCGGTGAGATCCGGTCGGCAGATTAGGGGTTAATTATTGTAGGTAGGGGGAGGCGACGTTGTGGGGGGCAGATTAGGGGTTAATAAATATAATATAGGGGTCGGCGGTGTTAGGGGCAGCAGATTAGGGGTACATAGGTATAATGTAGCTGGCAGTGGTGTACGGAGCGGCAGATTAGGGGTTAATAATAATATACAGGTGTCAGCGATAGCGGGGGCGGCAGATTAGGGGTTAATAAATATAACATAGTGGTCAGCGATGTTAGGGGCAGCAGATTAGGGGTACATAGGGATAACGTAGCTGGCGGCGGTGTATGGAGCGGCAGATTAGGGGTTAAAATTTTTTAATAGAGTGGCGGCGATGTGGGGGGACCTCGGTTTAGGGGTACATAGGTAGTTTATGGGTGTTAGTGTACTTTAGAGCACAGTAGTTAAGAGCTTTATAAACCGGCGTTAGCCCAGAAAGCTCTTAACTACTGACTTTTTTTTGTGGCTGGAGTTTTGTCGTTAGATTTCTAACCCTCACTTCAGCCACAACTCTAAATACCGGCGTTAGAAAGATCCCATTGAAAAAATAGGATACGCAAATGGCGTAGGGGGATCTGCGGTATGGAAAAGTCGTGGCTGCAAAGTGAGCATTAGACCTTTTCCTGACTGACTCCAAATACCAGAGGGCGGTAAAAACCAGCGTTAGGAGCCTCTAACGCTGGTTTTGACGGCTACCGCCCAACTCTAAATCTAGCCGTTTATCTTTAAACTAATTACACCTAATCTAATAGCCCTATCAAAATAACCCCCCAAAAATAGAAATGAAACTATCAATAGCCCTTAAAAGGGCCTTTTGCTGGACATTGCCTCAAATAAATCAACTCTTTTACCTTTAAAAAAATACAAACAACCCCCTCAACAGCAAAACCCACCACTCACACCACCACCCCCCCCAAAAAAAAACAAACTAAAAAAACCTAAGCTCCCCATTGCCCTGAGAAGGGCATTTGGATGGGCATTGCCCTTAAAAGGGCATTTAGCTCTATTGCGGCCCAAAGCCCTAACCTAAAAAAAACCCCACCCAATACACCCTTAAAAAATCCTAACACTAACCCCCAAAGATCCACTTACTGGGAGAAGTCTTCATCCAAGCTGCAAGATGTCCTCAATGAAGCCGGCAGAAGTTGTCCTCCAGATGGGCAGAAGTGGTCCTCCAGACGGGCAGAAGTCTTCACCCAGATGGCATCTTCTATCCTCATCCTTCCGACGCGGAGCAGCTCCATCTTCAAGACATCCAGCGCAGAGCATCCTCTTCAATAAGCGGTTTCTTCTGGAATGAAGGTAACTTTAAGTGACATCATCCAAGATGGCATCCCTTAGATTCCGATTGGCTGATAGAATTATATCAGCCAATCGGAATTAAGGTTGAAAAAATCCTATTGGCTGATGCAATCAGCCAATAGGTTTGAAATTCTATCCTATTGGCTGATCCAATCAGCCAATAGGATTGAGCTCGCATTCTATTGGCTGATTGGAACAGCCAATAGTATTGAAGTTCAATCCTATTGGCTGATTGCATCAGCTAATAGGATTTTTTCAACCTTAATTCCGATTGGCTGATATAATTCTATCAGCCATTCGGAATCTAAGGGATTCCATCTAGGATGATGTCACTTAAAGGTACATTTATTCCAGAAGAAGACGTCGATTGAAGGGGATGCTCTGCACCAGATGTCTTGAAGATGGGGTCGCTCCGCGTCGGAAGGATGAAGATAGAAGATGCCGTCTGGGTGAAGACTTCTGCCCGTCTGGAGGACCACTTCTGCCGGCTTCGTTGAGGACATCTTGCCGCTTGGATGAAGACTTCTCCCGGTAAGTGAATCTGCGGGGGTTAGTGTTAGGATTTTTAAGGGTGTATTGGGTTGTTTTTTTTTTAGGTTAGGGCTTTGGGCCGCAATAGAGCTAAATGCCCTTTTAAGGGCAATGCCCATCCAAATGCCCTTTTCAGGGCAATGGGGAGCTTAGGTTTTTTTAGTTAGGGTTGTATTTTGGGGGTTTAAGGGCTATTGGTAGTTTAGTTTAGGCTAGGGTTTTTTTTTATTTTGGGTGGGCTTTTTATTTTGATAGGGCTATTAGATTAGGTGTAATTAGGTTAAAGATCTTGTAATTTGTTTTTTATTTTCTGTAATTTAGTGTTTTTTTTTTGTAATTTAGTTAATTTTATTTAATTTAGTTAATTGTATTTAATTTAGTTAATTTATTTAATTGTAGTGTAGTGTGAGGTGTTAGTGTAACTTAGGTTAGGTTTTATTTTACAGGTCAATTTGTATTTATTTTAGCTAGGTAGTTAGTAAATAGTTAGTAACTATTTATTAAGTATTCTACCTAGTTAAAATAAATACAATCTTGCCTGTAAAATAAACCCTAAGATTGAAACAATATAACTATTAGTTATATTGTAGCTAACTTAGGGTTTATTTTACAGGTAAGTATTTTGTTTTAAATAGGAATAATTTAATTAATGATAGTAATTTTTATTTAGATTTATTTTAATTATATTTGTTAGGGGGTGTTAGGGTTAGACTTAGATTTAGGGGTTAATAAATATAATATAGTGGCGGCGACGTTGGGGGCAGCAGATTAGGGGTTAATAAATGTATATAGGTGGCTGCGATGTTAGAGACAGCAGATTAGGGGTTAAAGATATTTAAATAGTGTTTGCGATGTGGGAGTGCGGTGGTTTATGGGTTAATATGTTTATTATAGTGGTGGTGATGTCCGGAGCGGCAGATTAGTGGTTAATAATTTAATTTTAGTGTGTGCGATGCAGGAGGGCCTCGGTTTAGGCGTTAATAGGTAGTTTATGGGTGTTAGTGTACTTTTTAACACTTTAGTTATGAGTTTTATGCTACAGCGTTGTAGTGTAAAACTCATAACTACTGACTTTAAAATGCAGTACGAATCTTGACAGGATAGGGTCTACCGCTCACTTTTTGGCCTCCCAGGACAAGCTTGTAATACCGGCACTATGAAAGTCCCATAGAAAAAAGACTATACGCAATTTGCGTAAATTAATTTGCGGTAAGGCCAAAAAAGTGTGCGGTGCCCCTAAATCTGCAAGACTCGTAATACCAGCGGGAGTAAAAAAGCATCGTTATGAGGCTTAATGCTGCTTTTTTATTCATAACTCATGACTCGTAATCTAGCTGCTTGAGTCATGTATTGCTGAGCAAACTTATAAAATGACATGAAATAAAGTATTTAATTATTATATAGTATAGTTTTAGTGATACTCAATACACTTTGATAAAGGATGTCTTCATATTTTCTACACTTTCTAAACTGTACTTTATTAAAAGGATATTAAAGTCAAAATTAAACTTAAATAATTCAGAGAGCACAAGCAATTAAAAAACCATGCACCAGCTCTAACTAAGAGCCAGATGGAGTGGAGTGCTATTTTTAGTGCTAGGAGCATAAATGCAATTGCGAGATTGCAGTGTTCCCTACGCTCATATCCATATTACAAGTGGGGTGCTGTACAAATTACCGTAAATTCATTTGCACAACATTGCAGTAATTTATGCTCCCTATATTTTCATTGGTTAGCGTAGAGCGGTAATATGCACTCATATTACAAGTTGAAAGTAATTGGGATAACACAAACACAATTGCATTTACCCCTAAACCACCAGCCCCCCACATTGCAAACTACCTATGCACACTATAAACCCCTAAATTCCCAGCCCTCACATTGCAAACTACCTATGTACACTATAAACCCCTAAACTGCCACACCCCAAATCACAAGCTAAACCTCTATACTATTAACCCCTAAACCTCCAGCCCCCAAAGCAAAGCAAAACACTAATATCTAAACCCCCTAACATAATACCCCCTAAATTAACCCAAAATAGACTAACCATTAAATAAACCTAACTACCTTTAAAAAAAAAAAAAAAAAACTTACCCGTGAAAGTAAAAAAAAATAAAATCTTACCTTTTTAACCCTTTAAGGACACAGCTTTCAGCTTGCTCAATTGTTTTATGACGGAAAAATTCCGTCATATGTCCTTAAGAGGTTAAAATAAAACATTACTATGAAAATTAAAAAAAACTAACATTACCTGCAATGAAATACATTACTTTAAAAAACAAACAAAAAAAAACTTACATTACAAAACAAAACCTAACCTTACAAAAAAATAAAGAAATTACCAAAAATAAAAAAATAAATATGTCTATTATAACACGCAAAAATAAAAAACACCCCCCCCCAAAAAAAAAGAAAACCTATTCTAAAAATAAACTACAAATAGCCCTTAAAAGGACCCTTTGTAGGGCATTGCCATTGCCTTAAAGTAAACAAGCTCTTTTTCATTAAAAAAAATACTACAACCCTCTAACATTAACACACCCCAGCCCCCATCCCCCCCAAAACAAAAAAAATGGTCTAAAAAATAATAATCTAAGAATTGGCCTGAAAAGGGCATTTGGCTGAGCATTGCTTTTTAAAAGGGCATTTAGCTTTTAGCTAATCTTATCTTCATTCCAGCGGTGATCCATCTTCCTTATCGTCATAGACATATTTCTTTTTTTATTTTTGGTAATTTCTTTATTTTTTGTAAGGTTAGTGTTTGTCTGTTTTTTGTAAGGTTAGATTTTTTATTGTTTGTAATGTTAGCTTTTTTAAAGTAAAGTATTTTTTTTAGTTAATGTTACATTTTTAATTTTAATAATTATCGGCTAGATTACGATTTTTGTGCTATACCGAGTAAAATAAAAATGAGCGGTACCACACTTTCCATAGCGCTGCCATTACGAGTTACTGAAAAACCTCCTTGTGCTGAGCGTTATGGTGTGTTAAGCTCCATACCACACAAAAGCCAAGGGCTGAGTTTACATGCTCATGCACGTTTTCCCCCATAGACATCAATGGGGAGTGAGTGTTAGAAAAAAACTAACACCTGCGATTGCGGAATGGCAAATTTCCTTAACACAACCCAATTGATGTCTATGGGGCAAAGAAAGTTATGTTTAACACTCTAACATAAACGCCTAGTCTAAACATCCCTAATACGCCACCCCCAACGCTAAATAAAGTGATTAACCCCTAAAACTGCCACCCCCGCATCGCTAACACCTAAATAAAGCTATTAACCCCTAAACCACTGGCCCCCACATCGCTATTACTATAATAAAACTATTAACCCCTAAACCGCCACCCCGACATCGCCAACACCTAAATAAAGTTATTAACCCCTAATTCACTGCTCACCGACATTGCCAGCGCTAAAGTTATTAAACCCTTATCTGCTGCTCCCCAACATCGCCAACACTAAACCTATTAACCCCTAAACCACCGCCCCCCCCCCCACATTGCAACTAATAAATAAACCCTTTTAATCCCTAAACCGCCGGACCACCACATTGCAACTAATAAATAAACCTATTAACCACTGAACCACCGGACCCCCACATCACAAAACACTAAATTAAACTTTTAACCCCTAAACAGAACACCCTCTAACTTTAAATTATGTGACAATATAACTATCTTTAAATAAATAAAAACTTACCTGTGAAATAAAAAAAAAGTTACATTAAACTATAGGGCCTATATTTGGAGTTTGGCGGTAGCCGTGAAAACCAGCGTTAGAGGCTCCTAACGCTGGTTTTAGTCTACCGCCGGTATTTGGAGTCAGTCAAAAAAGGGTCTAACGCTCACTTTTCAGCCGCGACTTTTCCATACCGCAGATCCCCTTACGTCAATTGCGTATCCTATCTTTTCAATGGGATCTTCCTAACTCCGGTATTTAGAGTCGTGGCTGAAGTGAGCGTTAGAATTCTAACGACAAAACTCCAGCCGCAGAAAAAAGTCAGTAGTTAAGAGCTTTCTGGGCTAACGCCGGTTCATAAAGCTCCTAACTACTGTGCTCTAAAGTACACTAACACCCATAAACTACCTATGTACCCCTAAACCGAGGTCCCCCCACATCGCCGCCACTCGATTAAATTTTTTTAACCCCTAATCTGCCGACCGCCACCTACGTTATCCTTATGTACCCCTAATCTGCTGCCCCTAACACCGCCGACCCCTATATTATATTTATTAACCCCTAACCTGCCCCCCTCAACGTCGCCGCCAGCTACCTACACTTATTAACCCCTAATCTCCCGTCCGCACGCCGCCGCCAGCTACATTATAGCTATGTACCCCTAATCTGCTGCCCCTAACACTGCCGACCCCTATATTATATTTATTAACCCCTAACCTGCCCCCCTCAACGTCGCCGCCAGCTACCTACACTTATTAACCCCTAATCTGCCTCACTCCCGCCTCAATAACCCTATAATAAATAGTATTAACCCCTAATCTGCCCTCCCTAACATTGCCGACACCTAACTTCAATTATTAACCCCTAATTTGCCGACCAAATCTCGCCGCTATTCTAATAAATGGATTAACCCCTAAAGCTAAGTCTAACCCTAACACTAACACCCCCCTAAGTTAAATATAATTTAAATCTAACTAAATAAATTAACTCTTATTAAATAAATTATTCCTATTTAAAGCAAAATACTTACCTGTAAAATAAATCCTAATATAGCTACAATATAAATTATAATTATATTATAGCTATTTTAGGATTAATATTTATTTTACAGGTAACTTTGTATTTATTTTAACCAGGTACAATAGCTATTAAATAGTTAAGAACTATTTAATAGCTAAAATAGTTAAAATAATTACAAAATGACCTGTAAAATAAATTCTAACCTAAGTTACAATTAAACCTAACACTACACTATCAATAAATTAATTAAATACAATACCTACAATTACCTACAGTTAAACCTAACACTACACTATCAATAAATTAATTAAATACAATACCTACAAATAACTACAATTAAATAAACTAACTAAAGTACAAAAAATAAAAAATAACTAAGTTACAAAAAATAAAAAAATATTTACAAACATTAGAAAAATATTACAAAAATTTTAAACTAATTACACCTACTCTAAGCCCCCTAATAAAATAACAAAGCCCCCCAAAATAAAAAATGCCCTACCCTATTCTAAATTACTAAAGTTCAAAGCTCTTTTACCTTACCAGCCCTGAACAGGGCCCTTTGTGGTGCATGCCCCAAAGAATTCAGCTCTTGCCTGTAAAAAAAAACATACAATACCCCCCCCCAACATTACAATCCACCACCCACATACCCCTAATCTAACCCAAACCCCCCTTAAATAAACCTAACACTAAGCCCCTGAAGATCTTCCTACCTTGTCTTCACCATGCCAGGTATGACCGTCCGTTCCAGGCTCCAATATCTTCATCTAAGCCCAAGCGGGGGCTAGACATCCATCATCCGACGGCTGAAGAAGTCCAGAAGAGGCTCCAAATTCTTCATCTTATCCGGGAAGAAGAGTAGATCCGGACCGGCAACCATCTTCTTCCAAGCGGCATCTTCTATCTTCATCCGATGAGGACCGGCTCCATCTTGAAGACCTCCACCGCGGACCCATCTTCTACCGATGACGACTTCCCAATGAATGACGGTTCCTTTAAGGGACGTCATCCAAGATGGCGTCCCTCAAATTCCGATTGGCTGATAGGATTCTATCAGCCAATCTGAATTAAGGTAGGAAAATTCTGATTGGCTGATGGAATCAGCCAATCAGAATCAAGTTCAATCCGATTGGCTGATCCGATCAGCCAATCAGATTGAGCTCGTATTCTATTGGCTGATCGGAACAGCCAATAGAATGCGAGCTCAATCTGATTGGCTGATTGAATCAGCCAATCGGATTGAACTTGAGTCTGATTGGCTGATTCCCTCAGCCAATCAGAATATTCCTACCTTAATTCCGATTGGCTGATAGAATCCTATCAGCCAATCGGAATTCGAGGGACGCCATCTTGGATGACGTCATTTAAAGGAACCGTCATTCGGGGAGTAGGCGTCGGGAGAAGAGGATGTTCCGCGTCGGATGGAAGATGATGGCTCTCGAAGAAAGAAGATTGAAGATGCCGTTGATAGAAGACTTCATCCGGATCATGGACCTCTTCAGCTCCCGCTTGGATGAAGACTTCAGCCGGATCATGGACCTCTTCAGCTCCCGCTTGGATGATGACTTCAGCCGGATCATGGACCTCTTCAGCCCCCCGCTTGGGCTTGGATCAGGACATCGGAGGAGCTCTTCTGGATCGATCGATGAACCTGGTATGGTGAAGATAAGGTAGGAAGATCTTCAGGGGCTTAGTGTTAGGTTTATTTAAGGGGGGTTTGGGTTAGATTAGGGGTATGTGGGTGGTGGGTTGTAATGTTGGAGGGGGTATTGTATGGTTTTTTTTACAGGCAAAAGAGCTGAACTTCTTGGGGCATGCCCCGCAAAGGGCCCTGTTCAGGGCTGGTAAGGTAAAAGAGCTTTGAACTTTAGTAATTTAGAATAGGGTAGGGCATTTTTTTATTTTGGGGGGCTTTGTTATTTTATTAGGGGGCTTAGAGTAGGTGTAATTAGTTTAAAATTGTTGTAATATTTTTCTAATGTTTATAAATATTTTTTTATTTTTTGTAACTTAGTTCTTTTTTATTTTTTGTACTTTAGTTAGTTTATTTCATTGTATTTATTCGTAGGAATTGTATTTAATTTACTTATTGATAGTGTAGTGTTAGGTTTAATTGTAGATAATTATAGGTATTTTATTTAATTTATTTATTGATAGTGTAGTGTTAGGTTTAATTGTAACTTAGGTTAGGATTTATTTTACAGGTAAATTTGTAATTATTTTTTTTTTTTTTTTTTTTTTTAAATTTTTTAATAGATTTTCAAAACATACAGTTTACAAGAAATGACGAGGGGATCAAAACAGCAGTATGTGAAATACTATGAACAGTAACAAAGTTCCATCTATATTACTGAAGCAGAACTATATTTATCCCCCATTTATAACATAACCATATAGATCATAAATAAACAATTTAATCTTGACAATTGTGAATGGCTGCTGCGCTACTTTCTACTATCTAGTTCCTGCCTCCCTCCCGCATTCCTACCTCTCTGAGTAAACCACTGGGGGTATTCTTAAGTGTTCCCAGATATTCCTCCCAAAGGAAAACTATAGAGTGATAGTCAGTAATACGGTTGGTTTGTTGATAGTGATATTTTTCCAGTGATAATACTCTAGTCACTTGGTCTCTCCATTCTTGTACCTTAGGCGTCCTTATACTCTTCCAAAGCCTAGGTATTAATTGTCTAGCGCAATTTAACATAATGTAAAGCAGTGTAGCTCTCAGTTTGCATTTTATTTTAGGTAACTTGTTTAGTAGAAAAACAATCGGATTATATTCCAGCTGAATTGTTATTATCTTCCCTATTTCTAAATGTATGTCTGTCCAATATGTTTGTATTAAAGGGCAATTCCACCAAATATGGGTCAGATTTCCCTCCTGTTTACAATCCCTCCAACATAACTTGCTTGTGTTTGGATAGATACTGGCTAGTCTTTTGGGGGTTAAGTACCATCTGGTAAGTAATTTCATAGTAGTCTCTGTGGCATTCATAGAGGATGGAGCTTTGCCCATTTGCTGAAAAACCATCAATTTGTAATTATTTTAACTATTTTAGCTATTAAATAGTTCTTAACTAATTAATAGCTATTGTACCTGGTTAAAATAAATACAAAGTTACCTGTAAAATAAATATTAATCCTAAAATAGCTATAATATAATTATAATTTATATTGTAGCTATATTAGGATTTATTTTACAGGTAAGTATTTTGCTTTAAATAGGAATAATGTATTTAATAAGAGTTAATTAATTTTGTTAGATTAAAATTATATTTAATTTAGGGGGGTGTTAGTGTTAGGGTTAGACTTAGCTTTAGGGGTTAATACATATATTAGAATAGCGGTGAGCTCCGGTCGGCAGATTAGGGGTTAATAATTGAAGTTAGGTGTCTGCGATGTTAGGGAGGGCAGATTAGGGGTTAACACTATTTATTATAGGGTTAGGGAGGCGGATTAGGGGTTAATAACTTTATTATAGTAGCGGTGCGGTCCGCTCCGCAGATTAGGGGTTAATAAGTGTAGGCAGGTGGAGGCGACGTTGTGGGGGGCAGATTAGGGGTTAATAAATATAATATAGGGGTCGGCGGTGTTAGGGGCAGCAGATTAGGGGTACATAGGGATAATGTAAGTAGCAGGGGTTTACGGAGCGGCAGATTAGGGGTTAATAATAATATGCAGGGGTCAGCGATAGCGGGGGTGGCAGATTAGGGGTTAATAAGTGTAAGGTTAGGGGTGTTTAGACTTGGGGTACATGTTAGAGTGTTAGGTGCAGACGTAGGAAGTGTTTCCCCATAGGAAACAATGGGGCTGCGTTAGGAGCTGAACGCGGCTTTTTTGCAGGTGTTAGGTTTTTTTTCAGCTCAAACAGCCCCATTGTTTCCTATGGGGGAATCGTGCACGAGCACGTTTTTGAGGCTGGCCGCGTCCGTAAGCAACTCTGGTATCGAGAGTTGCAGTGGCGTTAAATATGCTCTACGCTCCTTTTTTGGAGCCTAACGCATCCATTCTGTGGACTCTCAATACCAGAGTTATTTTAAAGGTGCGGCCAGAAAAAAGCCAGCGTTAGCTACGCGGGTCGTTACCGACAAAACTTTAAATCTAGCCGTTGGTTAACTTAACATTACTATTCTAATAAAATTAAAAAAAACTACCAATTAAAAAACCTAAATTACAACTTTAAATAAACCTAATACTACGAAAAAGATCAAAAATATCTAGCATTACAATAAATAATAAACACTAAAAATACAAAAAATTAAAAACTCTAACATTACAAAAAATAATAAACAAAATTATAAAAAAAAAAAAATGAAAATCGACACCCCCTAACCTAACAATAAACTACCAATAGCCCTTAAAAGGACCTGTTGTAGGGATTTGCCCTAAGTTAAACAGCTCTTTTACATTAATTTATTACAAAGTCCCCCCTATAAGTAAAGCCCCCCACCCAACCAACCCCCCAAAATAAAAAACCTAAGTCTAAAAAAATCCTAAAATACCCATTGCCTCTAAAGGGGCATTTGTATGGGAATTGCCCTTAAAAAGTAATTTAGCTCTTTTACAGTGCCCATCCCTAATCTAAAAAAAACACCAAAAAAATAAAATAAAAATCTAACACTAAGCCCATAAAATCTACTCACGGTTCCTGAAGTCCGGATATCCATCTTCATCCAGGCGGTGAGAAGTCTTTATCCAGACGACAACATCTTCATCCTTTGCGGGGTCATCTTCCAGACGACATCTTCATCCTTTGCGGGGTCATCTTCTTTCTTCATCCCAGTGTTGCAGAGCTGTGGAGGCGTGGAGCTTCTTTGCCGGTGGCACGGTTATCCAGCATGGAGGATTCTCTTCATACGGTCACCGTGATTTAAACAACCAATAGGATTTCAGTAGCTCTCATCCTATTAACTGATTTGAAAATGTCAGCCAATAGGAATGCAAGGTTCCCCATTTTTAAATGGGTACCTTACATTCAAGCGAGGATCCCCCACGCTGGATAACCGCACCGCCGGCAAAGAAGCTCCGCTCCTCCACAGCTCCGTGACACCGGGATGAATAAAGAAGATGGCCCCGCGATGGATGAAGATGTCGCCGAATGGATGAAGACTTCTCGCCGCCTAGATGAAGATGGATGTCCGGACTTCAGGAACCATGAGTAGATTTTATGGGGTTAGTGCTCGGTTTTTGTCTTTTTGTTTTTGGTGGGGGTTTTTTAGATTAGGGATGGGCACTGCAAAAGAGCTGAATGTCCTTTTAAGGGCAGTAAAAGATCTGAATGCCCTTTAAAGGGCAATGCCCATATAAATGCGCCTTTTGGGGCTATGGGTAGCTTAGGTTTTATTTAGACTTGTTTTTTTATTTTGGGGGGTTGGTTGGGTTGGGGGGTTTACTGTTCGGGGACTTTGTAATATTTTTCGGTAAAAGAGCTGTTTAACTTAGGTCAATGCCCTACAAAAAAGGCACTTTGAAGGGCTATTGGTAGTTTATTGTAGGTTAGGGGGTGTTTTTATTTTGGGGGGCTTTTTTATTTTTACAAGGCTATTAGATTAGGTGTAATTTTTTTATTTTTGATAATTTCATTTATTATTTTTTGTAATCTTTCATTTTTTGTAATTTTAGTGTTTATTATTTTTTGTAATGTTAGATTTTTTTTTTTATAATATTAGGGTTTTTTAAATTTGTAATTTAGGTTTTTTATTTTATCATAGTGTTAGTATTTTAATCATGTAATTTAAGTTTTTTAATATTTTATTAAAATAGTTATGTTAGGTTAATTTATAGTTTATTATAGAAGAAAGAGGGGGATTCAGTGATGTTGTGAATAAGGACTGGTAAAAATAACAGCAGGAGACCTTAGCTGATTAAGGATATTGTATTAAAGGGACACTAAACCATGATCCAAGTAGAGAATACAATTTTTCACAACATTCCATATGACTTCTATTATCTAATGTGCTTTATTCTTTAGATATCCTTTGTTGAAGAAATAGCAATGCACATGGTGAGCCAATCACATAAGTCTTCTATGTGCAGTAACCAATCAGCAGCTACAGAGCCTATCTAGATATGCTTTTAAGCAAAGTATATCAAAAGAATTAAGCAAATTTTATAATAGCAGTACATTTGAAAGTTGTTTAAAATGACATGCTCTTTCTAATCCATGAAATAAAAAATGTGGGTTTCATGTCCCTTTAAGCTATATGCTTCTCATAACAACCATGTTGGAAGCAAACTGCAAATTGTAGCCAGTCCCAGAGAGCAAGGTTTTGTTTTAAGCACTGTCCATGCATAGAGCAATACGGCATGAAATGCTATTTAAAAGCAATACACAAAAACCCATGAGGACCCACATCTAGTAAGCAATAATATAGAAGCAAGCAACAAGACGGTATTTACCTTTGGCCGGGCTCCCCGCTCTCGACTGCCTGCTCATTTCTGCTTCACTGGGTCTAGGGGAAACGTGAAGGTGCTCCTCCCTCTCACTCCGCCGTCTGTGTCCAGTCTGCAGGCTTGTGAATGTATCAACCAATCGCAATTCAGATGCATCTGATGTCATCCATGTCAGAAGTCCATCCGCCAATCACAGGCAGGGAATCACGGAGGAAAATCCAATGGTGTCAGACACAGTTCCAAGAATGTCAGCTGAGGTCTGGGAGAAAGAGTATCTGCCTAATCTGGCAAGTAGCAATCAAATCAAACAAAGAGGTAGCAGAGACTGTAGATTAAAACATCAATCTTTATTGATGATTCATTCTTTAAAAGGCAAAAAAACGGAGGCACCCTCCTAGGCAAGACATTGGACACAAAATCCCACGAAGAGAAAAGCTTACGCATTTTGGCTAGAGAGCCTTAGTCATAGCTGTATTCTCATAGTTAATTACAACCTTTAAAAAGGGAGCCAAAACTCCCCGCTGTCAGTGTCCAGTCTGGAGGCTTGTGAGTGTATCAACCAATTGCAATTCAGAAGCATCTGATGTCATCCATGTCAGAAGTTCATCCGCCAATCACAGGCAGGGAATCACGGAGGAAAATCCAATGGTGTCTGACACAGTTGCGAGGATGTCAGCTGAGGTCTGGGAGAAACAGTCTCTGCCTAATCTGGCAAGTAGCAATCAAATCAAACAAAGATGCAGCAGAGACTGTAGATTAAAACATCAATCTTTATTGATGATTCATTCTTTAAAAGGCAAAAAACAGAGGCACCCTCCTAGGCAAGACATAGGACACAAAATTCCACTAAGAGAAAAGCTTACGTGTTTCGTCTAGAGAGACTTATTCATAGTTGGCTAGATTACGAGTTTTGTGGTATGAGTGAAAAAGCAGCATTAAGGCTCTTTTTAACTACCGCTGGTATTACGAGTCTTGCAGGTTTAGGGCCACCGCACACTTTTTGGGCTGTAACGCAACATAATTACTTTACAGCTTTCAAAAAGTCCTTTTTCAATGGGACTTCCATACCGCCGGTATTACGAGTCAGCCTGGGAGGCCAAAAAGTGAGCGGTACACCCTATTCTGCCAAAATCCATACCGTAAACGGAAAGTCAGTAGTTATGGGTTTTATGCTACAATGCTGTAACATAAAACTCATAACTAAAGTGCTTAAAAGTACACTGACACCCATAAACTACCTATTAACCCCTAAACCGAGGCCCTCCCACATCGCAAATACTAAAATAAAATTATTAACCCCTAATCTGCCACTCCAGACATCGCCGCCACTAGAATAAACATATTAACCCCTAAACCGCCGTACTCCCGCATCATAAGCACTAGTTAAATATTATTAACCCCTAATCTGCTGAAACTAACATTGCAGCAACCTACATTACTGTTATTAACCCCTAATCTGCCGCTCCGGACATCTCTGCCACTAGAATAAACATATTAACCCCTAAACCGCTGCACGCCCACATCACAAACACTAGTTAAATATTATTAACCTCTAATCATCGACACCACCTACCTACATTTATGAACCCCTAATCTGCCGCCCCCAATGTCGCCGCCACTATATTAAAACTTAACACCCCCTAACTTAAATATATTTAAAATAAATCTAAATAAAACCTACTATTATTACCTAAATAATTCCTATTTAAAACTAAATACTTACCTGTAAAATAAACCCTAAGCTAGCTACAATATAACTAATAGTTACATTGTAGCTAGCTTAGAGTTTATTTTTATTTACAGGCAAGTTTTTATTTAATTTAACTAGGTAGAATAGTTACTAAATAGTTATTAACTATTTACTAACTACCTAGCTAAAATAAATACAAATTGACCTGTAAAATAAAACCGAACCTGCCTTACACTAACACCTAACCTTACACTACAATTAAATCAATTACATAAATTAAATACCATTACCTAAATTACAAAAAAGAAAAAAAGAAATTATCAGATATTTAAACTAATTACACCTAATCTAATAGCCCTATCAAAATAAAAAAGCCCACCCAAAATAAAAAACCCTAGCCTAAACAAAACTACCATCAGCTCTTTTACCTGTAAAAAAAATACAAACAACCCCCCAGCAGTAAAGCCAACCACCCACACAACCAGCCCACCAAATAAAATCCTAACTAAAAAAACCTAAGCTCGAGGCGGGGCTTGGCCGCACTAGCTGATGGCCGCATTTTAAGTTAGCTCTGAAGCCTCGGTAATCTTATGAAAGGTAGAAAGTAACCCACAGCGTGTCAGAACTTTGGAAATTACAGCAACAGCTCCTGAGAACTGCGTGAATAAAAATACTAAACCTGCGGCTTATCAGGACGGTGTGAAACCACTTAATAGCAAGATGCGTGGTGAGGCCTAACACAGAGCGGAACCAGCCACCATTTCACAAGTGCCTAAACTGACTTTGATGAACACACCGCACTAGAACGAGTGATCAACTGAATACACAGAGGCTCTACAACCGGACCGGTGCCTCGTGATAGAGGAGTACAACAACTCTGTGCCGTGGAAAATCCTGCCTCATCATACCGGGATCACGCCACCCGTGCAGACACTCTTACCGCTAACATCCGATCGGCTGCCTGCAATCAGGTAAAACATCCAGCTGATACTCACAACTAGACCAGTCCACGGACAGCAGTGGCCACATACTAGATAGGAGGGAGTCTGAACATAGGGTGAGCTTGAGAGCCAGTCAAGCGACACTAAAGTGAGCACTACCTTTGGGCCTGACCGGAGGAGGGCCTCCTAGTTCATTTCTAGCCTGTTAGAAGAAATTATTAGAAGCACAGCAGCACTATACTCAACGCAGTACCCACTATATATAATTGCTATCGTGTTTCACTGAGAAGGGGGAGATACGCTCAATTAAACATACAGATACAGAAGGACAGAGATATAAAATAGCAGCTGAGCACATTATAGCAACACCGGAGCCCCTCTTCCTGAGACCAGTGCAGGGTGCCTGTACAGTATTTATCCACTGACCTCAGAGTTGTTAACATGGCTAATAGACGCATTACTAAACCCCTTAAAGGATCCCAATCCTCTAACTTGGAAAGCTACCTCATCACAACAGACACCACTGCAAACACCAACAGGGATAGTGTGGAACCCAGCAAGCAGAACACTGCAGTCCAGACATCCAACTCAGACCCACCACTATCTCACTATGTTACTAAAGAGGACATCAGACACCTCTCCTCTAAGAACGATATAAAAGAAGCAATGTTTGATGTAAAGTTACTATTTGGGGAGCTTAAAAAAGACATAGCTGCTGTAGACCATAGAGTCACTCAGATGGAGGAGGCACAAGAAACAATCCAATCTGACCTACAACAACAGGGCAGTAATATACAGTCACAGGAAGCTACAGTTCAAAACCTCACTGACAGGATTGAGGACTTAGAAAATAGGAGCCGGCGCAATAATTTGAGGCTCCGTGGGGTCCCTGAGACAGTGGCCCCCCCTGATATAGAAAGATATGTGCAGGCCCTGTTCAAGCACCTCAAGAACTCCCCAAACGCAACTGAAATCCCGGTTGAAAGAGCACATCGGGCCCTTAGGCCTAAACCTCCAGCCAGGGCCCCACCTAGGGATATTATTATTAAACTCTTGTCCTACCGGGACAAGGAAGAAATTCTACGGCACTCCAGAAATAAACACCCTCTAGTGTTTGAGGACACGGAAATTCAAATTTACACAGATTTGTGTCCAGCAACCCTCCAGAAGCGGAGGGACCTGCGCTATATCACCTCCACACTCAAGGACCATCAAATCCAATACAGATGGGGATTCCCCACCTGCATTATAGCAACAAAAGATGGCACCTCGGCAATCTATAGAACACCAGCTGATCTTCCCACTCTAAACCAGGCCTTTGGGCTGCAGGTAATCCCGCCGGGCAATATGGTGGCACCAGCTCGGCCTGGACCTGAAAGAGCTCGAGATGAAAACGTCCACTGACTCTAGCTTGATAAGTCAACTCCCTGGACACAGATCCACGGACATGCTCTACCTGGCACGTTCCACCCTGGAGACTGGTGGCTCCTGGGGTGATAATCATCGACCCAACTGATCTTCCAGACAGATAAGTTACCATTAATTCAGATATGTTTTTCCCAAAACAGCTTACTCATACACAACTCCAGATGAACATTTTGGTTTGAGCTTTAACCACCCTACCGGGTAGAGGCATCAAAATTTGGACAAATTGACTCTGTGATAATCTAGATAAATAGCCCCTGGGCTAGATATGACCTCTACACTGTAATATGAGTACATAAGGAGTTTTATAATTGTTCTTTTTGGGGTTATACTGTGTGTGAACACACCTTAACATAGGCTTACTTATGCAAACTCCCCCAGCTTATATTGATCCAGCGCACAACACCTCCCCGCAGGAACATAACAAACAACACTGGGAGGGACTGTGTGTTCAAAAATGTGTATTATGGTTGCTGTCTTCTGGGGATATGGGCAATGGGTCTTCACTGTTGTGGGGCATGTTGTTTTGTGGTTCATATTTGTCTGTTCCCTCAATGTTATTCATTGCTAGTTCATATGAGAGTTCTGACATTGATTGTTTGATATTTCTTTATTTGGGTTACTTTACCTACAAAGTTTAATGTTTGCATTATCATCCTACATAAGACTACTGAGGTTACTACCTCCTGTATCATATTTCTATTTGTATTTACTGACTGTACCTCTACAGTCTACACTCTTTAACCTCTTCATCTACCCGAGCGGCAGGTGGGGCTTTTAACTCTGGTCCTACAGGCCATATCGGGACTATCTGCTCCTTTCCCTACTCTCTCTCTTTACCCTCCACCCGAATTTCTGGAAGCTCTTTCTTATCTTACCTGCTCACACGTCCTCAAATCTTCTCCTGCTCCCCCCTTCATTTCCTCTTCTCCCTCCCCTCCCCCCCCCTCCCCTCCAACCTTTTTTTTTTTTTTTCCCTCCTCACTAACATGCATCCACGCACCAAAGTACACTCACTTGAACTTCTTACCATAAATGTCAAGGGATTTAATAGTCCCGAGAAACGCTCTATAATCACCCGAGATTTACACAGACTGAGAGGCGATATTGTTTTCATCCAGGAAACACACTTCTCAAAACATAAAGAACCAAAATGGTTTAATAGGAACTACCCTGTAGCACAGTTTGCCTCTGGTCCTTCAAAAAAAAATGGGGTTGGGATACTATTTCACCATTCAGTCCCATTCCAAACAGAACAGATAATGAGAGACCCTAATGGCAGGTATCTAATTATTACAGGCACACTTTATGGGAGACCAATAACCTTGGCCAATCTCTATTTTCCACATAGAGCTCAAGACATATTTTTCAAAAATGTAGCACTTAAATTACTAGAATTACAAAAAGGAACACTATACATAGGGGGGGACTTTAATGTCTCCTTGAGTCCAGTTTTGGACACCTCTGATGGCCTCTCCAGCGCTCCTCACAAGGTACTTAAACACTTAACGCGATCCCTCAGGGATCTGGTCCTACACGACATCTGGCGAACCTTGCATCCAACGGAAAAAAATTACACCTTCTACTCTCATCCTCACAAAAAATATACGAGGATTGACTACCTCCTCACCGATTCCGCGGGCCTTGCGATAACAACTAGCTGCTCGATTGCTCCGATTACGTGGTCTGATCATGCCCTGGTTAGATGCACGATCAACTGGCCCAATACACCGATAATACCATTTGTTTGGCGGTTAGACGAATATCTACTTGATGATAAACATCTGGTACAAAAACTAAACGACAGCATTGAAGAATACTTTCATCTAAACGCAGATGGAAACTTAGACAACGCAGTTGTATGGGAAGCTCATAAATGTGTCACTAGAGGCCTGCTTCTGAGACACAGCGCAGCTCTACGCAGGTCCAAAAGAGACACCTACAATGATCTGCCAGCGAAAGTAGCTCAAGCAGAACTAGCGCATAAAGAGCAACCTAATAGTGAGGGAAAACAGGAGAGCCTGGTGGCTGCCAGATCAGCCCTGTTACGCCATCTGCGAGAAGAACAACACAAAAAAGCACTAATTCTTCGCCAACAATTCTTCGAGCATAGCAATAAGGCGGGTAAATTTCTGGCACGAGCCCTTGCCAGGAAGAGACTCCGCTCGTACGTCTACGAAATGGTTGATAGCCAAAACAGGGAGTGCAAAGACGGTCAATCAATTGCCAATGTCTTTGGAAATTTTTACAAATCCCTATATAATCTGCACACTACAGCACATGGACGGGAGGCCCCTGTGGATGGGCAGACCTCTGAGCAGAGGATACTGGATTACCTTGCAAAAACTGATTTACCAAGTCTGTCCGACGAAGAGGCAGAACAATTGGATGCCCCTCTCACTGCTGAGGAGATTCTTAAAGCCATTAAAAGCCTTCCAGTGGGCAAAAGCCCTGGTCCGGACGGATTTGGGTCCCGCTATTATAAAAAATTTGCGGGACTTCTAGTCCCACACTTACTACTACTGTTCAACAGGTTACCTGTAACACCTGAGCTACCACGCTCGATGCTGGAAGCATTCATTTCTGTCATCCCGAAGCCGGGTAAACCAGAAAACCTGCCTGGCAGTTACAGGCCCATCTCCTTGCTTAACTGCGATGTTAAGATCCTGGCCAAAGTGATCGCAAATCGCCTCAAAACTTTTCTCCCTAGGTTGGTCAGTACGGACCAAACAGGGTTCATCCCAGCCCGAGAAGCCCGGGACAACACCTTAAGGGTTGTGCAACTGATCTCTTATGCACGGGCCAACTCTGCTCCGTTGGTACTTGTCTCAACGGATGCGGAGAAAGCCTTTGACCGGGTGAACTGGGCCTTTATGAGACATACATTAGGGAAAATGGGGTTCGGCGCACGCTTCACGAACCTTGTATTCTCCCTATATTCGAACCCTAGCGCTAGAATTCGTGTAAATGGCTTACTTTCAGATCCCTTCCCTATATCCAACGGTACAAGGCAGGGGTGCCCTTTGTCCCCCCTGCTATTTGCTCTGGTTATAGAAGTCCTGGCGTGCCGCATTCGAACCAACAGTGATATTGTTGGTGTCCGGACGGGAGGAACAGAACACAAGCTGGCAATGTATGCCGACGATGTCCTACTAACTCTTGCTGATAATGCACGTTCACTGCAGGTATCGCTGGAGGAAATTGAGGCGTTTGGCTGTGTGTCGGACTTTTCATTAAACCTCTCAAAATCTGAGATCCTGAATGTCTCCATCCCACCGGAGATATTTGTGGAGCAGGGGTACAGATGCCCTTTGAAAATAGTACCACAGCACCTGAAATACCTAGGAATCAATTTAGCCTCCACCGTCAAAGAAATGGTCAACGTAAACTATAAAAGTATTAGGGACGATATCCTACGGGACTTTGCGGCTTGGGGAAATAAAACCATCTCCTGGATGGGCCGCATAAACGTTGTCAAAATGAATGTCTTGCCCAGGGTCCTATATATTATGCAGGCTATCCCTCTGGCATCAGCTGGCCACTTAATCCAACAGATTCAAGGGGCAATAGAGACATACATCTGGAAGGGATTGAAGCCCAGGATACAAAAACTAACCATGTATCTTCCTAGAAGCAGAGGCGGGGCTGGCGTCCCACGCTTGCATACCTACTTTAGAGCTATCTTACTACAACGACTTGTAGAGTGGTGCCACTGCTCACAGAATAAAGCTTGGATAAACTTGGATAGAGAGATCCTCCAAAGGGGGAACGTTGGTTCACTCGCATGGATCAGCCCTAACCACCGCCCAAATTGGGCAGTACAGTACCCCCTGATCTGGGATGTGTTGCAGACCTGGGACAGATTACTTAGGAGTGGGGGATATATCTCTACGGCTATCTCACCAGTTATGCCGGTCCGGGAAAATCCAGATAATGGTATTGAGATCAAACCATTCTCTCATGACGATAACTACCCACTGTCGGAAGCTGCCATATCAAATGTGCTGACAGACGGTAAAATTAAAACACAGAAGGAGTTGGCGGACTGGGACGGCAAATTATTCTCCTCATGGTTTAGAGTGGCCCAATTGAGCCACTTTGTCAGCACTATCAGCGAGAAAGACTCCCTTAGTAGGCAGAAAACGCATTTTGAAGCGCTATGCACATCAGAGACCCCACCAAAACATTTGATCTCAATACTTTATAAGCTTTTGATGGAAGGAGGTGGGGAGGTGGTCCCCTCGTATGTAACTGCCTGGAAGAGAGATTTAGAGCTCGAGATAGACACTAAAACCTGGCAAGTAATTTTTAATAGAGCTAGGCGTGCATCGGCATCTGCAAAATTACAAGAGATGCACTTCAAATTCCTGAGTCGGTGGTATCTCACCCCTCAGAGGCTGAAAAAACTTTACCCCAATGCCAGTGGGGAGTGCTGGAGGGGCTGCGGGGAGGACGGATCTATACTACACATTTGGTGGCACTGCCCACACATACAACCCTTTTGGGTGAGCGTATTTAGAGAAATTAGCAGATTGTTGCAGATCATTCTCCCACCGAACCCTAAATACCTGATTTATCACGAGTTCCCAAAGTTAGCTATGGAAGCCAAACGCCACTTGTTTCTTTTAATGCTAAATGGAGCTAAGGGACTTATACCAAGACACTGGAAATCTCTCCAAATTCCGAGTACAGAGGAATGGAAAGCTGAAGTCCGAAATTTACTAGACTTAGAGAGATACCATTATATTAGGACAGGGAAGCTAGAAACTCACGAGTACATGTCATTAATCTGGGATGGTAGGAATCTATGATCTGCTCTGGTGTCTGTAAGAGTACAGGTGTAGATCCTATAATTGCTCCTGTAATTGGTCTGTGGAACATGAGTCAGTCCCTTTTCACCCTCCACTTTCGCCCCCATCCCCTCCCCCACCCCTTTAGGGGGTGTGTGTCTTTTTTTTTTTTTTTTCCTTTTCCCTTTACCTCGCTCTCTCCTTCTTCTCTCGTCTCTCTCTCCATCATCTCCCCATTCTCTGGACCCCCTCCTTTCATAATCTTCTTACTTATATCCTATTTTTCCCCAATCGCCCCTTAGGTGATATCTCCTTTATGCGCTAGTATTATATACTGAGTTGAACGTTTTACTGAAGAAGCCTAACGCAATATGAGGCGTTTATCTTGGAGCCCGTAATCTTATGGGCTCTGGGATGGGCCCATGCCTCGATCAAGCATACTCAGATTTTCTATGTCTTTCTTTCATTATCCTTTGATATGTTTTAAATTTCGCACTTAATAAGCTCATGTAACAATTAACCATATGTCAATAATGTTCAGATGCTCTGTTCCTATATAACACTCGTGTAATGGCTTAAAATGTCTCCTTACAATGATGGTTTGTTAAGCACCCAAGAACAATTGTAATGTAACACATCAATGAGACAACTGCTGTAACATAATGTCTGTTCATTAAATAAAGCTTATTGTTATAAAAAAAAAACAAAAAAAAAAAAACCTAAGCTCCCCATTGCTCTGAAAAGGGCATTTCAATGGGCATTGTCCTTAAAAGGGCATTTAGCTCCTTTTCAAGTGCCCAAATCCTTAATCTAAAAATAAAACCCACCCAATAAACCCTTCAAAAAGCCTAACACTAACCCCCGAAGATCCACTTACAGTTTTTGAAGACCCGACATCCATCCTCAATGAAGCCGGCAGAAGTCCTCAACAAAGTGGCAGAAGTCTTCATCCAACTGGGCAGAAGTCTTCATCCAGACGGCATATTCTATCTTCATCCATCTGGCGTGGAGTGGGTCCATCTTCAAGACATCCGGCGCGGAGCATCCTCTTCAATCGATGTCTTCTTCAACAATAAATTCTCCTTTAAATGATGTCATCCAAGAAGGCGTCCCTTAAATTCCGATTGGCTGATAGATTTCTATCAGTTAATCGGAATTAAGGTTGAAAAAAAAGCCAATAGGATTGAGCTCGCATTCTATTGGGATCTATTGGCATTCTATCCTCTGCCGCTTCGTTGAGGATGGATGTCAGGTCTTCAAAAACTGTAAGTGGATCATCGGGGGTTAGTGTTAGGCTTTTTTAAGGGTTTATTGGGTGAGTTTTATTTGTAGATTAGGGTTTGGGCACTTGAAAAAGAGCTAAATGCCCTTTAAAGGGCAATGCCCATCCAAATGCCATTTTCAGGGCAATGGGGAGCCTAGGTTTTTTTACTTAGGATTTTATTTGGGGGGTCGGTTGTATGGGTGGTGGGTTTTACTGTTGGGGGGTTGTTTGTATTTTTTTTTACAGGTAAAAGAGCTGATTTCTTTGGGGCAATGCCTCACAAAAGGCCCTTTTAAGGGCTATTGGTAGTTTTGTTTAGGCTAGGTTTTTTTTTATTTTGCTGGCTTTTTTATTTTGATAGGGCTATTAGATTAGGTGTAATTAGTTTAAATATCTGATAATTTCTTTTTTTATTTTGTGTAATTTAGTGGTTTTTTTTTTGTAATTTAGTTAATTGTATTTAATTGATGTAATTTATTTAATTGCAGTCTAAGATTAGGTGTTAGAGTAACTCAGGTTAGGTTTTATTTTACAGGTAAATTTGTATTTATTTTAGCTAGGTAGCTAGTAAATAGTTAATAACTATTTACTAACTATTCTACCTAGTTCAAATAAATGCAAACTTGCCTGTAAAATAAAAATAAACCCTAAGCTAGCTACAATGTAACTATTAGTAATATTGTAGCTAGCTTAGGGTTTATTTTATAGGTAAATATTTAGTTTTAAATTGGAATTATTTAGTTATTAATAGTAGGTTTTATTTAGATTTATTTTAATTACATTAAAGTTAGTGGGTGTTAGGGTTAGATTTAGGGTTAGGTTTAGGGGTTAATAAATTTAGTATAGTGGCAGTGATATTGGGGGCATCAGATTAGGGGTTAATAAGTGTAGGTAGGTGGCGGCGATGTCGGGGGTGGCAGATAAAGGGTTAATGAGTGTAATGTAGGTGGCGGCGACATTGGGGCAGCAGATTGGGGTTAATAAGTGTAGGTAGGTGGGGTCGATGTCGGGGGCGGTAGATTAGGGGTTAATAAGTGTAAAGTAGGTGGCGTCGACATTGGGGATGGCAGATTAGGGGTTAATAAGTGTAGGTAGGTGGCGGCAATGTTGGAGACGGCAGATTAGGGGTTAATAAGTGTAATGTAGGTGGCGGTGATGTCGGGGGCGGCAGGTTAGGGGTGTTTAGACTCAGGGTTTATGTTAGGGTGTTAGGTGTAAACATAAAGTTAGTTTCCCAATAGGAATCAATGGGGCTGCATTACGGAGCTTTACGCTGCATTATTGCAGTTGTTAGACTTTTTTTCAGCCGGCTCTCCCCATTGATGTCTATGGGGAAATCGTGCACGAGCAAGTAAAACCAGCTTACCGTCGCTCACCGCAGTGCTGGTATTGGAGTGTGGTATGGAGCTCAATTTCGCTCTACGCTCACTTTTTGCCTGCTAACGCCGGGTTTTTGTAAACCTGTAATACCAGCGCTGTATGTAAGTGAGCGGTGACAATAACTTGCAAGTTAGCACCGTGCCGCTCATAACGCAAAACTCGTAATCTAGCCGATAGTTAGTTATAACCTTTAAAAAGGGAGCCAAAACTCCCCATAGGTTAACAACAAATAGTGGGAGTGTCACATCAATCCAGTGTTCAACACATTCATGTCTAGCAGTATTATTAATATCACAATCTGTATTTACTCATTAAAGTCCATAAAAGGATAGGAGACCAAAGTAGACAAAGATTTTAGTGCAATATTAATACACATGTAAATAAATTTGAATATTACATGAACTCTATGTAAAACCATACAAAATAAAATAAACCCCCAGAGTTTAGTCAAATAGATGGGAGCCTAGTAGTGTGTGAGTATAAGTTAGCATATGTGCATATGCTACATATTACTCACAGTGGGTAATTAGTCTAATATGAAATTAGATCTATACATGTTACACAGTATTTTCATATATATGTTGAATTTATCTCCCACTGAGGGAAGAATCAATGTACATTGTGCTTTAGAAAAGAAAAGAGCAGAAAGGAAGGGGAGGTACAATACATACTACCTGTTTATATCAGCATATGCACATATGCTGTACGGCACTCACAATAAGCAATTTGTCAACCCAAATAGGGATAAGATCCATACCTATTACATGGCACATCTTCTCCATATGCTGAAATTATTCCCAAAGAATGGGAAAGTATAAAATATGCTACCTGTGTGAGTCAACATGTGCACATATGCTGCACGTGACTCACGATGAGTAGTTATTCAACCCAAGTTGGGATTAGATCTATACATGTTACACAGTATATCCATATCTGCTGAGTTTATTCCCAATAATCTATCAGCTCATACTCTGAGTTAAAGCCAGATGGAGCCCTGGGGGCATATCTATCAAGCTCCGAATGGAGCTTGATGCCCCGTGTTTCTGGCAAGCCTGCAGGCTCACCAGAAACAGCAGTTATGAAGCAGCAGTAACAAAGACCGCTGCTCCATAACATGTCAGCCTCCAGACAGACATCGCTGGAAATCAACCCAATCAAGTATGATCGGGTTGATTGACACCCCCTGCTGGCAGACGATTGGCCGCGAGTCTGCAGGGGGCGGCGTTGCACCAGCAGCTTTTGTGAGCTGCTGGTGCAATGCTGAATATGGAGAGCGTATTGCTCTCTGTATTCAGCGAGGTCCGCCAGACTTTGATAATTAGAGGCCCTGGTCTGGAGAATGAAAATCCAATACATTTCTCATTTATTTAGCAATTTAATTCTATCACCTCCCCGTCTGGGAGGTATCACCCTCTCAATGGCTTGCCATCTCGACGTATTATACAATTCCCCATGTATTAGTGCAAAATGTTGAACCAGAGGAGTTTTAGATTTACCAACATTTATGGTGGATAGGTGTTCCCGGGTCCTGGACTTACTGTCCCTATTTATTAACCCTGCATATTGAAGTTTGCAGGAAATACATGTCAAGACATATATTACAAAACTTGATGTACAGTTTAAGCATGACTTAATCGGGTATTGAGTGCCTGTCACTTCTGATCTAAAGGTATCTGAAACTATCACTGACTCACACGGACGACATCTGTTACTGCCACATCTAAACATGCCCTTATGAGTGACCCAAGACCCCCTCTGTTGTGTACTGACCGGTAGTTGTGAGATAGAAACAAGATTACCAAGTGTCAAAGGTTTTCTATAGGAACACCTAATGCCGTTGTTGACACACTTCACCAATCCATCATCAGCTGCAAGCATATTGAAGTGTTTTTTAATTATTTGACATATTTTGTTGTACTGGTCACTGTAGGTTGTGACAATTGTAACTCCTTCATGTCTGTTTCTAAATTTTGATTTATCCCTCAGTAGTATGTCTCTATCCAAGGTCCTTGTCTCTCATTCAGCCCTATTTATGATGTGTGGTGGATAACCTCTTTGTAATAGGCGATTCCTCAATGATAGAGATTCTGTTTCAAAAATGTCTGGGTCTGTACAATTACGTTTTAACCTAATGTATTGACTTTTTGCAACCGCATAAGGTACATGACAGGGGTGGCAACTCTTGGCATGCAAAAGAGTATTGCCTGCTATTGGTTTTCTAAAACCTTTGTAACAATCCTACCATTAACGTTACCAATAAGGGTTAGATAAAAAAAATTTATAGTCACAGGATCAGTTTCAAATGTGAAAGTCAAGCTGCAGTCATTTTTTTATTTATATATTGGAGAAACAGTTCAATCGTGTCAGAAGGGCCACTCCAAATGAGTAGGAGGTTGTCAATGAAATGTTTGTAAAGAACTATTTACTCCCTGAAGGGATCCAAATCTCCATAGATGTGGGACCACTCCCACCAACCCATAAAAAGGTTGGCATATGAGGGAGCAAATTTTGCTCCCATGGCGGTCCCACACCTCTGGAGATAAAAGAGAAATAGTTATGGGTAAGCAGAAAATTTGTTACTTGTACAATATAGTCTTTCAATTCCAGAAAGTAGACTGAGGCCTCTAGTTATCAACATGTCTACTTACCTGCCATCGCCGGCCCCAATACGCCCGCCTAAGCTCGCCTCACATGACCGCCACGGACCTGAATACTCTCGCCAAAGTTATCAATAAAGCTGTCAAAAAGCTGCGCACCAAGTACGGGCGATGAGCAGCTGACTGTGATAGTTATCACTCATCCAATCTCGCTGCTCTTCGGCTTTTTCCTAGCTTTTTTGCTATCCTGTCACTAAGCACCCACACTAAACTACACTGTTCTACCCCCTATACCGGCGCCCCCGGAGCCCCCCGCAACAAAATACAGTTATTAACCCCTAAACCGCCGCTCCTAGACCCCGCCGCAACTATAATAAATGTATTAACCCCTAAACCGCCGCTCCCGGACCCCGCCGCCACCTACATTATACCTAGTAACCCCTATCCTGCCCCCCCTATACTGCCGCTACCTATAATAAATTTATTAACCCCTATCCTGCCAATCCCGGACCCCACCGCAACTAAATAAATTGTTTAACCCCTAAACCGCCGCTCCCGGACCCCGCCGCGACCTATATTAAATTTATTAACCCCTAATCTGCCCCCCTACACTGTCACCACCTATAATACATTTATTAACCCCTATCCTGCCCCCCCTACACCGCCGCCATTATAATAAAATTATTAACCCCTAAACCTAAGTCTAACCCTAACCCTAACACCCCCCTAACTTAAATATTAATTAAATACATCTAAATGTTATAACTCTTATTAAAGGGACAGTTCACCCAAAAACTTTTTCCCCTTTAAATTATTCCCAATGATCCTTATTACCTGCTAGAGTGTATTAAATTGGTTGCAAGTAGCTCCTTTACTCATATTTCAGCATTTGAAATAGCTGATTTAGCTTGTGGTTTCCCAACCTATACTGAAAGTTTTGATACTGGCGTATACGCTATTGACAAGCCTAAGTAAACACAGCCAGCAGAAGAGATTACACCCTCAGTGGGGGGGCATGATAGTTAAGTAATAAAATTATAATTTTCCATTGTTCTCTCTATGTATTGAGCTTTGGTGCTCCAGACAAATATAAGATAAGGAAGCAAGTCTGTGCAAATAAAAGTGATAACATAATGAGATCTGATATTACCTGAAGCTCAACCCATTGTAATAGGCTGTGGTTTCAAAGCACAAAACCAGCTACTTCAGATACACAAATAAACCCGAAAATGCAATTTCTCAAATATTTTATACTCTGCAGTTGGTATAACAAGTCATTTAAAATACATTTATGGATGAACAATTTTACAGTGTACTGTCCCTTTAACTAAATTAATCCTATTTAAAACTAAATACTTACCTTTAAAATAAACCCTAATATAGCTACAATCTAAATAATAATTATATTGTAGCTATCTTAGGATTTATTTTTATTTTACAGGAATGTTTCATTTTATTTTAACTAGGTACAATAGCTATTAAATAGTTATTAACTATTTAATAGCTACCTAGTTAAAATAAAGACAAATTTACCTGTAAAATAAATCCTAACCTAAGGTACAATTACACCTAACACTACACTATCATTAACTAAATTATTCCTATTTAAAACTGAATACCAGTAAAATAAACCCTAAGATAGCTACAATGTAATTAATAATTACATTGTAGCTATTTTAGGATTTATATTTATTTTGCAGGTAACTTTGTATTTATTTTAGCTAGTTAGAATAGTTATTAAATAGTTATTAACTATTTAATAACTACCTAGCTAAAAGAAATACAAAATTACCTGTAAAATAAATCCTAACCTAAGTTACAATTAAACCTAACACTGCACTATCATTAAATAAATTAAATAAATTAGCTACAGATAACTACAATTAAATACAATTAAATAAACTAACTAAAGTACAAAAAATAAAAAAACTAAGTTACAAAAAATAAAAAAAATAAGTTACAAACATTTAAAAAAATATTACAACAATTTTAAGCTACTTACACCTAATCTAAGCCCCCTAATAAAATAACAAAGCCCCCCAAAATAAAAAATTGCCCTACCCTATTCTACATTAAAAAGTTAACAGCTCTATTACCTTACCAGCCCTTAAAAGGGCCTTTTGTGGGGCATGCCCCAAAGAAATCAGCTCTTTTGCCTGTAAAAAATAAAATACAACCCCCCCCCAACATTAAAACCCACCACCCACACACCCCTACTCTAACCCAAATCCCCCATAAATAAACCTAACACTACCCCCCTGAAGATCATCCTACCTTTAGCCGTCTTCAGCTAGCCGACAACCGATGGAACAGAAGAGGACATCCGCAGCGGCCGAAGTCATCATCCAAGGGGAGCTTAAGAAGTCTTCCATCCGATTGAAGTCATCATCCAAGGGGCGCTGAAGAGGTCTTCCATCTGACTGATGTCTTCATCCAGGCGGCGTCTTCAATCTTCATCCATCCGGAGCGGAGCCATCTTCAGATGAGCCGACGCGGAGCCATCTTTTTCCACCGACGACTTCCCGACGAATGACGGTTCCTTTAAGTGACGTCATCCAAGATGGCGTCCCTCGAATTCCGATTGGCTGATAGGATTCTATCAGCCAATCCGAATTAAGGTAGGAAAAATCTGATTGGCTGATTGAATATTTTTTAAATGTTTGTAACTTATTTTTTTTTATTTTTTGTAACTTAGTTTTTTTTATTTTTTGTACTTTAGTTAGTTTATTTAAATGTATTTAATTGTAGTTATTTGTAGCTAATTTATTTAATTTATTTAATGATAGTGTAGTGTTAGGTTTATTTGTAACTTAGGTTAGGATTTATTTTACAGGTAATTTTGTATTTCTTTTAGCTAGGTAGTTATTAAATAGTTAATAACTATTTAATAACTATTCTAACTAGCTAACATAAATACAAAGTTACCTTAAAATAAATATAAATCCTAAAATAGCTACAATGTAATTATTAATTACATTGTGGCTATCTTAGGGTTTATTTTACAGGTAAGTATTTAGTTTTAAATAGGAATGATTTATTTAATGATAGTGTAGTATTAGGTGTAATTGTAATAGTTTTTATTTTACAGGTAAATTTCTCTTTATTTTAGCTAGGTAGCTATTAAATAGTTAATAACTATTTAATAGCTATTGTACCTAGTTAAAATAAATTGAAATTTGCCTGTAAAATAAAAATAAATCCTAAGATAGATACAATATAATTATTATTTATATTGTAGCTATATTAGGGTTTATTTTAAAGGTAAGTATTTAGTTTTAAATAGGATAAATTTAGTTATTAAGAGTTATAATATTTAGATGTATTTAATTAATATTTAAGTTAGGGGGGTGTTAGGGTTAGACTTAGGTTTAGGGGTTAACATATTTATTATAGGGGCGGCCGTGTAGAGGGGGAGGATAGGGGTTAATACATTTATTATAGGTGGCGGCAGTGTAGAGGGGGACAGGATAGGGGTTAATACATTTATTATAGGTGGCAGCAGTGTAGGGGGGGGCAGGATAGGGGTTAACATATTTATTATAGTTGCGGTGGGGTCCGGGATTGGCGGTTTATGGGGGGAAAACTTTTAGTTGCGGCAGTGTAGGGGGCAGCAGATTAGGGGTTAATATGTATAATGTAGGTTGTGGCGGAATCCGGGAGCGGCGGTTTAGGGGGTAATAAATGCATTTAGTTGCGGCGGTGTAGGGGGGGCAGATTAGGGGTGTTTAGACTCGGGGTACATGTTAGGGTGTTAGGTGTAGACAGCTCCCATAGGAATCAATGGGATGTCTGGCAGCAGCGAACATGAGCCTTCGCTATGGTCAGACTCCCATTGATTCCTATGGGATCCGCCGCCTCCAGGGCGGGGGATTGAAAACCATGTACGCTGGGCCGGAAAAGTGCCGAGCGTATCTGCTAGTTTTTTGATAACTAGCAAAAGTAGTCAGATTGTGCCGAATTTGTGTTCAGAACATCTGGAGTGATGTAAGAATCGATCTGTGTCGGACTGGGTCTGGCAGATCGAAGCTTACATCACTAAATTCTACTTTTGCCGGGCAGCATGGCTTGATAACTAAGGCGAATCAGCCTCGCCACAAATACGCTGCGGAATTCCAGCGTATTTGAGGTTGACGGCTTAATAACTAGGGGCCTGAATCTCTATCTAGAATGAACCTCAGGGCTTCCAGCTGTGTGGAATTGAGGAATATAGAGTGGCAACATCAATTGTTAACCATGAATGTGTATTTGTGTCCCATGGTATGTTTTGAACCAAATTGAGGACATGTTTAGTGTCCTTCAAAAAAATGGGTAGTTTAAGTACAAATTGATTCAAAATCCCATCTAACCATTCGGATAAGTGCTCAAAGAGGGAACCAATGCCACTAACTATAGGGAGACCCTTCACATTTGTTAAACTTTTGTGCACTTTTGTTTTAATCATGTAATTTAAGTTTTTTAATTGGTAGTTTTTTTAATTTTATTAGAATAGTTATGTTAGGTTAATTTATAGTTTAATCTTAGTTTTTTTTTTATTTCACAGGTATGTTTTTATTTATTTTAAGATAGTTATATTGTAACTTTTAATTTAAAGTTAAGGGGGTGTTAGGGGTTAATAGGTTTTTTATCAGTTTTGGCAATGTGGGGGGCTGGAGGTTTAGGGGTTAATAGCTTTATTTTAGTGTCAACAAGGTGAGTGTGGCAGATTAGGGGTTACTAATATAGTGTTTGTGATGCGGGAGGGTGGCGGTTTAGGGGTTGATAGGTAGTTTATGGGTGTTAGTGTACTTTGTAACATTTTAGTTATGAGTTTTGGGAAACATTTTTGTTTCACAAAATCCATAACTACTGGAATTGGATTGTGTCGGTATAGGCTGTAACACAAGCATTTTAGCCTGACCGCTCAACCTGTAATAGGGCGCCATGGAAAATCCCGCACTCAAGCGTCATTTTTGAGTGCGGAATGGAGGGTTGCGTTAAGGCTAAAATGCTTGTGTTACAGCCTATACCGCCGAGACTCGTAATATGGGTTACCTGCCATTCAACGTGCAGTGGCCACTTATAATCTAGGTGAATGTTAGTTCTTTTTATTTTAAAAGTAATAGTATTTTTTTTTATTTTAAAAGGTAATATTAGTTTTCTTTCCTAAGATATGGAGAGTCCACAACGTCATTCCAATTACTAATGGGAATATTACTCCTGGTCAGAAAGTGTAGTAGTTTTTTTCCCCTCTTATTTTTCTCCATTGACTTCTATGGGGGAATAGGTTATTGCGTGATCGATAGTGCAATATCAGCTTTATGTGCTTGTTGGGTTAGCACTGGAGCAAACAGTTTCTACTTTTAACTCTTAATACCAGCGCAACCTGACGAGCGCAAAAGTTTTACCGCTAGCGCAGTTAGCGCTCTACCATAAGTGCTAGGAAGTGCTCCACTTGTTATCTAGCCCTAAGCATGTACAAGAGTTCACAGTATACACATAAATAAGTATGTGGATGGCTAATGGCTGTCAAATTATGTAAGGGCAGGGAAAGCTATGCAATTTCTCAGAAAAATACTGCTCAATATAAATTCAAATTAGGTGTAAATACAAAGTGTTTTTATGCATTTGTTGATTATTCAATTCTACTATGTTTAATGGTCTTTAAATCTATGGAGAATGGGAGAGTGAACTTAATGAGCCATTATCCACCTTTATAGATTTATGTGGTCAATATGATGCCTTCATCTCCTTCACATAACACTTCACTTTTAATAGTTCTTGTATTAAGACACCCAAAAATGTCTTGTCAGAAATATGGTTCCTTATGTGCATCACCCTTACTCCAAATCCATGAGAAAGAAAGAAAGAAAGGAAGGAAGGAAGAAAGAAAGAAAGAAAGAAAGAAAGAAAGAAAGAAAGAAAAGAAGAAATATGGGTGATGGTGTTATTAGAAAGAATTGAGAGAGTCTGGGTGATGAGATTTAGAATGTGGCAACCACTGGTACAATAAAATAAAATATTGTGATTGCATTTGATTTTGCACATTATGGGGCTAATTTATCAACCTCCATATGGAGCTTGATGCCCCTGTTTCCGCGCAAGCCTTTAGGCTCGCCGGAAACAGAAGTTATGAAGCCGCGGTCTAAAGACCACTGCTCCATAACTTGTCTGCCTGCTCTAAGGCCGCGGACAGAAATCAACCTGATCGAATACGATCGGGCTGATTACCACCCCTGCTAGAAGCTGATTGGCCGCGAATATGCAGGGGGCGGCATAGCACAAGCAGTTCACAAGAACTGCTGGTGCAATGATAAATGCCAACAGTGTATGCTGTCGGCATTTATCGATGAGCAGCGGACATGATATGCTAAATCGTATCATGTCCGCTTGCACTATAATAAATCTACCCCTTTGTGCGTTTCTGCTATATACTCTCTGCTTAGTGAGCATGTTTTATTCTATTTTATTTTCCAAATTTGTTTCCAAGGTACAGTGGCAAAATATATACAGCACTTTTATGAAAAACGTAATAAAAAATTAAATTTTTCAGGTCCCTTGGTTAATAAATATATATTATTAATTATGCACCTCTTCATTTTAACATTTAACATTTTGGGTGCCGTAATTACAATATTATTGCCCACTAAGCTTTTTTTTATAATTTTATTTATTAGAGTCCTATAATAGTTGCAATACAACAATTGAATACAACACAGAAAGAGTGCCTTTAACCTGCCAAGGGAATAAGAATCACCATTATAAAGAGTCATGATATAAATGATAGCAGTAAATAAGAGATTGTTTAGGTCATCCAGTAGGATCATTTCAAATAACAAGTCAGTAGTATTAATTATCTGTCCTGTCGATTATTAAATGTATCTATCAACTTATTGTGAGTTGTATCCATTGTGTAAATTAAATCTCAGTTTGCGTCTTCATTTTGTTACATAAATATATGCATAACCAAGAGTATAAGAACAAGCAGAACTACATAATGTAACATTCAACAAGTAAAACTATTCATGGATTTTCTTGTCTTAAATGGACTCTAACAGACCAAAAAATAACCATCCTTTTGGATTTAAAAGAAAAAAACGAAAAGTTATTCAAAAAAAGGAACTGAGAGGCAGAGAATGAAAAAAATAAAAATAAAGTTCTCAACTCCTCCAATTCTCACTCACTTGTCTGTCCTCCTAACGGTAGGGTAATTCACCTCCAAAATAACGTAGAAATAATTGATTGTGACATCTAGTCATTTCTATTTCCTCTGTTAATATTAGATCTGTATTTGTAAAAGGTAAAATAAATTGTCTTTTTAACTAAGTATTCAATGAATAATGTAAATCTTCACTCTATTAAGTCCAATTTAAAACATAGAGATGAATAAAATAAGAGAAGGCACAAAAACCAAAAGACACATACACAAATGCCCCCATCAGACCCATTAAAACAGCTGATGTGTTCCGGCTGGGGCCGTAATCATAGCTGCTTAGACAGTCAAAGCAGATTGCTTTAGGTACGGTACGGTCAGGATGCCCTATGATACAGACATAAGAATCATCTAAGTCTTACGACTTTAGAGTGCTAAGTTCTTTCTTCTATAACATCCACAAATAATGGGCACATCATCATACTGAGACACTTCAAATCTTTTTCACTAATAAGAACAGGTAGCATAAGCAAGGAATTTTGAGGAGTATGACCATTTTAATATGGCTAATCCAACCAGCCAAAGAATGTGGAAAAAGTGCCCATCCATCTAATAATGAGACATTGGCCCCTATTTATCAAAGGTCTTGCGGACCTGATCCGACAGTGCGGATCAGGTTCTCAAGACCTCGCTAAATGCGGAGAGCAATACACTCTCTGCATTTAACATTGCACCAGCAGCTCACAAGAGCTGCTGGTGCAACGCCGCCCCCTGCAGACTCGCAGCCAATAGGCCGCCAGCAGGGAGCTGTCAATCAACCCGATCGTACTCGATCTTGTTGATTTCTGGCGATTCCTGTCCGCCTGCTCAGAGCAGCGGGACAGCATTATGGAGCAGCAGTCTGAAGACTCGCCAGAAACACAGGCCCACAAGCTCCATATGGAGCTTGTTAAATGGGCCCCTAATTCTGTACATTGTCTGGTGATATTTAAATAAAACATCAAATTAGGATTTTTACTAAGACGATTACTTAGATAACCAAGAGAGGTGACTTCTTGGAAAGGATATATTTTTCTGATTTGTAAAGCCATAATATTAATATCACCCACATACAGGGCGAGATAAAGTGAGGATCCTTCAATTTTTATTCCAGGAAAGGCAAGGCATAATTTTACTGCCAGGGCTTCCCGGGCCAGATTAAAAAGGGGGGGGGGCACTCCTGTCTGGTGCTTCTATGAAGGGCTACACCAGGTCAGAAATACCATTAATTTAGAGATATGCAATCAGGGCATGGTAAATGTTACTTATAAATGATAAAAAAGGAGCTACTAAAATTAAAGCATTTTAAGATATCTAATAAATTAGATCGTTCAACTCTATCAAAGGCTTCTCCGCATCCAAGGACAGCAGGAGGGTCTACAATAGATACTGTATGTTACCGGTCCTAGGGCATGACCAAGAATGGGAAATGATGCGTAAACGCCTTAAATTTGTTACTGAAAGACTTTTATACATGTAGCCAGTGTGATCTTAATGTATCACATTGAGCAGGATCAATTTCAACCGATCTGCTAAAATTTTCATTAGTATTTTATTATTAGAGTTGAAAAAAGATACGGGGCAGTAGGAATCTGGTAATTAGTGATCTTTCCCTGGCTTAGGGATAAGGAAGATATAAGCAGTGGTAAAGGTCTGTGCAGGCCTAAGACCCTCTTGAAAATACCTCTAAAATAATTTAGCGAGTGTGGGGACTATCTGGGATTTAAGTAATTTGTGAAATTCTATAGGTAAGCCATCTGGGCCTGCAGCTTTACCATTGGTCAGTGAAAAAAATGTCTGTTTAATCTCCTCTGGGGAAATTGGAGCACTAAGTCAAGTTGGTCTTGGGTTAGCTGGGGAAATGGTAGATTTTTCCAAAACTCACTGAACTTTTATATACATGGAAGGCCCTTGTTTCAGAAATGGAATAACTGATATATTTTATTTAATTGGACCACTCATGCTGTATACAAACTCAGCACAATTAGACTTTTTGCTCACCCAAATATCATTGAGACAAATAGTACACATGACTAGTAATTATGGTTATTATTTGCCAACATATGATGTGTGTGGGAAGAATGTCTAACACAACTGGGGGTACTGCAAATTTATTTGGTCACTGATGAGATTGTTTAAAGAAAAAAAAAAAAAGATAAAATAGACCCAACTGTATAGTGGTAGATTTTGTTTATTTGGGAAAACGGGTGTGCATATGGGATATGTGTGTACGTGTGTCTATGCACATATATTTATGTGTTTGTGTGTTCACGTGTCTGTGTGTGTTTCTTTAATATATAGAAATACCTGTTACACTATGCAAGCATAACTCTAGGGGGCGCTAGAAGAAATATATAATTTTAAAAAAGGGGCCGACCAAAGCCTAATATAAATATAAATGTATTACAACAATCTGTAGGATAATACTGAAGTTTAGTAAAAACAATAAACACTATAAAAATAATATACAATGATCAAATAATAATGTATAAAGACAAAAAATAATAATGAAAATTACAGAAAAATTGAGACATGGACTCTCATCAAATGTGATGTGATGAGATCAATATAAACAGAAAATGCAGCTGAAAACAATATATAATAAATAAATAGTATTAAGTCTCTAGTAAGTTCTTATCTGTATATGATATTGATGCTCAGATAGTTCCAAGATTAAGAGGGCACTTCAGAGGTTTATTAGTCCTCCTGGGTAACACATATATAGGATTCTCCCTTAGATCCAGAAGTCAGCTCCTTGTGGCAAAACCAGTCTGGGTAGATACTCTCTCTGTGCAAAAAAAAAAAAAAAAAAAAAGATGGGGAACAATTTTTTAATGTTACTATTTTAGAGTACCATAATAATATCCTATAACATATGATGCTGACATGATATCCACCATAAGATAATGTTTGGCTATGGTTGTTGTTTTTTACATCCTTTATTAACCAATTTGTACAGTACTTGTTTGTTTTTTAGTATAATGTGAATTATTTGGAAATGGTTTTAATCATTGTATTCTAACTATGGTCTGATTGAAACAGGTGTGCACTCACACACCTGATGAGGCAGGTTCACTTCCACACCTGAATAGGTGTGGTTATGTTACACTCTTAGAGTGGTCATTTAGCATTTATAAGCCAGAGCTCTCAGTCTTTGGATAGAAACCTGAGGAAACAGACAGAGATCTGAGAAACTAGTTGCTTGTTTATCCATTGTTACGGTCACATTTGTGACATTTTATATTGTATCTTACTGCACCATTAAACTATGGTATTTTAACTCTTCGCTGAGAGTCTGAGCTTAATTGAAACCTACCCTGGAGTGATTTGTTGCACTGCCTTGGTCAGTGAACTGGGACACTGTGAACTCCCATTCTGCCTCTTTAAGCACAACAGAGTGCTGCTTTACTTGTGAGTATAAAATCTGTATTCACTTTTTTTTCACATTTGTCCAAACTGTATCACACGAGGAGGCGCCCTTGTCCTTGTGATTTTCTTTGCACAGAGAGAATTTCTTTAATATATTGTTGTACAGTTTGTAACATTGTTCTCCTACATTCTTTAATGTCAAGTTTCTGAAAGTTGTGACACATTGAAGGTATTCTCTACTACAAATAATCTATAAGTGTATTAAAGCATTCTATGCATTATCTAAATTAAGTATAATTAGAAACTTTAATTTTCTTGCAACATCTTAGTAACAAGAAACACGTCTTTTGCTCTGAAAATCAATTTAAATAATTTGTGATAAGTATTGATCAGGATGGAGGAGACGTAAGATACAAAAATCTGAAAATAATTAGTCTTACGACTTACAGGAGCGAACAGAAGCTTTTCAAAGAACCACATAGCACTTTATACAAAGAAGTGTATTATTTTTTTGCAGTTTATTGATGTTCTATTTATGATGACTAGACAAATCCAATTAGTTTAGGAAATAATAGATTGTTATTAAAAATAATAGAAATAATAGAAAGCTGGATATAGAGTGTAAACCAAACACAAGAGATTGACAAAATACTCATAACAAATTGTGGGCAAAATTACAAGTTTTGCGGTACGGTTATACTGCTGAAAAATTGTCCTTTGCGCGCAGAATGGCAGATCTCCAGTATTAAAAGTTGCAGCGGTACAGCTATACCACAAGCGTTTTAGCCTGTACCGCAACGCTCCATTCCCCTCTCAAAAAATGGCTTTTGATGGTGGAATTTTCATTGCGCCTGTATTACAGGTTGTGCGGTCTGGCTATAACGCTAGCGTTATAGCTTATACTGCCGTGATCCATTCCGCGATCAGAGACCAGTAGTTTTGGATTTTGCAAAACAAAAATGTTTCACAAAACTCATGACAAAAATGTTACAAAGTAAACAAACAACTAAAAACTACCTATTAGCCCCTAAACCGCCATCCCCGGGATCACAAATACTTTTTTTTTTTTGCAATTCTCTTTATTATTCCAACAGTGTGCACAGAAAAACCAAATCACATAACTTTGCGCCACGCAGGGCTAGATATTATACATTTGTATAAAGACCATCTATTGATAATAAACAAAAAACTTGCTACTGCCATGCTTCCATAATATATCTGTACACACCAATGGCTTTTTCTTTTTTAATATATTTTAAACAAAAACACCCTAAACATACTAAACAATAATAATAAAAAAAAAAAAAAATTATCTCTCTCTTCCGACCCCCTCCTCCCACCTAACCCTGAAGACCCCTGATTAACTGGCCCTGAACTTCCATTCTCACTATCGGGTGGGTTTGGATGATTGTTCTCTGATTATCTACCCTCCTATCTACTCCACTGTTGAGGAAGAATGCTTTTTAGTATAAGTAATATAACCTCCGGGGAGTTTTGGATTGGGGATATAAATTGAATTTGTGCAGTTAGTGGCCAGTCCCTGATAAACTTTAGCCATTTGTAAAAGAAGCTTTTCAGTGTCTGTTCCGTGCAAGTCTTCATGTTAAAGAGCTCCATTGTCATTTGCAGCTTTATAGTATCTACAAATTCTTTAAAGCTGAGGGGTCTTGTGGATTTCCAGTATTTAAATATAATGTTACGTGCTACCAGTATTGCTGTGTTTATAAGCAATTTATCTGCTTTTGGGGCCACTTCATTGCAGAGGAGAAATACATTAACAGACGTCAACGAGAATCTATTCTGTAGATATTTGTTAAGCCAGAAATTAATTTCCCCCCAAAATTGTCTGGTTTTTGGGCATAGCCACAGAAAATGAACAATATCTGCTTTTTCAGCGCTACATTTATAACATTTACACTTACACTCCGTTTTTGCCCATTTATTTATTCTATCCGGCGTCAGGTAGTAGTTATTCAACAATTTAAATTGTGATTCCCTGAAACTGGTAACCGACATAGCTGCTTCTGCATTAGAAATGCTGTTTTTAATATCCTGTATATGTGGGAACAATCTATTTATGTGTCTTTTAATGGATTCAAGGTGAATCGCCCCCGCTTTTACACGTAATAGATTATACCATACTGAGATGGACCTTTTTCCAGCTTTGTACAATTTAAGAGCTGATTCTATTTCCTGCCAACCCCTATCTGTACCAGCTAATTGATATAGCTGATGATAGTAGCTTCTACATTGAAGGTATGCGTAAATTTTTTTAGACACTAACTGATATTTATACGCCAATTCTGCAAATGTCTGTATGGATGATGAACCATCTTGTCTAAGCTGGAACCAGTTTATTAAACCTCTCTCTCTCCAAACTTTAAAGATCGGGTCATATACGCCCGGACTAAAATCAGGCATGCCCACAATGGGGCTGTATTTAGAGATTTGGAATTGCTCATTCAGGGTTAAGCAATATTTCTGCCAGGCCCTGATGATATTCTGAATCGTTATTAAGCCAATAACATTACTTGGCGTTTTTTTTCTGTCGATATGTAAAACTGCCTTGAGGTCAAATGGTGATATTACTTCTGACTCAAGCTTATAGTATGTAATGTAATCTCCCTCCACTAACCAATCCGCCGCAAATGTAACCATTGCCGCTAAGTTATAATCTTTCAAGCAAGGAAGCGAAAGGCCGCCTTCTTGTCTTCGTTGTACCATCCTGCTCATTGCCAAACGAGGTTTGGCCTTATTCCATAGAAAATAGGCTATTGATTTATTATATTTTTGAAGGTCTGTCTTTGTTATAAATAGTGGGAGATTTTGTAGTAAAAATAAAATTTTAGGAAATACAATTGTTTTAATTACCATTATCTTTGCTGATAATGATAAATTGTATCTATTCCATTTTGCTAGAGCCTCCGGTAGTCTCACAAATACACTTTCATAATTTAATCTGTACCAATCATGTGGGTTCTTGCTAATATACAGACCTAGATATTTTAACTGCTCTACCTCTTGAAATCCATGGCTAGAAAAGCTGCGATTATTTTTTTGTATCCAGAGTAGTTCTGATTTATTTTGATTTACCTTGTATCCAGAGAATTTGCTATATGCCTCTATCATATTTAAACATTTTGGTATACTTTCTGGTGTATTGTATAGAAACAAGATCAAATCATCGGCGTATAATGATATTTTTACAAATTGTTTACCAATTCTAGCGCCTACTAATTCCTGTCTCAGTAGAATTACCAAGGGCTCAAGAGAGATGTTAAATAAAAGTGGTGACAGTGGGCAACCCTGCCTTGTCCCCTTTTGAAGAGTTATATATTGAGATAGTTCAGCATTTACTGACAGTTGTGACCGAGGTTTATTATAGATTAGCTTAACCAAGTTAAGAAAATTTCCATGCAAACCAAATTTATCTATTGCCGTAAATAAATGGTCCCAAGAAATAGCATCAAATGCTTTCTCTGCATCTAAACCCAAAAGGGCCAAATCACCTTCACACTTTTTATTATGTCTGTAGTTTTTATTGTAATAATAGTCTAAAGTTACAAGGATACGTCTAATGTTTCTTACTACATTTCTGCCAGGCATGAAGCCTGCCTGGTCCTGATGTATAACTTCAGAAATGCCAAAAGGGCCTTGAAATGTGGATTTAGTTTTCAGGTCTGCAAAAGCCCAGCACTGTTTTAAGAAAATTTCTCTTTCGGCTTTTGCCTTGTTATACTTGTCCCATGTTGTCGGTTGGGGATTATTCAAGTACGCGTTATATGCATTCTTCAGATGATTGGCTAGCTGTAACTCACGAGCCTTGTTTTTTTTTTTTAATCTTGGACATATATGCTATGATCTCTCCGCGAATTACAGCCTTCCCTGATTCCCATAAAATCTCAGTTTTTTCAATAGATGTAGCATTATCTTTTACAAAGTTTTTCCATGTCATGGCTAACCAATTACAAAATTTGCTATTCTTACTCATGTATTTTGGGAAAAAGAATCTATTATTATATGATGACTTTCTAAATTTTATTTCCATACCTATAATAACATGATCTGATAAAAGGATTTAATTGATTGTAGCTACTACATCATATTTAAGGACAGACTTATCAACCAGGAATAAATCTAAACGAGAGAAGTTTTTAAATGCTCTGGATTCACATGTGTAATTACGCTCGTCTGGATGTTGTATTCTCCATATGTCGTGTACCTCGGGATCACAAATACTTTATTCAACTTATTAACCCCTGATCTGCTGCCCACCCACATAGCCAACACTAAAATAAAGTATTAACCACTAAACTGCCGATCCCCCACCTCGCAAACACTAAATAAAGCTTTTAACCCCTAAACCGCCGCCCGACATAGCAGACACTAAATAAACCTATTAACCCCTAAACCGCTGGCCCTCACTTTGCAACTACTATAATAAACATATTAACCCCTAAACCGCCACCCCCACATCACAACTACTATAATAAACCTATTAACCCCTAAACAGGCGGCCCCACACATCGCATTTACTATAATAAACCTATTAACCCCTAAACCGCCGCCCCCCACATCGCAACTACTATACTAAACCTAATTACGTACAATTATTGAAAGTCTCCACCAGGTATCGACAAACTTCAACAGGAGAGCTGTTTGGAGTCCTGTGTGCTGTGTGCTTGACGATCTTACATGTAACCAATAAAGTGGATTTTTAACCTTATTCCTCTGCTCTCCTGTTGAAGTTTGTCGATACCTGGTGGAGACTTTCAATAATTGTACGTTTTTTGAGCTAAGGGCTTTTTGTAGAAGCCCTATCCACCAGAAGACATATATGCGTGTCTGCTGTGGATATTGCGGCAGTAAGGTGAAAGGTAAAGGTTTATAAAACCACACTTTTTCCTTCTATCGACTGAAATATGGTTATAAGCCTATTAATTACAAGGAATACAAGGAAGTGAGAGATACTACTGTGCACGGCTGGAAGTCTGTGGGAGTCAGAGGCAACAGACGAAAGCAAAACCGGTTGGTGGTAAACCTTTTTTTCACTGTTTCTACAAATACTGAGATACAAACTGGTATTTTCCTGGGTACTATGTACATATATTTGTAACTTGAAAACATTAGCAAACAGCACAATTTCCCTACGGCTCTAAAACTTTTAAACCTATTAATCGCTAAACTGCTGGCCCACCACATCCCAACTACTATAATAAACCTATTAACCCTTAAACCGCCGGCCCCCACATCGCAACTACTACAATAAACCTATTAACCCCTAAACCACCCCCCACAACGCAAATACTATAATAAAGCTTTTAACCCCTAAACCGCTGGCCCCCCACATCTCGACACACTAAATTAAACTATTAACCCTTAACACCCCCTAACTTTAAATTAAAATATACTAACTACCTTAAAATAAATAAAAACTTACTTGTGAAATATAAAAAACTAAGCTTAAACTATAAATTAATTAACATAATTAAACTAAAATAAAAAACCTAAATTACAAAATTAAAAAATCCCAACACTAAGAAAAAATAAAACAAATCTAACATTACAAAAAAAACCCCCACTAAAATTAAGAAAAATAAAAAAAATCTAAGATTACAAAAAATAATAAATGAAATTATCCAAATTAATAATAATGTTTTTTTTTGTTTTTTTTCGTAGTGTTAGGATTTTTTAATTTTGTAACTTAGTTTTTTTATTTTTCATTTATTGTATTTTTAAAAATAGTTATGTTTCGTTTATTTATAGTTTAAGCTTAGTTTTTTTTTATTTCACAGGTAAGTTTGTATTTATTTAAAGATAGTTATATTGTAACTTTAATTTAAAGTTAGGGGGGTGTTAGGTTTAGGGGTTAATAGTTTAATTTAGTGTGTTGCGATGTGGGGGACCAGTGGTTAAGGAGTTATTAGCTTTATTATAGTAGTTGCGATGTGGGGGGCCAGCGGTTTAGGGGTTAATAGCTTTATTATAGTAGTTGTGATGTGGGGGCTGGCAGTTTAGGGGTTATTTGCTTTATTATAGTAGTTGCTATGTGGGGGGCCTGTGGTTTAGGGGTTAATAGCTCTATTATAGTAGTTGCGATGTGGGGGGACGGCGGTTTAGGGGTTAATAGGTTTATTTAGGTATTAGCGATGCGGGCGGCGGTTTAGGGGTTAATCACTTTATTTAGTGTTGGCAATGTCGGGGGCGGCGGAATAGGGGTATTCAGACTAGGGTTTTATGTTAGGGTGTTTTTACATAACTTTCTTGTCTCCATAGACATCAATGGGGAATGTGTTATAGCGATCGCCATTTAGCGAAAGCAGGTGTTAAGTTTTTTCTCTCCATTGATGTCTATGGGGGAATAAGTGCACAAGCACGTTGTCAGGCCTTGACTTTTGTGTGATATGGAGCTTAACGCACAACACAAGAAGGTTTTTCTGTAACTTGTAATGGTAGTGCTATTCAATCAGCCAATCAGATTTTTCCTACCTTAATTCCGATTGGCTGATAGAATCCTATCAGCCAATTGGAATTCGAGGGACGCCATCATTTAAAGGAACCTTCATTCAGCCTTAGGACATCGGAAGAAGAGGATGGCTCCGGGTCGGGTGTAAGAAGATTGCTCCGCTCCGGATGGATGAAGATAGAAGATGCCGCTTGGATGAAGATGTCTGCCGGTCCGGATGTCCTCTTCTGCCCGGATAGGATGAAGACTTCTGCCACTCCAGATGTCCTCTTTTGGTCCATCGGTGCCTGGCTGGGTGAACACGGCTCAAGGTAGGGAGATCTTCAGGGGGGTAGTGTTAGGTTTATTTAAGGGGGGTTTGGGTTAGAGTAGGGGTATGTGGGTGGTTGGTTGTAATGTTGGGGGGTGGCATTGTGTTTTTTTTTACAGGCAAAAGAGCTGATTACTTTGGGGCATGCCCCGCAAAAAGCCCTTTTAAGTGCTGGTAATAGAGCTGTTAACTTTTGTAATTTAGATTAGGGTAGGAATTTTTTTTTTATTTTGGGGGGCTTTGTTATTTTATTAGGGGGCTTAGAGTAGATGTAATTAGCTTAAAATTCTTGTAATCTTTTTTTATTTTTTGTAATTTAGTGGTTTTTTTTGTAATTTAGTTTAGTTTATTTAATTGTAGGTAATTTATTTAATTAATTTATTTATAGTGTAGTGTTAGGTTTAATTGTAACTTAGGTTAGGATTTATTTTACAGGTAATTTTGTAATTATTTTAACTAGGTAGCTATTAAATAGTTAATAACTATTTAATAGCTATTGTACCTAGTTAAAATAAATACCAAGTTGCCTGTAAAATAAATATAAATCCTAAAATAGCTACAATGTAATTATTCGTTATATTTTAGCTATATTAGGGTTTATTTTGCAGGTAAGTATTAAGTTTTAAATAGGAATACTTTCGTTAATAAGATTTAATTTATTTCGTTAGATTAAAATTATATTTAATTTAGGGGGTGTTAGGGTTAGGGTTAGACTTAGCTTTAGGGGTAAATACATTTATTAGAGTAGCGGCGAGGTCCGGTCGACAGATTAGAGGTTAATACTTGAAGTTAGGTGGTGGCGATGTTAGGGAGGGCAGATTAGGGGTTAATACTATTTATTATAGGGTTTGTGAGGCGGGAGTGCGGCGGTTTAGGGGTTAATAACTTTATTAGAGTAGCGGCGAGGTCTGGTCGGCAGATTAGGGGTTAATAAGTGTAGGTAAGGTAGCGGCGAAGTTGGGGGGGCAGATTAGGGGTTAATAAATATTATGTAGGTGTTGGCGATGTTGGGGGCAGCAGATTAGGGGTTCATAGGGATAATGTAGGTGGCGGCGGTGTCCGGAGCGGCAGATTAGGGGTTAATTGTGTAATGCAGGTGTCAGCGATAGCGGGGGCGGCAGATTAGGGGTTAATAAGTGTAAGGTTAGAGGTGTTTAGACACGGCGTACATGTTAGGGTGTTAGGTGCAGACTTAGAAACTGTTTCCCCATAGGAAACAATGGGGCTGCTTTAGGAGCTTAACGCTGATTTTTTGCAGGTGTTAGGTTTTTTTTCTGCCCAAACTGCCCCATTGTTTCCTATGGGGGAATCGTGCATGAGCACGTTTTTCCAGCTAGCCGCTAACGTAAGCAACGCTGGTATTGAGGGTTGAAGTGGCGGTAAATATGCCTTTACGCTCCCTTTTTGGAGCCTAACGCAGCCCTTCAGAGAACTCTAAATACCAGCATTGTCTTAAGGGTGCGATGGAAAAAAAAGCAGCGTTAGCTACGCGGGTTTTTACCAACAAAACTCTAAATCTAGGCGTTAGAACATTGGAATGTGAAATATTTGCAGTACATACATAAACACTTTATTAAATACTAGTCCTAAAGCCTATGTACACGGGCCAGGGTCCCACCCGCCCGCCCGCCCATGCCCGCTCCTGCCGACCATGTCCCCACAATGCATGCTCCTGTCTGGCCATGCCCCCGCAATGTCCGCTCCCGCCCGGCCATGCCCTTGTCACACCCGCTCCTGCCCATCCTCTCTGCAGTCTGATCCTCTCAAAATGTCAGAAGCTAGAACGTAAGATCAAACTATGGTCTTAATCCAGATATGGCAACATGTAGAAATACAATTCTTCTATGACAGAAAAACACTCTGTGAGGCCCTTGCAGGAGCTGATTGTGGGCCAAAATGTCTGAGTTAAATTGGATGAAAAGAAATGGAAGATGCCTGCTACCGTAATAGAACTCTCTCCAGAACCAAGGTCTTATGTAGTCCTTACTGAAGGAGGGACAGTCACACGTCGAAATAGAAGACATCTCCAGCCAGTAGTTGAGAGTTTGGGACTGGATGCCTCAGAGCCACAGCGGCTGGGATCCCCTGTTTAAAGATGAGTGACTTCCCCTCAGCATGACCACAGTGGGGATACTTCTTTGCTTCCAGCAGACTCTCAGTCACCTTCTTCTGTATCAGAGGATAGTTCATGTAAAATTATGTCAAGTGGAGGAGTGGTGAAACTTCCAGCCCGCTACCGGGATTAGCACTGTAGTTAGAGCAGTGACCAGAAGAATGGGCAGAATAATCCCATGGTCACTGTGGTCTACCCCAATGTCCAAGACAGGATTGTATTTCTTTTTGTTCATATATATTCTCTTATAACTTGTTATTTGTTGTACACTAAACAAAAAATTGTATGATTCTTGTATACCTTGTTATTTGTTGTACTCTAAAAAAAAATAATGTTTGCTTTATCCTTTGAAAAAGGGAAAGATGTCATGAGAGTGGGAGTGTTACGTCACCGGATGGGGGTGTGGCCTATGGCCATTATAGTCTATGTCGCAGTTACTAAGTCTGATGTGTTGTGCAGTCTGTATACTTCTATGCTCTGCAATAAAATAGCATTGTACCTTCTATGCTGTGTCCTGCATCTCATTTACAAAACTGCAAAAAGCAGACTAGAAAATATTACTTTAACATCTCTGTGTAAAGAAGAAAGATATTTTATCTTAAGCTCACAAGAGTAAGGGAGCAGTGAGCAGTTATGCTTCAGCTGCTGTCAGCTCCATGTTGAAAAAAAACCCCCAGCCAATCATCTTAATCTGATCGTAATTATAGTAAACTTCCTTAAACTATGGGAAATAGCATGACTGTGCACTTGCCAGATGCATGCTCTGGTTACTTAAAGTCCATTTAAAATGGGATGTAAAATTACAAGGAAAAATATCTTACTTTTTAAAATATAGATGTTTTCTAGTCAGCTTTATACAGCTATGCTCTATCACTTTCAAGTTCTTCAACATATGGGTTTCGTTTCTTTAAAGGGACATGAAACCCAAAGATGTTCTTTTCATGATTCAGATAGAAAATACAATTTTTAACTACTTTATTTTACTTATTTGTTCTATTTTGCTTTATTTTCTTGGTTATACTTTGTTGAAGGAACAGCAATGCACTACTGGGAGCTAGCTAAACACATTAAATCAGCCAATGAGAATCAGCTAGCTCATAGTAGCGCATTGCTGCTCCTAAGCCTACCTAGGTATGCTTTGCAACAAAGAATACTAAGAGAACAAAGCAAAATAGATAATTAAAGCTTTATGTCCTTTTAAGATGGGCTATTATATATAGTAGAACTGTATAATCAAGCTTTTCTTTTTTAATTGCATGCTCTGTCTGAACCATGAAAGTTTAATCTTGGCTTTAAAGAAGTTCCATTCTTGTAAACTAACAAGGGCACTTTCACCTGACATTTTTGCTAAAAATAAGTCTGTATAGCTTATACTGGGCACAAACTACGCCATCCCAAGCTGCTGGAGAAAACCCAATGCCAATTCCCCAGATGATCAGCCTTGGAATTTGGACTAAATAGTGATAGTGCCATTATATCAGCTCTAGTATGGCTGACTATTTCTCTCACATGAAACTTCTGAGGAATACAAAAGAAGAATAGCAACAGGTACAGACAATATTCAATGTCACACCATATTGGCCAAGCTCTGACATGTTATGGGCTCCCTCACAAAATGTATAATGGACCTCTAGCAACCATTCAAAAGCACCTACTTAGATTATCAAACTGATGAGCCTTGCAGCAAAATGATAAAGCTACTAGCTAACCTGGAAACTTTCAAGTTATCCAGCCAGGGTATGATCCCCTCAACTTTATTGTCAAACACATCAACTCTCCACTTACATTCAATATAACTGCAATTTGAGCTATTTAAGTACACCTTCCATGTTTCTGTGGCCGACAAGCGAGCAACAAACAGGGTGTACAGGTACAGCACATTACCTGGAGTCCAGTATAAATGGCAATACAGACACAAGATACAGACAGGATACTCTGTTGTAGCAGTGACAGTCAGGAGTCGGAATACACTGTTATGCTGAGAAATTCTAAAGACAGGAGTCACTGTTATAGCTGAGACACGCTAGCTAGAAGATATTCTGGTAAAACTGGTAAGAATATGTTGGTATACTGATAAGCAATTAATGCAAGAGTCAATAGTATAGATAAGGCAAGCTGGATACACAAAACTCATGCTAAGAAGTACTGAAGACAAAAATCAATGTTATAACTGAGACAAGCTAGATATAGATTATCATGGTATAATTTTGTCAGGCATAAAGTCAGGATTCACTGGCGTACTGAAAAGTGCTGAAGACAGAACTCATTGGTATAGCTGACATAGGTTGGTAGCTGAATACACCGATATGGCTGAGACAAACTAGTGACTGGATATACTTGTAATGAAAACACTGGCTGGTAGAAGGTGCTATTTATACAGTCTATACATAGGCCTCTATTTATCAAGCTGTCAACCGCAAATACGCTGGAATTCCGCAGCGTATTTGTGGCGAGCCTGATTCGCCTTAGTTATCAAACCCTACAGACTGGCAAAAGTAGAATTTAGTGACGTAACATACGATCCGCCGGACTCAGTCCAACACAGATCAATGCTTATGTCACTACAGATGTTCCGAATGCAAGTTCGGCACAATTTGACTACTTTTGGAAGTTATCAAATATCTGCCAGGTACGCTCGGCACTTTTCCGGCCCAGCGTACCTAGTTTTCAATCTGCCGCCTCCAGGAGGAATCAATGGGAGTCTGAAAGCAGCAAAAGCTCATGTTCGCTGCTGCCCAATATCCCATTGATTTCTACGGGAAATGTCTACACCTAACACCCTAACATGTACCTGAGTCTAAACACCCCTAATCTGCCCCCCCTACACCGCCGCAACTAAATAAAGTGTTTAACCCCCTAAACGACCGCTTCTGGAGCCCACTATCACCTACATTATACTTATTAACCCCTAATCTGCCCCCCTATACTGCTGCAACTCTAATAAATGTATTAACCCCCTAAACCGCTGCTCCCGGAGCCCACGGCAACTCTAATAAATTGTTCAACCCCTAATCTGCCGCCCCCTACACCGCCGACACCTACATTATATTTATTAACCCCTAATCTGCCCCTGCTACACCACTGCCAACTACCTACATTTATTAACCCCTAATCTGCTGCCCCCAACGTCGCCGACATTATATTAAATTTATTAACCCCTAAACCTAAGTCTAACGCTAACCCTAACACCCCCTAACTTAAATATAATTTAAATAAATCTAAATAAAATTACTACAATTAACTAAAGTATTCCTATTTAAAACTAAATACTTACCTATAAAATAAACCCTAAGCTAGCTACAATATAACTAATAGTTACATTGTAGATAGCTTAGGGTTTATTTTTATTTTACAGGCAAGTTTGTATTTATTTTAACTAGGTACAATACTTATTAAATAGTTATTAACTATTTAAATATTCCTAGTTAAAATAAATACAAATATACCTGTAAAATTAAACCTAACCTAAGTTACAATTACACCTAACACTACAATATAATTAAATCATTTCCCTAAACTAAATACAATTAAAAACAATTATCTGAAGTACAAAAAATAAATAAATAAATAAATAAAATAAAATAAAAAAACCCTACCCTACACTAAATTACAAATAGCCCATAAAAGGGCCTTTTGCAGGGCATTGCCCCAAAGTAATCAGCTCTTTTACCTGTAAAAAAATAAAGTACAAATACCCCCCAACATTAAAACCCACCACCCACACAACCAACCCTACTCTAAAACCCACCCAATCCCCCCTTAAAAAAACCTAACACTAAACCTTGTATAAAATTAGAGTAGTGAGGCGCAGTTACCCCTCCATGTCATCTGTTGTGCACCCTTTCAACAGGGCCACTCTTGGACCCATCCTGACTATCTAGCAAACATGGGACTATGCGGTATTAAAGGAGGTAGTCTTTGTACATCTAAAATTAGATTAGATTTCACCAAGTGAACATACTCATAGAAGACCTATGGTTATATTTAGCATTGGACTAAAATCGAGCAATAATAACTTACACTTTATTATGAAACAACAACAAGCTCATTAAAGGGACACTGAACCCAATTTTTTTCTTTCATGATTAAGATAGAGCATGCTATTGTAAGCAACTTTCTAATTTACTCCTATTATCATTTTTTCTTCATTCTCTTGGTATCTTTATTTGAAAAGCAAGAATGTAAGCTTAGATGCCGGCCCATTTTTGGTGAACAACCTGGGTTGTCCTTGCTGATTGGACAGCACCAATAAACAAGTGCTGTCCAAGGTACTAAACCAAAAATTGGCTGGCTCCTTAGCGTAGATGCCTTCTTTTTCAAATAAAGATAGCAAGAGAAGGAAGAAAAATTGCTAATAGGAGTAAATTAGAAAGTTGCTTAAAATTGCATGCTCTATATGAATCACAAAAGAAAAAAATTGTCCTTTTTACTAACCACTCAAAAGCTTATATGACATCCTGGAACTTCAATGGAATATATAGCTAATATGGCTTAGTTTCGTATTGATTATAAGAGGCTGTATATGGCATCTGTGTTACAGAGTTTCTGGAAGAAAAGTGGAAGAGTTTAACAAATGATTGATTAGTGTTGTAAAACTTTTGTGAACTCATTGGCTGACAAAATAAGAACGTTATATAGCAAGAATAAAAGACGTCTAAGTAGCCTTTAATTTCTGTTGTACAAAATTCAGGTCATTGTTGGATGCCTCTGTATAGCTCACTAAAGCATTATATAAAAGCACACAAGAGGATGCAGGATATCTCCACCAATAAAATTGAAACTTTGGTATGTGAATCTATATAGAATTAAATCATGGCTCAATTTACTTTTACAACCAGGTGCTGTGTAGCAAGTTCCACATTGCACAAGTGTAAGTAATGCCATATTTGGTGTACAACATGTTTATTAGAAGCAGTGCTCTTTTGATTGACTAATTGGCTTTGCTATTTGGCTAGGTAAATATGGATCCCAAGTTTGCTTGTTCACTTGCTTTAAGACAACCTTGTCTCAACACAATCATACGTGCCAGCCATTTTGCTCACACATGCAGGGTGTGTGCACTCACTGATGCTGAGGTTTATGACATCTAGAGCATCTATATGAAGCACATTATTCCTTTTTACCATGTTATAAAGGATGACTCAAGGCACTTTGACTCTCATAATCGGTAAGTTTATAAATGCCATCCTTAACAAGTGACATCCTTTCATAGGATTCCCTCACACAGAGGATGCTTGACCTGACCTCAAGAGGGACTAATAGAATTTGCGGGTCATATCTAACATGTGGGGAGAATACACTGCACATATATTGTTCTGTGGGCCACTGTGAAACCAACAAATGGCATATTGCATCCGCTATCCCTAATTCATTCTATCAATGTCCACTTTGTGTGTAATGGCAACATGAACATTATGAATGTGTTTGCAGAGTATCCTGGACTCACTCATGACTACTGTATCCTCAGGCACTCGTCTGTGTGGCCACAGTTGGAGCCCACAAAGTGGCATCATGGATGGATCAGTGTTACTAATACTGCATACTAATATGCAGCATGCATACATACATTTACAATGGACAGTACAGAATTGGAGGTCCCTTTTAAAAGCACTCAGACATATGTGTCTATTAAATAAGTGCCAACCAAGGTTTATTTTCCTCTTTGAAATATCGCTAATGTTTTCCACATCAATAAGTACACTGCCATCAAATGTTCCTTGTCGCGTCTGTGGTATCTCAACAGTGCAGGGATTCTGTAGGTCTCGAACACTGACAAAAGAAGTGCACGCATGACAGGGCCAGAGAGTTATCTCAACCCTCTATACGCCAAAATTCTACTCAATCAATGACAGCACAGAAGGCCAATGGGAGGGTGAGCAGCAACAGTGGCGGGATCTTCACAGGGAAACTCCAAACATAAGGCACTGACATCGGCAAACATAAAGAGTGTTGACTTTATCTTCATGGAACCAAAGACCTTCAGAGGGAAAGCATATTCTATGCCTGAGTTTCGAATGTATGCTACTGTGTTAGTGACATGACAGAGACAGACATTTGGATATTGGAATTGAACCCTGTATTTTAGGGACTTGGTGTTTTGTTTTGAAAAATGTAATCACACATTTTTTATATGTACATGTCTTACTTTTCAATTAAGTTCAGCCTTTGGTGGGAAGATATTCACTGAGATCATCTGCAATGCATTGTATTACTGAATAATGTTAAAGCATTATGTCATAGCAGTGAACAAGTGTGCTAGAGACACACGAAACATGCCTGCTGTTGCTGCACTGTTACCCCTTTTTGTCAACGTGTAGAGCTGTGGCTCTTGATGTTTTTAAGTGCACACAATAAAGCTTTCTTTTTTACAATTTTGGACTGACCCCTGTTACATCATTTGGATTCAGTAGGTTTGTAGCCCTGTAGCCGCATCAATTTTTTGCACTATTGATTTCAGTTGCGTCCTAGACAGAGGCGTGTCGGCTGGGCTTCCTACTTCCGGATTCTACATACCCAGCTGCTTGGAGGAGCGGAACTTACGTCTAACAATGGCACGCTCAATCGACGCTGCTCAGAGAAGTGACCACGAACCCTGAAGGAAGGTAAGCGCCACTCTTGTGTGTTTCTCTAATGTTAAAGTAACTGAATTTACTGGATGTTTCAAGATTCTTTTGAAATAATTATACACACATTTCCTTAAATGGTGCATGTTCTCAACAAATGTTTCTCGCATATCTGTAAAACTTTGTTCAGTTTCTGTACATGCATCAGATTTTGTAGGCTCAGCTTGAATGTTCAGGATCTCATCCTTTTTCAAAACATCTGCAAATGTTAAAAAATGGGTGATTGTCATATATGTATTAAATTTAAATACTTTGAATAGTCTTTAAAATTACCTTTCACAGTCAACATTTGTGCCTTCTCAAAAGGTTGGTATTCGTCTATTAATTTGCACTTTTCCTCAAAAAAAAGTTAAACCTGAAGGATTCTCTGAAATGGTAAATGTATGATGTTTGCAAATAATATTTCTCCTTATTATAATTGCAGTTATGACTTTCTTTGAAAGGGTTAATAATAACCTCATGCAAAGTTTTGAAAATGAGTGACATGCATTTAGAAATAAGTTAGGGTACTTTTCCTTTAATGGAGCACCACTCTGGCACAATAGAGTTTTATTCCATTATTGCCAAAATACAAATACAATAAACCTGAAATCCCCCAGATCCACTGTGTGGGGGATTAAAGGGGGCAAAGTGTCAATCCAAGAGTTTCACTTGGTGTGGATGGCAGAGGATCAGCGGTGCTCTGTACCAATCCTCTGGCATAACCCCTAAATGAAACTTGTGGATTGACGCATCAGTTTTTGTAAAAATGTTATGCATTTATTAAAGGTGATAATAAAAGTAAATTGGAAAGCTTGCTCAAAGGGATATGAAACCCAAAAAATTTCTTTTGTGATTTAAAAAAAAGTTTCCAATTTAAGTCTATTATCAAATTTGCTTCATTCCCATGATATTCTGTGTTGAAAAGATACCTAGGTAGGCATCTAGAGCACTACATGGCAGGAAATAGTGCTGCCATCTAGTGCTCTTGCAAATCGATACATTTTTTTTACAAAACTACTGCCATATAGTGCTCCAGAAATGGACTGGCTAAGCATACGTCATTACTTTTCAAAAAAAGACAACAAGAGTATGAAGAAAAACTGATAATAAAAGTAAATTAGAAAGTTGTTTAAAATTGCATACGCTATCTGAATAATGAAAGAAACATTTTGGGTTTCATATCCTTTTAAATCATAAAAGTCCCTTAAAAGATCCCTGATGCCATTGCTACAGAACTAATGCAATCTTTTTATTGTCCATCACAATATTCATCTGAATACCTGAATTCTCTTCATTTATTTATTCAGGGCTAGACTACAAGTGTATTGCTAATTTAACATGCGCCTGTAAAGGGGCAAAGTTGCTACCAGAAAGTAGTTCTTCTCTATTTTTGTCTCTTGCCTTATTAATGGCATTTTATATTAGATCTTTTTTATATCCCCTCTCATTAAATTTGTGTTCTAGTATTTTTATTTGGTTTTCAAAAGCTACTATATTGGTACAATTTTTTTGAATCCGTAATGTTTGTCCAATATATTGTTTTTCCATTTTTTGTAAGTGACAACTCTTTGCGTGTATGTAGTTGTTGCTGTCAACTTTTTTAAATTAATGCAAGTGTTTAAACCTTTTTCGGTCACCATTATTTCCAAATCTAAAAATAAAAATTTTTCTTGACTAACTGTATAAATAAAATGTAGATCTTTATTGTTCATATTCATTGACCTCATAAATTCATCAAGCTCATTCTTCTCTCCTTTCCAAATAATTAGAATATCCTCAATATATCTATTAAAAGAGACCAGGTTCTCCCTAGTTCGCTTTCATGTAGGAACTCCTGTTCCCACTTTCCCATATAATAATTCACATAACTTAGGGTGAACCTGGTCCCCATTGCTGTACCCTTTATCTGATTGTAGAAGGCAATTCCAAAAGAAAATAATTGTAATTTAAGATGAAATTTATGCTGTCAATTATGAACTGTTGTTGTTCCTGATGTCTGTTTTTGTCTTTATTTAGAAAGTATTCTATAACTTCAACCCCTTGGCTGTGTAGTATATTTGTGTACAGCGATGTCACATCACTTGTAACCAAATACATATTAGCTTCCCAATTGATATTCTCTAATATTCTAATGACACTTGTTGAATCTAGTAAATATGAAGGTAATGTCTTGACATAAGGTTGTAGAAATTGGTTTATATATTTTGACAAATTTGCTGTAATGGATTGGATACCTGAAATTATCGTCCTTCCTGGAGGATTTGTGAGGGATTTGTGAATCTTCGGTAGAAAATAAAATATTGGGATTCTAGGGTGTATTAGTGTTAGATATTGATGTTCTCTTTCCTTTAATACTTCTTTTAACTTTGCATCATCTAGAAGTGTTGATAATCTCTTTGTATACTTTTCTGTAGGATTAAATTTTAAATTTTCATAAGTAATTGTATCATTTAACAATCTATGTGCTTCATTGAGGTATGCACTAGTGTCCATAATCATCACCCCTCCCCATTTGTCAGCTGGTTTAACAATAATGTCTCTATCCTCTTGTAGGATTTTTAATCTTTCTTGTTCTTTTCTGTTCATGTTGTAGGTGTTTCTCCTGTTTTTAGAGACATTTATCTCTTCAAGATCTTTCAACACATTATTCTCATATAATTCCAAATTCCTTCCTTTGTCTTGAACCGGATAGAACTTTGATTTTAACTTTAAATCTGTGTGTTGGAAGGTCTTGTTGTCTTTGACATTAGTATTTACTATTTGTCTTTCTACTGGATTTTTCAGGAAATAATATTTTAATGTTAAATTCCTTACAAACGTTTTTACATGCATGTGTTTCTCAAACTTATTTAGTCTTTGTGTAGGGGCAAAAGTCAGTCCTAAATTAAGGATTTTTTTCTTCCTCTTTGGTCAGATGTTTACTACTTAAATTTAAAATTCCAGTCTGGTCTTTTTCTTTTTCTATTTCTACCAGTCATTTTCCTCTCTCTTCTTCCTACCTCTTCCCCTCTTTCCTAGGAAGAAGAGAGAGGGGAAACAACTGATAGAAATAGAAAAAGACCAGACTGGAATTTTCAATTTAAGTAGTAAAAACTGACCAAAGAGGAAGAAAAAATCCTTAATTTAGGATTGACTTTTGCCCCTACACAAAGACTAAATAATTTAGGACTGACTTTTGCCCCTACACAAAGACTAAATAAGTTTGAGACACACATCCATGTAAAAACATTTGTAAGGAATTTGACATTAAAACGTTATTTCCTGAAAAATCCATTAGAAAGACAAATAGTAAATACTAATGTCAAAGACAATAAGACCTTCCAACACACAGATGTAAAGTTAAAATTCTATCCGGTTCAAGACAAGGAAAGGAATTTGGAATTATTTGAGAATAATGTATTGAAAGATCTTGAAGGGATAAATGTCTCTAAAAATAGAAGAAACACCTACAGCATGAACGAAAAGAACAAGAAAGAGTAAAAATCCTACAAGAGGATAGAGACATTATCGTTATACCAGCTGACAAATGGGGAGGGGTGATGATTATGGACACTAGCGCATACCTCAATGAAGCACATAGATTGTTAAATTATACAATTACTTATGAAAATTTAAAATTTAATCCTACAGAAAAGTATAAAAAGAGATTATTAACACTTCTAGATGATGCAAAGTTAAAAGCAGTATTAAAGGAAAGAGAACATCTATATCTAACACCAATACACCCTAGAATCCCAATATTTTATTTTCTCCTGAAGATTCACAAATCCCTCACAAATCCCCCAGGAAGGCCAATCATTTCAGGTATCCAATCCATTACAGGAAATTTGTCAAAATATATAGACCAATTTCTACAACCTTATGTCAAGACATTACCTTCATATTTACGAGATTCAACAAGTGTCACTAGAATATTAGAGAATATCAATTGGGAAGCTAATATGTATTTGGTTACAATTGATGTGACATCGCTGTACACAAATATACCACACAGCCAAGGGGTTGAAGCGAACAGTTCATAATTGACAGCATAAAATTCATCTTAAATCACAATTATTTTTCTTTTGAAAATGCCTTCTACAATCAGATAAAGGGTACAGCAATGGGGACCAGGTTCGACCCAAGTTATGCAATTTTGTATATGGGAAATTGGGAACATGAGTTCCTACCTGAAAGCGAACTTGGGGAGAAACTGGTTTCTTTTAATAGATATATTGATGATATTCTAATTATTTGGAAAGTAGAGAAGATTGAGCTTGAGGAATTTATGAGGTCAATGAATATGAACAATAAAGGTCTACATTTTACTTATACAGTTAGTCAAGAACATTTTTTATTTTTAGATTTGGAAATAATGGTGACTGAAAAAGGTTTAAACACTTGCACCCATTTTTCAGCAACAACTACATACACGCAAAGAGCTGTCACTTACAAAAATTGAAAAACAATATCCCTATTGGACAAACACTACGCATTCAAAAAAATTGTACCAATATAGTAGATTTTGAAAATAAAATAAAAATACTAGAACACAAATTTAATGAGAGGGGATATAAAAAAAGATCTAATACAAAATGCCATTGATAAGGCAAGAGATAAAAATAGAGAAGAACTACTTTCTGGTAGCAATAAAAATAGTTAAACTTTAGATGTTAAAAAAATGAATATATAAACCCCATTTGTGACAACTTACAATAATGACTTTAAACTAATGGGAAAAATACTTCAAAAACATTGGAATTTAGTTCAAAGAGATTCAATTATCAGAGATAAAGTTACTCCCATACCAAGGATTATATATAGGAAGAATAAAAATCTTAGAAATGTTTTGGCCCCAAGTGAATTCAGACAAAATAGAGAAAAGAAGAAAGGAAATGTAGATATGCAAGGTCACAGGTTGAATGGGTTCTATCCTTGTTTGACATGTAAAGCATGTCAACATGGAGTTAAAACGAAAGAATTGATATCATTTCAAACAAAAGAAAAAATTGAGTTTAAAGAAATCATTAGATGCACCGATAAAGGTGTAATATATGTGATAGAATGCAGTTGTAAACTTCAATATTTAGGAGAGACCACAAGATTTCTCAAAGACAAAATCAGAGAACATCTCTGTTACATCAGGAAAGGTAACCTTGACACATATATCTACAAACATGTTAGAGAGGGGCCTCAATTCTGAGATAGATCTAAGCCCATTTCTCTAATTATATACAAAAAATCCCAGAGAACGACTTACTTAAAGGGAAAGTTCACCCAAAAAAAATCTCCTCTTTAAATTATTCCCAGTGATCCTTTTAACCTGCTCGAGTGTATTAAATTGGTTACAAGTAGCTCCTTTACTCCTATTTCAGCATTTGAAATAGCTGATTAAGCCTGTGGTATCGCCACCTACACTGAACAAATTAATACTGGAGTATAGGCTATTGAATAGCCTAAGTATACACAGCCAGCAGAAGAGATTACACTCTCAGTGGGATGCAGAATAGTTAAGTAATAAAATGATCATTTTCCATTGTTCTCTCTATGTATTGAGCTTTGTTGTTCCTGCCAAATAAAAGATAAGGAAGCAAGTCTGTTTACACAAACTTAGAACATAATGAGATCTGATATCACCTTGTAATAGGCTGTGGGTTCAAAGCACAAAATCAGCTACTTCATATACACAAATAAGCATGAAAATGGAATTTCTCAAATATTTTATACTCTGCAGTTGGTATAACAAGTCATTTAAAATACATTAATGGAAAAACAATTTTTCAGTGTACTGTCCCTTTAATAAAGGGTAAAGTTCACTTTAGCACTTATAGGATTCACATGGGTTATTGCCATTAAGATGACAATTTTTAAAAATATAATGCTTGCACTGTCTATATCTAACAGTAATTTGATAACTGTTTATATAAAGACTATTTCACTTTATTATAATGTGTATTATTAGAATCAGAAGTAGATGTATTATAACCTTCACAGATTGTAGATTTTTTAGGATGATATGTAAATTTCGCTGATAGTAATTTCACATACTGAAAATAATTTTTATAAGTATGGGATTCATATTTAATCGGATACATGTCGGTTATTAAGTTTTTTTCCATAAGATATGGGAGTAACCTTATTATTGTTACGAATACTGAAATAAATTCCACCTTAAAAACTTGGCCATAGGGAAACAATAGAATACCACCTTAAGCTAAGAACCAATGGGAAGCAAGTTACACTTATAAAAAGAACTGGTATCCCATTCAATTTTATCCTTGATAAAGCCCAAATACCAGGCGAAACTTGTCGAAAAGATTGGCTGATGTGCCTGGTTCACAAACCCGTCAAAAACAAGAACTTGTCAAAGTTGAAGCAAATTTACGAATGCAAAAGTGAGACGGCAAAGAGTGACAAGAAGAGACCTATCACAGAACTGTTTTCATATCACGTGACAAACACGGAAACTGCAAGGGGATCCCTACACACACGCCGAAAAGGAGACCAGACGCCGGAACCGAAGGTCAACACGAGCCGCTGAAGCGTTGAGAAAAGCCCCAGTAGGAGCAAGGCAGCATCTCAAGGCAGTGAGTTAGGTCAATAATAGACCATCAGACTGAAATAATTACAACTGTCACCTTTTCTCGCCATTTGTCTCACCAACTGTTACTTAAAGAAAATTGCCTACTGTTAGCAGCCTGACAAACAGACTAATATTACAAGCGCAAAATATTACAAGCGCATAACATTCTGTGTGATCAGCAAACAAACTAACTAGAGATCATTACTAACAACATTTTATGGCATCAAAACTCTGACAAGAGACTGCCTCTAAGAGAATATATATCTGTGTTAAAGAGACTGTTCTAATTACCGCAACTCTCATAGAGACTGACGAATATAAAAAAGCACCGGATACAGTGTTTCAAGAGTTTTCAATATAATAAGAGCATTGGATATAGTGTTACAATGGTCATTAAAATAACCAAACACGGAATAATGGACACTTATACTCTATACTTTTAAGGTGGTATCATAAGGCCTTTTTAGTGATTTTAGTGATTTTTTAAGGGAGACGTCCCTTAAGTATTTTAGAAATTGCCTAGTTTTATGTTAAATATAAAGAATTGTTATTAAAATCTTATAGATCAATATATTAATCCGGTTGTACTTGTACAGTATATATTCTGAGTAATTGTTGGAGGGATCAGATATAGTTTTATAATTTGATAATGATCACAGAGGACTAAGGAACCAAAGTATTTTGAATACTAACACGTTATGTGAAGCTTCAAAATAATCTGATAGATATAATTACTATAATTATTATTATTATTATTATTATTATTATTATTTCAAGTGTATAAGCTTTTCAGCGCCCTCTACACATAATCTCTGACTTTATATACACACAGGAATCCTTAGAGGAGGTTCCATTAGAGTGGCATACACTCCCCTAGCGCACCTTCATCTCACTATCAGTCTGCTTAATATTTGTATATACACATGTAAACACATAAATATATACAGTATGTCTATTTTCATATACATATATATTTTAAAATTGCTACCTAACGCTGCGTGACTTACCCCCTACGCTGTGCTTGGTTCTCTGCCATGTCTCACGCCATCAGAACGAGGCTCCCATTGGAGCCTATCCAAGCAGTTTTCGTGAGCGCAATGCTTCCAGGCAATGCAAACATGAGGTTGCATTCACATTGTGTGTAACTTGTATTACCAGTGCACATTTGCATGCACTGGTAAAACTGAGTGGAGCGCAAATATTGTGCTCGCAAAAGTGCAATCTATGCCTTAATGTTTAATATAAAGATAATATATTTAACAAATTTTTTAACAATTTAATTTAAATTCCCACTGGTAAACATTCAATGAAACATCTGAAGTTGAAATGCAAATATCTCTATTATGTAAATAGTTACCATTCTCAAGGAGAAATAACTTTTGTGAAGCTAGGAAATACGATTTAAATTTAACATAGAGGCCCATGAGATAGAAAATAAATCTATTATGTGCCATTTGTCTTTGTTTGACAATTGCTGCAAGAGATAAACGTAAAGATTTCTTTTGTGTCTGCATTTTTCATAATCTTTTTATTCATCATACGCTTCATTGTATTACCAAGGGACCAATTCCTGACTATGCTTTTTGTCTCCATCCATGTATATTGTTTTATTCCGGCTGTATTTCATTTTCTTTGAACCTCTTAAAAAGATGTTTTAATACCAATATAAAATAGTACATATATAAAAAATAAAATAAACAAAAAGGTAATGTTTTGCACATATTAGAAAACAAACCCATAGTGCTTTGCATCATTTGCATTATTTACTTCTCCATTAGATAATTAACAGGTTACCACCAACTACTTCTGCAAAAGGCTATACCACTTCTACAAACAATGAGATACATAATGCTCTTGCAATCACACATAATAACACCCTAGACATATCAACACAGTGGCCCTTCCTGGTTTACAAATAACATTTTCAGGTAAATAACATTATAGGTATAGGAAAGTCAAAATTAAACTTGCAGGATTTAGATAGAGCATGTAATTTGAAGACACTTTTAAATTCACTTCTATTTTCAACTGTGCTTCGTTCTCTTGGTATCTGTTGTTGAAAATGAATATGGAGATATCCTACACTAGTAGGAGCTAGCTGCTGTTTGTTACCTGTACACATTTGTCTCTTGTGATTGGCTAAAAAAAGTTTCACGCTAACTTTTCCTCATAAACAGTTATCGCTCGTGTGTTAGCAATACTTCAAATTCCTATGTTCTTCTCATAGAAGAAAATGTTCTTTTTATTTTAAAATAATATATTATGTATTCATTTTTTTGTAAAAAAAAAAAAAAAAAAAAAGATAGAGATAGAGATGATAGAGAGAGTAAGTGAAGAGCATATGCATTTGAAGTATTTCCAATAAAAACACATTAAAACAAATTAAAAATGAAAAAGAATAATATTGTATGCTTCAATGTATTTGACGGGAAGGGCTCAAAAGTGTATCTATCTATCTATCTATCTATCTATCTATCTATCTATCTATACAAGTGTTTTTTGTTTATACACGTTTACATCTATGTATTTATGTGTGCACTTACATGTTTACACATGTAAACACATTATTCCCGGCCATCTTCCCTGATGAGTCCAATCTTCAGATTTACCCAACACCTGGTCGTATAATGGTTAGACGGAGACCTGGAGAGGCCTACAAAGCACAGTGTCTTGCACCCACTGTTAAATTAGGTGGAGGATCAGTGATGATCTGGGCAGGGGCAGAACTGCCAGGGATGCAGAGGTAACATTTTTTTTCTTCATGGGATGCTGCTCTGCTGCAGTCACATTTACATGGCTACATCATGATCCCCAGTCCCACCTTGCAAGGCTAACACTATAATGCTTGTGGGATATTCCACTATCAGACCAAACTTGGCCAGTAGTTTTCTTATCCTGGCGTCAAGTGGAATGATAGGAAATATCCCAGAGCAGAGAGAGAGTTTGTAAAATGAGGTAATCAGTACTCACAGAAGACAGGGCAGTACTCAGCAGCAACAGGAAGGTAATCCAGCAGTATGGTATTTCAGGGGTAAACCAATAGAAGGACAAGGAACAGGCAGGAGACAGCAACAAAGGGATATCCAGCAGTATACCAGTTTAGGGGTAAACCAATAGAATGGTAAAACAGTCAGAGTTTATCAACAGTTAAGCAATCCAGCAATTCAGGAGTTAAGGCAAGCATAGTAGTCAAAATAGGCAGAGTTCATCAATGGTAAAGCAATCCAGCAATTCAGGGGTTAAGACAAGCAGTGTAGTCAAACAGGCAGAGTTCATCAACAGTTAAGCAGTCCAGCAATTCAGGGGTTAAGGCAAGCAGAGTAGTCAAAACAGGCAGAGTTCAGCAACAGTGAATCAATGCAGCAATTCAGCATACAGATATACAGCACCCAGGAGCACTAGAAGTAACACCTATACTTGGGAACAGAGTGAAAGAGACTTAGGCCTTTACATAGGGAATACAGGGCGGGCAGTGATGATGTAATTACCATGCTGCAGTTACACTGCTATATCCCTAGCAACAGGAGGAGTGCCTCTGTCCATGGAAATGGCCACAGCAGAGCAGAGGAGCTGCATGACAGAGATTTAGGAGTGGGGGAGGAGGTGGTTGGAGCTGAGTATATCTGTTCTTGATGTAAGGCTTGAGTAATGAGATGTGGAAGAAAGGGTGTATGTGCAGGGTTCTGGGCAAGGCCACTTAGGCAACAGGATATAATCTTTTAAGGACCTTGTAATGGCCGATAAACCTAGGCCCCGATTTGTGACTGGGTTGACGTAGACGAATATGTCGAGTAGAGACCCAAACACGGTCACCTACCGAAAAGGCACAAACAGAAGCTCTATGATGATCAGCAAACCTCTTGTATCTGGAGACAGCAAAACGTAACTGAGAGTGAATACGTTGCCAATGAGTAGTGAGGTTAATAACGTGTCGGTCTCCAGCAGGAATCCCTGTGGACAGAGCAGAAAGAGGAAAGACACGAGGTTGGTAACCTGCTGCGGCTTGAATTGGAGAACATCGTAGAGAAGAGTGCCAATAAGTGTTCTTTGCCAGCTCAGCTAGAGGTAACAACTCCAGTTGGTATGGAGAGAATTATCAAAAGTTCTGAGATAGGCTTTGAGATCTTGATTCACTCTCTGTCAGCCCATTAGTCTGAGGATGGTAGCCGGACGACAAGGAAACGGTGGTTCCAATCAACTTGCAAAAGGCTCTCCAAAAGGCAGAGATGAATTGTGGACCTCTGTCGGAAACAATATTAATGGGAATGCTATGAAGTCATACCACATATAACAGAAAAAGAGACGATAACTCTTGGGAAGATGGCAGCTTCTTTAAGGGTACAAAATGAGCCAGTCTAGAAAATTGATTGACCACAACCCAGATAACCATATGATGGTCAGAAGGAGGGAGGTCCACAATGAAATCCATTGTTATGTGTGTCCAAGAATGTTTGGAAATGTACAATGGTTGGAGTAAGCCAGGAGGCAAGGATCGAGAAATCTTATTGGCAGCACAAGTAGTGCAGGCTTTCACATAATCCTGAGCATCATTCTTCATGGTAGACCACCGTAATTCAGAGGTACAAAGAAGATATTGGGAGCCGCAGGGCCTTCAGTAGGCTTTCTAGACTGGGCACATTGCAGTCTTTAAAGAAGAGAGGTGTTAAGTTGAGCAACCACACAGGAGGGGGTATGATGTGTTCAATAGGAGCTTCAAAGGAATCACTTGACTGAGGAAACTGACGAGGAAGGTTGTCAGCCTTTTTATTCTTGGTTCCAGGGAGATAAGAGACCACAAAGTTAAAACAAGAAAAGAACAAGGCCCACCTGGCCTGTCGAGGATTGAGTCTATGAGCAGTCTCAAGGTACGACAGATTATTGTGGTCAGTGAGAATCTGAATGGGATTGGCGGTACCCTCTAGCCAATGACGCCATTCAGTCAGAGCCATCTTAATGGCTAAGAGTTCATGATTACCCACGTCATGATTCTTCTCTGCAGGAGTAAGTGCTTGGAGAAAAAGGCTACAGGGTGCAACTTGGAGGATAAAGGATCCCTTTGGGTTAGGACTGCTCCAGCTCCAATGTCGGAGGAGTCAACCTCTAAAGTGAACTGCAGGTCAGGATCAGGATGGCAGAGCACAGGAGCAGAACAAAAGGCCTTTTTCAGGTGAGAGAAGGCATCCACGGCTTCGGGAGGCCAGTTTTTGCAGTCTCTGTTCTGTTTAGTTAACTCAGTGAGGGGAGCAACTATTTGGAAGAAGTTTTTTATAAACTTGCGGTAATAATTAGAGAACCCCAAGAATCTATGTAGTTCCTTAAATGAGGTGGGTTGAGGCCATTCCAGGACTGCGGTGAGCTTAGAAGGATCCATGGCAAAACCCTCCTTCGAGATAACATAGCCAAGGAACTGGATCTGAACTTGGTCAAATTCCCATTTCTCCAGTTTGGCTACCAGGGAATTGTCTCTGAGGTGAAGAAGTACCTGTCTCACATGTTCATAATGCTCCTCAAGGGTGGAGGAGAAAATAATAATGTCATCCAGATAGACGATGACAGTGCAGTTGAGGAGGTCATGGAAGACATTGTTGACAAATGCCTGGAAGAAAGCAGGGGTATTACACAGCCCAAAAGGCATTAGAAGGTATTCATAATGCCCTGATCTTGTGTTGAAGGAAGTCTTCCATTCATGCCCTGGGAATATACAAACAAGACTATGTGCCCCACGTAGATCCAACTTAGTGAAGTGGCGAGCATTCTGGAGCGAATCATAAAGTTCAGTGATTGACGGAATAGGATAGCGATAAGGATGGTGGGGTGGCAGCACATCAGCTGCTTTCTTTTCAAACACATCATTAACACCTGCGTAAATTGAGGGATGGCTTGAAGGGGTCTGTAGGCTGGAAATGGCGATGTGGCGTAATGGAGTAACTTTAGCCAGACAGGAGTGGAAGCAGGATGTACCACAGGAGGCCAACTGTCTCTGGATTGTGTATACGGAGCCAAGGAAGACCAAGGATTACTGGCTGTGCTAAAGAATGAATGACATTGAACTGCAACTGTTCGGTATGAAGGACTCCCACAGTCATGGTTAGGGGTGCTGATTCAAAATGGATTAAACCTGATCCAAGGGGAGTGCCGTCCAGAGCAGTTATTTTAAGACAGTTTTTTTTCTGCAGAAGAAGTAACCCTGTCTGAATCATGAAACAGTGATCCAAAAAATTTCCAGCTGCCCCTGAATCAATAAAGGCCTGAGTGTGGACAGAATTCTGAAGAAAGGAAAGGGTAACAGGTACCAGGATTTGAGAAGATTGAAAGAATTTAGTAGTGACCACGCTTAGAAGTACCCCAGTTTTAATCTCTAAGCATTGGCTTTTCCCGGTAGGATATGACAGTTTTTTAGCTGGTGTGAGTTAGAGCCACAGTAGAAACACAGTCTCAATCTCCTTCTTCGTTGTCTTTCAGATTCTGTGGGTTTGAGGGAGGAGAGATCCATGGGTTCCTTTACTGAGGTAACTGGAGGCGTTGAAGGGGTAGAGGATGGTCTAGAGACTGGATGAGTAAGAGGACGGGAAGGAAGGATTCTAAGCGAGAGTCCAGAGTAATACAACGTGCTATGAATACATCCAGTGAAGTAGGGACATCACGATAGGTAAGCTCGTCCTTCTTTCATGCAAACCTCTACTAAAGGCCACCTTGAGAGCACTGCCATCCCAACTAGTCTCAAGTGCCAAAGTGCAAAACTCGATGGGGTATTGTGCCACAGTTCTATTACTCTGGGGGAGATCCAAGAGTGAGTACTCTGCAGCAGCCGAGGACCCAAATACAGAAGATAATGTAGAAGTGAAGGCATCAGCATCTTTCAGGAGTTGAGTGCTCTGTTCAAGAAGAGGAGAGATCCAGGCTAGGGCGTTGTCTTTCAGTAAGAAAATAATAAAAGTGACCTTTGACTGATGAGACTGGAAGGTGTGGGGGTCATTGCGAAAGTGCAGCCTGCACTGATTCAGGAAACCCCTACAGTCGGTATTACAATCATACTTGTCAGGCAATGGTATCTGGGATATACTTCCAGAAGCAGGGGAAGGAGCTGCGGCACTAGCAGCAGGTACTGGCTGTGTAACAACAGGAGCAGTGTTCTTTTCAGCAACCAGTGAGGAGAGCAAATTGTTTATAGCCTGTAGTTTTGAATCCATACTCTGCAATTGTGTGGTATGTGCTTCTAGCGTCAGACCCTAATGAGTAACTGCATTTGCTACCTCATTTGGGTCCATGGCCCAAGTATAATGTAATTCTTGTGGGGTATTCCACTATTAGACCAAACTTGGGAGGTAGTCTTCTTATCCCGGCTTCAAGTGGAATGATAGGAAATATCCCAGAGCAGAGAGAGAGTTTGTAAAATGAGGTAAGCAGTACTCACAGCAGGCAGGGCAGTACTCAGCGGCAACAGGAAGGTAATCCAGCAGTATGGCAGTTCAGGGGTAAACCAATAGAAGGACCGGGAACAAGCAGGAGACAGCAACAAAAGGATATACAGCAGTATAGCAGTTCAGGGGTAAGCCAATAGAAAGGTCAGACAGGCAGAGTTCATCAACAGTTAAGCAATCCAGCAATGCAGAAGTTAAGGCAAGCAGAGTAGTCAAAACAAGCAGAGTTTATCAACAGTAAAGCAGTCCAGCAATTCAGGGGTTAAGGCAAGTAGAGTAGTCAAAATAGGCAGAGTTCGTCAAGGAGAAAGCAATCCAGCAACTAAACGGTTAAGGCAAACAGAGTAGTCAAAACAGGCAGAGTTCATCAACGGTAAAGCAATCCAGCAATTCAGGGGTTAAGGCAAACAGAGTAGTCAAAATAGGCAGAGTTCATCAACGGTAAAGCAATCCAGCAATTCAGTGGTTAAGGCAAGCAGTGTAGTCAAAACAGTCAGAGTTCATCAACGGTAAAGCAACCCAGCAATTCAGGGGTTAAGGCAAGCAGCATAGTCAAACAGGCAGGGACATCACTATAGGTAAGTTTGTCCTTGATGAGTTCATGCAAACCTCTCCTAAAGGCCGCCTTGAGAGCACTGCCATCTCAACTGGTCTCGAGTGCCAAAGTACGAAACTCGATGGCATATTATGCCACAGTTCTATTACTCTGGTGGTTTCTGTGTTGCTACAATAGTCCTGTTAAGGGATCGATCGCTGTGTTAAAACAGTATTTGAAGCAAAAAAATGAGATTTTGCATATCTAATTTGCATATATTACCCAGAATCCTCTTGTGCATTGGTAACAATGTATGTGGAGTTTTACTGGGGAAACGCAAGCTGGGAACTTGCCTAGATGTGCTAATATTCTATGCAAAATTTGTATTGATATTATATATATATATATATATATATATATATATATATACAACAGTTCTAGGAGATCCGCACTCACTCAAATATGCAGCAGCTGCCCGGGGTGCATCTAAAGCAAACATGAAATACAAAAAAGAGACGCACTCGCCGGGTCTTAATCCAAAGTGTGTTTAATACACCAAGTGGAACAGTGACGTTTCGGGGTAACTAGCCCCGTCCTCAGACCATAACAAATATGTACATAAAAAGCAAACATTTAAAGCCTTACCCTCCACCAAGATTCTCTACCGGAAGTGACCATGGCGTTCCTCATGCGCCAATGCGCATGATCGAGGGTGGTCATAGCAACCGGTAAACTATACTCACTAACTGACACTGGACTCCGGAACGTACGGACCCGCCCATCTGCACTCGCAGTGCCAAAGGTAGCCGTATGCGCCAGAACTGGTTACAATTCAGATACACTATCTGTAAAACAAGGAGCAACATATTAAGTACAATGTAGAGGCCCATCAAACACAATTTTGTAATGTACACAGTATCCAATGCGATTGAGACCTAACCCTAATAAAAGTTATAATGGGCTACAATATTAGGCTATAGTAGGCTACAATGTTAATAGAGGTATTCTATCCTAAGTGTATGACCTTGAATGGCAAAATAATAACCTAAAAATAAATTATTAAATGAGGGACAAAAAATCATAAGAAACAGTGCCAATCTAAATTTACATTCAACCCATTTGGCGTTAGCGTATTGAGGGTATAAATCCATCTGGATTCTTTTTGTAGCAATAGTTTGGCCCTGTCCCCCCCTCTATTTGGTCTCGGGACATGATCTATTATAACATAACGTAAATTGGATACCGTATGGCCAGCCATCGCAAAGTGCCTAGCAACCGGTTGATCGGACTGACCTTTCTCAATTGCCGATCTGATCGCTGTGCGATGGTTGGCCATGCGTGTCCGCAGGTCATCAATGGTCTTGCCTACGTAATATAGACCACATGGACAATGGATTAAGTAAACAACATATTCAGTGGTGCATGTAACACGGTGCCTAATGAAGAATTTCTTATTTGTGTGTGGGTGTACAAAAAACTTTGTGGCACTAAGGCCATTACATGTAGTACAACCCAAACATTTGAAACAACCCGGTTTTGGCTGATTCAACCATGTTTGTTTCTTGTAGCAGTCAATGGGATCCACTTTGACCAGAGTATCACGTATGGATCTAGATCTTTTGTAACAGACTCTCGGTGGTCCTATGTTGGTGAATGGTAAAGTATGATCCGACTGCACAATGTCCCAGTCTTTCTTTAGTACAGCTGAAAGATTCTGTTTATCCACTGTGTATGTTGTTACATATGTCATCCGTTCAGTGTCCGCTGTTCTGATGTTTGCCCGTAGCGCTTCCTCTTGCGATAGATCCCAGAATTTTTCCAGGCATTTGTTTAAATGCTGTTCACTATATCCCCGTTGGAGAAATCTTTTCTTCATTTCCAACAGTTGTTGTTTTGTATATACAGGGTCGCTGTTGTTTCTGACGACTCTTTTGAACTGAGAAACCGGCAGTGCCTTCTTCAGTGCCGGGGGGTGACAGCTAGTAGCCTGGAGTAAAGAGTTTCTGTCTGTGGGTTTACGGAAGAGTGTGGTTGACAATTGATTGTGATTCTTGTATATACGTAGATCAAGAAAATCCACCGTTGTGTCACTGTAAGCCATCTTGAATTGTAAATTCGGGCGTGTGCCATTTAATTTGTTGAACCATAGTTGAAGATCGTCTACCGTACCATCCCAGATCAAAAAAAGGTTGTCTATGTAGCGACGAAACACCTTAATATTGGGGTGGAAAAACAGGTCAGTCTGGTACTGTTCAAACTCTGCCATGTATAAATTGGCAAATGATGGGGCCACACTGGACCCCATCGCCGTACCCAAAAGCTGTAGGTAGAACAAGTTCTCGAAGCGAAAGTAGTTCATAGTGAGGCAATGTTGTAACATCTCCATAATCCACTCCGAGTTAGGACCTATGTAGGGGTATCTTCTCAGATGGTTACGAATTGCCTCCATCCCCTGGGTGTGTGGGATAATGGTGTATAGACTCACCACGTCAAGGGTGACCAACAGCTCCGTTCCTTTTAGGTGATGGTATTGTCTGAGTTCTTTAATCAGGGACATAGAGTCCAGCAAGAAAGAGGGCATATTACAGACCATTGGTTGGAAAAGAGCATTCAAATATGTGGCGATGGGCTGAAGCAGCGAGCCAATAGCGGAAACTATTGGTCTCCCAGGTGGTTGTGTGAGATGTTTATGCACTTTGGGTAGCGTATAAAAAACAGGTACCCATGGAAACTGTACAGTTAGAAATCTGAATAACTGTTCATCTATAAGTTTGTTAGATAGTGCATTAAGCAAAGAGGCGTCAATTTGTTTCTTAAACGACCACACTGGATCTCCTGGCAGTTGTTTATATGTGTTGTCATCACTCAGCTGTGCCAATGCTTCGCTGCGATAGTATACGTAATCCAAGATTACCACCGCACCGCCCTTGTCGGCTTCACGGAATATTAAATCAGTGTTGTCCTTTAGTTTTTTCAATGCTTCTCTCTCTTTTCGTGAGAGGTTGTTACGATGTTTTCCAAAGTTTGCTTGGAGGTCTTTTGTTGCTCCATCAGCCAGCAATCTGCTGTAGGTCTTGATGCTTGCATTTGTGCTGTTAGGATCATATTTCCCTTTGGTTCGAAATCTGGGTATCTCTGTTTGATTACCTCCAAAATGTTCGCGTAATCGTAAGTTTCTTTCAAACTTTTGTTTGTCCAAAAAAGAGGTGAATGGATCGTCATATTCAGTGGGTATAAAGGAAAAACCTTTATTGAGTATCCCTAGTTCAACAGGATTCAGGCTGTATGAGCTGAGATTGATCACGATATTTTCTGTCAGAATCTCCTGGGTCTGGGTGGTCTTCCTCTTGTGCCCGCCCCTCCGACTATGCGGCCTGTGCCCCTGTAGTTTTTTGAACGGGTAGTTACCCCCTGGGAGCTGGTACTAGGCTCTGTCTGTATAGTAGAAGCCCCATCTGATTCTGAGCTGTTTCCTGAGGAATCTACAGTAGTTAGGTTTCTTGGTTTACGGTACCGAGGTCTGTGTGTATTGGAGGTGGTTAGTATTCTCCTTTCCTCCTGGCTCAGTAGCCAACGATAAACTCTTTTTTCTTTGTAGTCTGCCATCACTACATCCCATTTTCTATTTTTAAATGTTGTCAATTCTGATTGATATTGTGCCACTTGTTGTTCCAATTTATCCAGCCAATTGTGTTCAGTATCGGCTTCTAATGTTGGCTTATGTAGTTCCTCAAACTTGTCAATCTCCAGTTTTACTGCCTGCATGAGTGTCCTCACTTCCTCGATCACCAGAAGCATGAGGTCTAAGGAGCACTTGTTTAAGATGCTGCACCATTTGACACAAAAGGCAGCATTGTTCCGTCCAATTGTTGGCACACTCTTCACTCTAAATCCTCTGGGGATATACATCTTTCTATGGTATTCCGAAAGGAAGCTCCCGTGTAATGCAAGGTCAGTACTCCTCTTTTTTAACTTCAACCATTTAGCAAACAGGTAATCAGGTGGTTCTCTAGTATCCCTTGTTGGAAAAGCGTCAAACCTGATGCGATCAGCATCCTCCTGTGTGAAATTGAACACAGTCGCCCCCTGTATTTCGTGTTCTAAATCTTCCTCTATGGTTTGCTCCAAATTAGTGGTCATGTCAGTCTATTTAGTGGGATAGTATATAGTCACAAATCGTGCTCGATATCAGTGAATCCCCAAAAAGTGCCAAACTGCAAGGAAGGAGGCCGTCAAAAATTCTTTAGGGTGCCGGAACCAAATAAATAATATGCAACAGTTCTAGGAGATCCGCACTCACTCAAATAAATATGCAGCAGCTGCCCGGGGTGCATCTAAAGCAAACATGAAATACAAAAAAGAGACGCACTCGCCGGGTCTTAATCCAAAGTGTGTTTAATACACCAAGTGGAACAGTGACGTTTCGGGGTAACTAGCCCCGTCCTCAGACCATAACAAATATGTACATAAAAAGCAAACATTTAAAGCCTTACCCTCCACCAAGATTCTCTACCGGAAGTGACCATGGCGTTCCTCATGCGCCAATGCGCATGATCGAGGGTGGTCATAGCAACCGGTAAACTATACTCACTAACTGACACTGGACTCCGGAACGTACGGACCCGCCCATCTGCACTCGCAGTGCCAAAGGTAGCCGTATGCGCCAGAACTGGTTACAATTCAGATACACTATCTGTAAAACAAGGAGCAACATATTAAGTACAATGTAGAGGCCCATCAAACACAATTTTGTAATGTACACAGTATCCAATGCGATTGAGACCTAACCCTAATAAAAGTTATAATGGGCTACAATATTAGGCTATAGTAGGCTACAATGTTAATAGAGGTATTCTATCCTAAGTGTATGACCTTGAATGGCAAAATAATAACCTAAAAATAAATTATTAAATGAGGGACAAAAAATCATAAGAAACAGTGCCAATCTAAATTTACATTCAACCCATTTGGCGTTAGCGTATTGAGGGTATAAATCCATCTGGATTCTTTTTGTAGCAATAGTTTGGCCCTGTCCCCCCCTCTATTAGGTCTCGGGACATGATCTATTATAACATAACGTAAATTGGATACCGTATGGCCAGCCATCGCAAAGATGAACAGTTATTCAGATTTCTAACTGTACAGTTTCCACGGGTACCTGTTTTTTATACGCTACCCAAAGTGCATAAACATCTCACACAACCACCTGGGAGACCAATAGTTTCCGCTATTGGCTCGCTGCTTCAGCCCATCGCCACATATTTGGATGCTCTTTTCCAACCAATGGTCTGTAATATGCCCTCTTTCTTGCTGGACTCTATGTCCCTGATTAAAGAACTCAGACAATACCATCACCTAAAAGGAACGGAGCTGTTGGTCACCCTTGACATGGTGAGTCTATACACCATTATCCCACACACCCAGGGGATGGAGGCAATTCGTAACCATCTGAGAAGATACCCCTACATAGGTCCTAACTCGGAGTGGATTATGGAGATGTTACAACATTGCCTCACTATGAACTACTTTCGCTTCGAGAACTTGTTCTACCTACAGCTTTTGGGTACGGCGATGGGGTCCAGTGTGGCCCCATCATTTGCCAATTTATACATGGCAGAGTTTGAACAGTACCAGACTGACCTGTTTTTCCACCCCAATATTAAGGTGTTTCGTCGCTACATAGACGACCTTTTTTTGATCTGGGATGGTACGGTAGACGATCTTCAACTATGGTTCAACAAATTAAATGGCACACGCCCGAATTTACAATTCAAGATGGCTTACAGTGACACAACGGTGGATTTTCTTGATCTACGTATATACAAGAATCACAATCAATTGTCAACCACACTCTTCCGTAAACCCACAGACAGAAACTCTTTACTCCAGGCTACTAGCTGTCACCCCCCGGCACTGAAGAAGGCACTGCCGGTTTCTCCGTTCAAAAGAGTCGTCAGAAACAACAGCGACCCTGTATATACAAAACAACAACTGTTGGAAATGAAGAAAAGATTTCTCCAACGGGGATATAGTGAACAGCATTTAAACAAATGCCTGGAAAAATTCTGGGATCTATCGCAAGAGGAAGCGCTACGGGCAAACATCAGAACAGCGGACACTGAACGGATGACATATGTAACAACATACACAGTGGATAAACAGAATCTTTCAGCTGTACTAAAGAAAGACTGGGACATTGTGCAGTCGGATCATACTTTACCATTCACCAACATAGGACCACCGAGAGTCTGTTACAAAAGATCTAGATCCATACGTGATACTCTGGTCAAAGTGGATCCCATTGACTGCTACAAGAAACAAACATGGTTGAATCAGCCAAAACCGGGTTGTTTCAAATGTTTGGGTTGTACTACATGTAATGGCCTTAGTGCCACAAAGTTTTTTGTACACCCACACACAAATAAGAAATTCTTCATTAGGCACCGTGTTACATGCACCACTGAATATGTTGTTTACTTAATCCATTGTCCATGTGGTCTATATTACGTAGGCAAGACCATTGATGACCTGCGGACACGCATGGCCAACCATCGCACAGCGATCAGATCGGCAATTGAGAAAGGTCAGTCCGATCAACCGGTTGCTAGGCACTTTGCGATGGCTGGCCATACGGTATCCAATTTACGTTATGTTATAATAGATCATGTCCCGAGACCAAATAGAGGGGGGGACAGGGCCAAACTATTGCTACAAAAAGAATCCAGATGGATTTATACCCTCAATACGCTAACGCCAAATGGGTTGAATGTAAATTTAGATTGGCACTGTTTCTTATGATTTTTTGTCCCTCATTTAATAATTTATTTTTAGGTTATTATTTTGCCATTCAAGGTCATACACTTAGGATAGAATACCTCTATTAACATTGTAGCCTACTATAGCCTAATATTGTAGCCCATTATAACTTTTATTAGGGTTAGGTCTCAATCGCATTGGATACTGTGTACATTACAAAATTGTGTTTGATGGGCCTCTACATTGTACTTAATATGTTGCTCCTTGTTTTACAGATAGTGTATCTGAATTGTAACCAGTTCTGGCGCATACGGCTACCTTTGGCACTGCGAGTGCAGATGGGCGGGTCCGTACGTTCCGGAGTCCAGTGTCAGTTAGTGAGTATAGTTTACCGGTTGCTATGACCACCCTCGATCATGCGCATTGGCGCATGAGGAACGCCATGGTCACTTCCGGTAGAGAATCTTGGTGGAGGGTAAGGCTTTAAATGTTTGCTTTTTATGTACATATTTGTTATGGTCTGAGGACGGGGCTAGTTACCCCGAAACGTCACTGTTCCACTTGGTGTATTAAACACACTTTGGATTAAGACCCGGCGAGTGCGTCTCTTTTTTGTATTTTATATATATATATATATATATCAAAATATTGCTTCAGACTTGATAAAGGAAGGAACTCTTCCAAAAGCTTGTCAACTTATAAATGTATAGTTTGTCCAATAAAAAAAGTATAATTTCTCAATGCAATACTCTTGTTATTTTGATATCTAAATCTACTGTATATATATATATATATATATATATATATATATATATATATATATATATATATATATATATATATATAAAGATAGAGAGATAGATAGATAGAACACTTTGCCATATACTATATCCCTTTTAACTCTTTTAAAACCCTTTTATTAATATGGTATTATTTTTTTTTTTAGCAAAAAGCATATATTGGTGTGTAATACTTTAATGTATGTTTCTATGTGTTTTGTACAACTATTTTTTTTTTACTCTTTAATTTTCTATCACAGTTTCTGACTGAGAGCAAACTATAACTTTCAGCTTGTAATCCCAGTGCTATTAAGCGCGGCACGATATCCATTAAAAGTATAGGTTGCGCTCTAAGGACGTCAGCCTTGCTAACCCTTCTCTGGTTAACACACTTTATCATGGACTTGTAATATCAAGTTGTGTGCTAATGTTAACGCGGTCCAGCGATATAACGTATCTCGTCCCACACTATGATTAGCGCTCCATTTGTAATCTGGCCCACTGTGTTTAACAAAGGGGCGTTCCCTGCATTTAAGCATGTGAAGGCTAGGAATACATTACATTAGGACAAAATATTGTAATTTAAAAATTGTAAAAAAAAAAATAATGAACAAAATATTAAAATAAAATATGCAGTTAAAATGGTGTCGTTTAATCTCATTACAAAACATAATGAAATTGTTCAGTGAAAATAATATTTTATGGAAAAATTTAAATTTGTTTTAAAATTACTTTGTGATTTAAGGTGCAAAGAAGAAATTGTAATAAAACTCCACTACACCTGCACAAAATAAGGTGACATTTTTATTTATATTACAAAATTCAAAGTGTATTATTTTTCTTATTGAAAAATCAATGTCCCCAGCTCTGTCAGTGCCTGAACAGGGGCGTTCTATTGGAGTAGCTGAAACTGCTCCTCCAGGTGTTGTGCATTCTCCAAACATTTTCCCCCTGCAAATCTTTCTAAAACTAAAATGTGGTCAAATACCCAAATATCCTAATAAAAAAAAAATCCATGCATATAAAAATAGAAGCGATTGCAAGATACTATATGCTGGAAACAGAGTAATGTGATTTGTATGCTCTGTAGTATTTAATGTTGAAAGTGTGTCCCCTGCCCCCTTCTAACTTTGCTCGCCCCATTGAAGGTTGCCTTTCCATTGAACTCCATTATTTTCAGTGGAGGACATGTTGCAACTCGCAATGAAAGCCCCTTAAAAATAGGAAAAAAATCCTGAGGGCATCCCCTGTAAGTTTTCGCAAAGTTTAGATACTCAGGCCCAGAGAATACACATTTAAAATTGTTTCCAATTTACTTCTATTTCAAAATTTAATTTGCTCTCCTGGTATCCTTGTTGAAGAAAATACCTAGATAGATAATGTTCACATGTCTGGAGCATTATATGTATAACATTGTTAATTCTTGCCTAACTGCCACAATATAGTGAACCAGGCACATGCATGCTCCTGAGCCTACCTAGCTGCCTTTTAACAAAGGATACCAAGAAAATTAAGTACATTTGATAAGAGATGTAAATTAGAAAGTATTTTTTTATATATTATACACCCTTTCTGAATCCTTACAAAAATAGGTTAATTTTATGGGCCGAATGGAGCTTGATGCCTCTGTTTCCGCGTGAGCCTTCAGGCTCGCCGGAAACAGCAATTATGAAGCAGTGGTCTAAAGGTCGCTGCTCCATAACTTGTCCGACTAGCGGCCGATTGTCGGCAAATATACAGGTAGCGGCATTGCACAAGCAGTTCACAAGAACTGCTTGTGCAATGATAAATGGCGACAGCATATGCTCTCAGCATTTATCGATGTGCAGCGGACATGAAACGCTACATCTTATCATGTTGGCTCACACTTTCATAAATCGGCCCCAATGTGTGTATTTTGCTGCAATTTAAATTTAAAATTGTGTTTTTTTTCTTGATCTCTCACTCAGGCCCGATATGCAAAACATTGACAGTCCGTTGGGATATTCTAGAAAAAGGGGCGTGTCTGAGATATGCTCACAAGCAGCGATGTTGCTCCCATAGAAGTCAATGGGAGCATGAAGTCAGCACCCACATTGCCAAAATTGTCTCGCCATTCGTCAGCATTTTACTGAGGAGGGGGGGTGGCCCTATTCGAAGTGTGCCTACACAGCACAAACAGTGGGCTCACTGAAACTAAAATTAGTTCCAGCGTAGTCACACTTCAAATATTGTTGTGGGAACATAAGTTTATTTATATCTGCACTAACTCAGGCCATGTTGCCTCGGTAGCTGATAACTGGCAAGACAAACATGGCTGCTACCCTCCTCGCAACCTTCACTTTGCTGCTTTGAAAATATCGATTTTGTGTTGATGTGTCCAAAGCAAAATGCATGCTACTCCCACTAGCTCACTTGCTAACTCCCCCTGAATACCTATAACTACGTCACACCTAAGCTAAAATCGCCCCCACTCCACCTCGTTATTTCCCACTGAATGCCTACACCTACGTCACATCTAATCTACACCTCCCCTGCACCACCCAGCTAACTCCCCCTGACCGCCTACAACTTTGTCACACATAGCCTACACACCCCTGGAACTCCCAGCTAAGTCCCTAATACCGCTTACACTGACATCATGTGTAAACAACAGTCCCCAGGAATGCCCCAGCTAATTGCCTGTTGTCAAAAAATAACTCACTATAATAAACAAAACTATAAATCCTAAACCTCCCCATTATAAATATAAAGCTATGTCTCTAAAGTTATCATCAATGTTTAAATTATGTGTCCCAGAGATGTGTTAAAACACCGGCGGCCGACCGCCAGAGGACCAGAAAAACCTCTCCAGCCTATCCAGGCTCCTGGAACTCAGCACCAGACCAGAATTGAGTACCGGTCCGCTGCTGGCGTCTGACCAACAGATGACCGTCAAAACCTCTCAAATTTATATTTATGTTTAAAACAATAGCAAGCAACCATTAAATCCCTTTTAAGATATCTCCAATACTTTAAATAATCTAAATTGTATATGACAATGTATATTTTGTCATGCAGATGAGGTAAATGCCGGAGCTAATCCTGGCTCCTGGAACTCAGCGCTGGACCGGAATTGAGCCCTGGTCCACCGCTTTTTAAAAGTGGTTTGGATTGACTAGGGTGCAAGGGATCAAGATGGTCTTTTAGTATGTTGTCGACAATTTTGATGAGGCACCTAGGGATACCACTTGTTTGGGGGGATGCTACCTTCTAGAAAGAATGATGGGAACTTCAAATCTGGTCCCCCATTCTCCCAGAAGGTAGCATCCCAAAAAAGTGGTATCCCTAGGTGCATCATTAAATTGCCGTCAACATACTAAAAGGGCGACTTGATCCCTTGGACCCTATCCGAGCGACGGACCGGGGCTTGATTCCAGTCCAGCGCTGAGTTCCAGGAGCCAGGATTAACTTCGGCATTTACCTCATCTCCATGACAAAATATACATTGTCATATACAATTTAGATTATTTGAAGTATTGGAGATATCGTAAAAGGGATTTAATGGTTGCTTGCTATTATTTCAAACATAAATATATATTTGAAAATATGTTTATGTTTAAAATATTATTAAGCAACCACTAAATCCCTTTTAAGATATATACAATACTTTAAATAATATGCATTGTACATGACTATGCATATCATTTAAAAATCCCCTAATCTGCCATAACCTAAAACTAACTGTAGAAGCTAAGGTCCTACACATAAATATTCAATATTTAAAATGATGCATTATTATGTAGAATGCATAAAGTTTAAATATTTGCATAAGAATTCAAATGAAATTAATGTTGTTTTTTTCAAATTAAAGACAGTATTATTAATATTATAGGTCTACATAACTGCATACCTGCTATGTAAAATATAATTTAATAATACTAACCACTATAATATAAATTATTATTATTATTATTATTCTTTATTTATAAAGCACCAACAGATTCCGCAGTGCTGCCCATGGGTACAAGGATAACAGTACAATGGAGAAACAATATGATGAGACAACATTTTACAGACAAATACAGGGAGAATTAAGGGCCCTATTCCTGTGGCAACTTACAATCTAGATGGGTAGGAGGATGGGAAACAGGAGGTGGGGACTGCAAAGGTGAGAATAATATTAGTGAGAAGAGAGAAGGCAATTGTTAGTTAAGTGAAGTTAGTTTGTTAATAAGTCAGGTGATAAGCTTCCCTGAACAGAAAGGTCTTTAGGGAACATTTATAGGAGGAGAGGTTAGGGGCAAGTCTGACAGGACAAGGAAGTGCGTTCCCGAGGGTTTTTGCCGCATGAGAGAAGTCCTGTAGTCTAGCATGAGAGGAGGTGATTGTAGAGGATGCAAGAAGAAGGTCATTGTTGGATCTTAGGGGGCAGGCAGGAGTATATTTGTTGATGAGTGAGGACAGGTAGGGTGGGCAGCATTGGTGAGGGCTTTGTAGGTCAGGATGAGAATTTTGAATTTAACGCTGTTGTGAATGGGGAGCCAGTGAAGGGACTCACAGAGAGGTGCAGCAGAAACAGAGCATCGGGAGAGGTGGATTAGCCTGGCAGATGCATTTAGGATGGATTGGAGGGGAGAGAGGTTGGAGAGAAGGAGGCCAGTTATTAAGTTGTTACAGTAGTCAAGTCGGGAAATTACCAGGGAGTGAATTAGCTGTTTAGTAGTTTCAGCACATAGAAAGGGACACATTTTGGAGATATTGCATAGGTGGTTGCGGCAGGATGAAGAGAGCAATTGGATGGGGGAATGAAGGACAGATTTGAGTCAAGCGTGACTCCGAGGCAGCAGACTTGGGGTGATGGTGAGATAGTGGTGCCGCCAACAGTGATAGAAAAATTAGAAACTGGAGTAGAGTTAGAGGGGGAAATTAGAAGTAGTTCGGTCTTGGACATGTTAATTTTTAGGTGGTGAGAGGCCATCCAGGAGGAAATGCCAGACAATCAGTCGCTGATGTGAGAATTGACAGAAGGAGAGAGTGCAGGGGTGGAAAGGTAGATCTGGGTATCATCAGCATAGAGGTGATAGCTGAAGCCATAGCTGTTGATAAGTTTACCAAGTGAAGAAGTGTAAATAGAGAAGAGTAAAGGATCCAGGAAGAGCCTTGAGGTACTCCAACAGACAGATGCAAAAGATAGGAGGAGTCACCAGCAAAAAAAGACGGAGAAGGATCTGTTAGAGATATAAGAGTGAATCCAGGAGAGGACAGAGTCACAGACCCAAAGAGAGCTGAGATTCCATAGGAGAAGGGGATGGTCAACAGTGTCAAAGGCAGCAGAGAGGTCAAGTAAGATGAGTATAGAGTAGTAGCCTTTGTTTTTAGCAGAAAGGAGATCGTTAGTAACCTTGGTAAGGGCAGTCTCAGTTGAGTGTTGGGGACGGAAGCCAGATTGCAGGGGGTCGAGCAATGAGTTGGAGGACAGGAATTGGGTTAGGTGATAGAAAACTAGTTTTCAAGTAATTTTGAAGCTAGCGGGAGCAGTGATATGGGGCGGTAGTTTGCAGGGGAGTTAGGGTCAAGGGAGGGTTTTTGAGGATGGGGGTGACCTTTGCATGTTTGAAGGAGGCAGGGAATGAGCCGGTAGAAAGGGATAGGTTGAATATGTGAGTAAGAGTCAGAGTGAGGGTGGGAGACAGAGGGCAAATTAGATGTGAAGGAATAGGGTCAAGTGGGCAGGTAGTGAGGTGTGAGGAAGACAAAAGGGAAGCCACTTCACTCTCAGTGGTTGGGAGGAGGGTGCATAGAGTGGCAGAATGGGGTGATTGGGAGTAAAGTTGGGAGATTGCAGGTTTGTGTTGGGATGTTTCTACGGATTGCAAGTGTTTTATTAAAAAAATAGTCAGCAAGGTCTTGAGCACTGAATGCAGATGAGGGTGGTGGTGCAGGTGAGTAGAGGAGAGAGTTGAAAATGGAGAAGAGTCTTTTAAGGTTTGAAGAGTGTGGATGTAAGAGAAGAGAAGTACATTTTCTTAGCTAAGTGAAGGGCAGAGGTGTAAGAGTAAAGAATGAACTTATAGTGCAGGAAATCAGGTTTAGAGCGGGATTTCCTCCAGGCACGTTCAGCAGAGCGTGAGCATTTTTGTAGGTGGCGTGTTTGTTGGGAGTACCAGGGCTGGAGTTGACTACGTGGGGCTTTGCAAAATTGGGGCGGAGCGAGAGTGTCAAGTGCAGCGGAGAGGATATCATGGAAATGTGGGGGAGGCGTATATGAATAAGATTTGAGAGTTGGGGAAGGGTCCACAGTGTGCAGATTTCTACTGGTGCAGGGTTGAGAGGGGGTAGTAGGTTTAGCATCTATATTAGGATTAAAGGTGAGCAGATGGTGGCCTGAGATGGGAAATGGGTTACAGGCAACATCAGAGAGAGAGCAGAGATAAGAGAATACCCGATCAATTGAGTGTCCATCATGGTGAGTAGGGAATAGGGTGGATTGTGAGAGGCTGAAGGAGTTAGTGAGTGAGAGAAGTTTAGAGGCAGCAAGGGCAGATGGGTTCTCAATAGGGATGTTGAAGTCCCCCAGAATTAGGGTAGGTGTATTTGTAGAGAGAAAGTGAGGAAGCCAGGCAGCAAAGTTGTCAAGGAATTGGGAGGTTGGTTAAGGGGGGCGATAGATAGCTGCCACTCTGAGAGAGAGGGGGGGAGAACAGGCGGATGCAGTGGACTTCAAAGGAAGAAAAGGAGAGATATGGAAATGGAGATAGATACTGATAGGAGCAGGAGGGGGAGAGTAAGATGCCAACACCGCCACCATGTCTCTCACCTGGCCTAGGTGTGTGGCTAAAGTGAAGACCACCATGAGTGAGAGCAGCAATGGAAGCAGTGTCAGAGGAAGATAGCCATTGTAATAATTGTTAAAAGGTTAAAAGTGTTGGAAAAAACATGTCATGAGCATTCCAGGGGGCACAAGAAAAGAGAGGGGATAGGCGCTGTGTGTTAATGGAAATGAGATTGTTGGTATTGCGTGACCTAGAATTTTTGCTGTGGGAGAAAGAGCAAGAGTGTAAAAGTGTGGTGATTGCTGCAGGGCCAGGGTTAGGAGAGACATCACCAGCAGCAAGTAGTAGTAGCAGTGAGAGTGACAGAAGGTGACAGTGAGATTTGTAGGAGCGCGTATGACTAGACACAGGAGAGTTAGAGGGGAAGTGTTTCTAAGGAAACAGAATAGTTCATGAGAGGACAGCATAGGGGATGAGAGAAGGGAGGGTGAGATTTGGATAGTGTGGGGATTGTTGTTATAGGAACATGCAGTGATTTTTAGGAGAAGGGCAGACAGAGAGAGCAGAAAAGTCCTAGGGGGGTAGTTATCAAGCTGTCTACTTTTCTGCCTTCACCGGCCCAATACGCCCGCCTAAGCTCGCCTACCTCCGCCGCCGCGGACCTTGAATATGTTCGCCTAAGTTATCAAATAAAGCTGTCAAAAAGCCGCGGGGCGATGAGCAGCGGACTGTAAGAGTTATCACTCATCCGATCTCGCTGCTCTTCGGCTTTTTCCCAGCTTTATTGCTAGCCTGTCACTAAGCACCCACACTAAACTACACTGTTCTATCCCTATACCGGCGCCCCCGGAGCCTCCCGCAACTCAATAAAGTTACTAACCCCTAAACCGCCACTCCTAGACCCTGCCGCAAGTCTTATAAATGTATAAACCCCTAAACCGCCGCTCCTAGACCCTGCCGCAACTCTGATAAATGTATTAACCCCTAAACCGCCGCTCCTAGACCCTGCCGCAACTCTGATAAATGTATTAACCCCTAAACCGCCGCTCCCGGACACCGCTGCCACCTACAGTATACCTAGTAACCCCTATCCTGTCCCCCCTATACCATCGCCCTCTATAATAAAGTTATTAACCCCTATCCTGCTGAACCCGCACCTTGCTGCAACTAAATAAATAGTTTAACCCCTAAACCGCCGCTTCCTGAACCCGCCGCAACCTATATTAAACCTATTAACCCCTATCCTGCCCCCCCTACACCGTCGCCACCTATAATAAATTTATTAACCTCTATCCTGCCCCCCACTGCACCGCCGCCACTGTAATAAAATTATTAACCCCTAAACCTAAGTCTAACCCTAACCCTAACGCCCCCCTAACTTAAATATTAATTAAATAAATCTAAATAATATTACTCTTATTAACTAAATTAATCCTATTTAAAACTAAATACTTACCTTTAAAATAAACCCTAATATAGCTACAATATAAATAATAATTATATTGTAGCTATCTTAGGATTTATATTTATTTTACAGGTAACTTTGTATTTATTTTAGCTAGTTAGAATAGTTATTAAATAGTTATTAACTATTTAATAACTACCTAGCTAAAATAAATACAAAATTACCTGTAAAATAAATCCTAACCTAAGTTACAATTAAACCTAATACTACACTATCATTAAATTAATTAAATAAACTACCTACAAATAACTACAATTAAATACAATTACATAAACTAACTAAAGTACAAAAAAATAAAAAAATAAGTTACAAACATTTAAAAAATATTACAACAATTTTAAGCTACTTAAACCTAATCTAAGCCCCCTAATAAAATAACAAACCCCCCAAAATAAAAAAATGCCCTACCCTATTGTAAATTAAATAAAGTTCAAAGCTCTTTTACCTTACCAGCCCTTAAAAGGGCCATTTGTGGGGCTTGCCCCAAAGAAAACTGCTCCCCCCCAACATTGTAACATTAACATTACACCCCCCCCCAACATTAAAACCCACCACCCACATACCCCTAATCTAACCCAAACCCCCCTTACAAAAACCTAACACTAATCCCCTGAAGATCATCCTACCTTGAGTCGTCTTCACTCAGCCGAGCAGTGGACATCCGGAGCGGAAGAAGTTAATCCTCCAAGCGGCACTGAAGAAATCTTCCATCCGATGAAGTCATCATCCAGGCGGCGCTGAAGAAGTCTTCGATCCGGGCGATGTCATCTTCCAAGAGGCGCTGAAGTGGTCTTCTATCCGGGCGATGTCATCTTCCAAGCCGGGTCTTCCTCCCGCCGACACGGAACATCCTTCTTCACCGACGGACTACGACGAATGAAGGCTCCTTTAAGGGACGTCATCCAAGATGGCGTCCCCTCAATTCCGATTGGCTGATAGGATTCTATCAGCCAATCGGAATTAAGGTAGGAAAAATCTGATTTGCTGATTCCATCAGCCAATCAGATTCAAGTTCAATCCGATTGGATGATCCAATCAGCCAATCAGATTGAGCTCGCATTCTATTGGCTGTTCCGATCAGCCAATAGAATGTGAGCTCAATCTGATTGGCTGATTGGATCAGCCAATCGGATTGAACTTGAATCTGATTGGCTGATTCCATCAGCCAATCAGATTTTTCCTACCTTAATTCCGATTGGCTGATAGAATCCTATCAGCCAATCGGAATTGAGGGGACGCCATCTTGGATGACGTCCCTTAAAGGAGCCTTCATTCATCGTAGTCCGTCGGTGAAGAAGGATGTTCCGCGTCGGCGGGAGGAAGATTCAAGACCCGGCTTGGAAGATGACATCGCCCGGATAGAAGACCTCTTCAGCGCCTCTTGGAAGATGACATCGCCCGGATCGAAGACTTCTTCAGCGCCGCCTGGATGATGACTTCATCGGATGGAAGATTTCTTCAGCGCCGCTTGGAGAATTAACTTCTTTCGCTCCGGATGTCCACTTCGGTTCCATCGCTGCTCGGCTGAGTGAAGACGACTCAAGGTAGGATGATCTTCAGGGGATTAGTGTTAGGTTTTTGTAAGGGGGGTTTGGGTTAGATTAGGGGTATGTGGGTGGGTGGGTTTTAATGTTGGGGGGGGTTGTATTTTTCTTTTACAGGTAAAAGAGCAGTTTTTTGGGGGGCAAGCCCCACAAATGGCCCTTTTAAGGGCTGGTAAGGTAAAAGAGCTTTGAACTTTATTTAATTTAGAATAGGGTAGGGCATTTTTTTATTTTGAGGGGGTTTGTTATTTTATTAGGGGGCTTAGATTAGGTGTAAGTAGCTTAAAATTGTTGTAATATTTTTAAAATGTTTGTAACTTATTTTTTTATTTTCTGTAACTTAGCTTTTTTTATTTTTTGTACTTTAGTTAGTCTATGTAATTGTATTTAATTGTAGTTATTTGTAGGTAGTTTATTTAATTAATTTAATGATAGTGTAGTATTAGGTTTAATTGTAACTTAGGTTAGGATTTATTTTACAGGTAATTTTGTATTTCTTTTAGCTAGGTAGTTATTAAATAGTTAATAACTATTTAATAACTATTCTAACTAGCTAAAATAAATACAAAGTTACCTGTAAAATAAATATAAATCCTAAGATAGCTACAATGTAATTATTAATTATATTGTAGCTATCTTAGGGTTTATTTTACAGGTAAGTATTTAGTTTTAAATAGGAACAATTTATTTAAGTATAGTGTAGTGTTCGGTGTAATTGTAACTTAGGTTAGTTTCTATTTTACAGGTACATTTCTCTTTATTTTAGCTAGGTAGCTATTAAATAGTTAATAACTATTTAATAGCTATTGAACCTGGTTAAAATAAATTGAAAGTTGCCTGTAAAATAAAAATAAATCCTAAGAGAGCTACAATATAATTATTATTTATATTGTAGCTATATTAGGGTTTATTTTACAGGTAAGTATTTAGTTTTAAATAGGATTAACTTAGTTAATAATAGAAATATTATTTAGATTTATTTAATTAATATTTAAGTTAGGGGGGTGTTAGGGTTAGTGTTAGACTTAGGTTTAGGGGTTAATAATTTTATTACAGTGGCGGCGGCATAGTGGGGGGCAGGATAGGGGTTAATAAATTTATTATAGGTGGTGACGGTGTAGGGGGGGCAGATTAGGGGTTAATCAGTTTAATATAGGTTGCGGCGGGTTCAGGGAGCGGCGGTTTAGGGGTTAATACATTTATTATAGTTGCGGTGGGCTCCAGGAGCGGCGGTTTAAGGGGTAATAACTTTATTTAGTTGCGGCGGTGTAGGGGGGACAGATTAGGGGTGTTTAGACTCGGGGTACATGTTAGGGTGTTAGGTGCAGACAGCTCCCATAGAAATCAATGGGATGTCTGTCAGCAGCGAACTTGTACTTTCGCTATGGTCAGACTCCCATTGATTCCTATGGGATCCGCCGCCTCCAGGGGTGGCGGTTTGAAAACCAGGTACGCTGGGCCGTAAAAGTGCCAAGCGTACCTGCTAGTCATTTGATAACTAGCAAAAGTAGTGAGATTGTGCCGCACTTGTGTGCGGAACATCTGGAGTGACGTAAGAATCGATCTGAGTCTGGCGGATCGAAGTTTACGTCACAAAATTCTACTTTTGCCGGTCTCGAGCCTTTGATAACTAAGGCAAATCAGCCTCACCACAAATACGCTGCGGAATTCCAGCGTATTTGAGGTTGACGGCTTGATAACTACCCCCCATAGAGAGCATTGTGTAGAAGTATAGTTAGTAAGTTTTACCTGTTAGTGGGACTGCAGTTTCCACCTCCAGTTTCTAACTCCAGTGAGTAACTCCGCCACTTTTAATCAAAGAGCCACTTTAGACTCAGAGAGCCAAGGCTCAAATGAGCTTTTGGCTTGCAATATGTAGTAATGAGTGTAACGGAATGATTCTGTGCAGCTGATTAAAAGCAGTCGGTCTAGCCAGGAGTTACATGCATTATAATTATACAAAGTATCTGATAAAATGATTACAGGTAGACAAGATGGAGAGCAAATGGCTAACAGAGATTCTAGCAGGAATTAAAGGGACATTTAACAGCAGCAAGGGAGACAGAGACAGGAAGACATTACCAAAGATTCTAGCAGGAATTAAAGGGACATTTAACAGCAGCCAGGGAGACAGAGACAGGAAGACATTACCAGAGATTCTAGCAGGAGTTAAATATATATTCACATATATATCTATATTATCCCTAATAAACACAACTAGCTAACATAAATACATTTTAAGACAGTTGCATTATAATTATAGTATCACATAACTGCATGCCTGTTATGCAATAGCAACTATAGCACTAATGCCTTTTGTAACATAAATATAAATTTGAAAATATATATTTATATTAAAAAAAATACATATGTACACTAACACCTAAACCCCTCTAAACTAACCCACTTATAAACTAACCACACTACAAAATAAAACAAGCTAAGTTACACAAAAAAATGAACTCCAAATTATTATACCTAACACTAACCTACTATTTTTTTATGTTACTTAGCTTTCTTTTTTTTTTTTGTAACTAAGCTTTATTTCATTTTGTGGTGCGGTTAGTTTAGAGGGGGGATAGTTTAAAAGGGAGTTAGTTTTGTGGGGGTTAGGTGTTAGGTAGAGTAGGATTTGATTTCATTTGGGGTTTGGTGGTTTATTTATTTTTTGTTTTTTTAACTGTTTTAATGAGATTGTTTTTTTAATATTTCTAACTTAGGGGGTTTAGTTTAGAGGGGGGTTAGGTGTTAGGGTAGTTTGCATTTAAATATTATGGTGGCATAGGGTTTTATAGTTTGCAACATAGGGGATAATAGTTGACTGTGGTGGGTATATTGCGGCATAGGGGTTGATTGTGGTGAGTATATGACAGCATATGGGTTAATAATTATTGACATAGGGTTTAATAGTTGGTGATTGCGGTGGGTATATAGTAGGATAGGTGTTAATAGCTAGTTGATTGCTGTGGGTATATGGTGGCATAGGGGTTAATAAATAGTTGATTGCGGTGGGTATATGGTGACATAGGGGTTATTTGTTGATTTCGGTGAGTAAATGAGTGGTTTAGAGGTTAATAGTTTGCAACTTGTGGTGGGTATATAGCGGCATAGGGGTTATTAGGGACATAGAGGTTAATAGTTGATTGCGGTGGGTATATGGCAGCATAGGGGTTAATTGTTAGCAACTTGTGGTGGGTATGTGGTGGCATAGGGGTTAATAGATAGATACTTAGGTGGTTATTTGGTGGCATAGGGGTTGATAGATACTTGCAAAGGGTATGTGGCGGCATAGGGGTTAATAGTTAGCAACTTGTGGTGGGTATGTAGCGGCTTAGATGTTTATAAGTTTAGTGGGGGTTTTTTGTAACTTGTAACTTTTTTAATAAGATTTTTTAGATTTCTAACTTAGGGTTAGGTTAGTTTGCTTTTGGAGTTTATGGCGGCATAGAGGTTTATAGTTAGCAACTAAGGGGTTAATAGTTGATTGCGGTGGTTATACAGGGAGTGCAGAATTATTAGGCAAATGAGTATTTTGACCACATCATCCTCTTTATGCATGTTGTCTTACTCCAAGCTGTATAGGCTCGAAAGCCTACTACCAATTAAGCATATTAGGTGATGTGCATCTCTGTAATGAGAAGGGGTGTGGTCTAATGACATCAACACCCTATATCAGGTGTGCATAATTATTAGGCAACTTCCTTTCCTTTGGCAAAATGGGTCAAAAGAAGGACTTGACAGGCTCAGAAAAGTCAAAAATAGTGAGATATCTTGCAGAGGGATGCAGCACTCTTAAAATTGCAAAGCTTCTGAAGCGTGATCATCGAACAATCAAGCGTTTCATTCAAAATAGTCAACAGGGTCGCAAGAAGCGTGTGGAAAAACCATGGCGCAAAATAACTGCCCATGAACTGAGAAAAGTCAAGCGTGCAGCTGCCAAGATGCCACTTGCCACCAGTGTGGCCATATTTCAGAGCTGCAACATCACTGGAGTGCCCAAAAGCACAAGGTGTGCAATACTCAGAGACATGGCCAAGGTAAGAAAGGCTGAAAGACGACCACCACTGAACAAGACACACAAGCTGAAACGTCAAGACTGGGCCAAGAAATATCTCAAGACTGATTTTTCTAAGGTTTTATGGACTGATGAAATGAGAGTGAGTCTTGATGGGCCAGATGGATGGGCCCGTGGCTGGATTGGTAAAGGGCAGAGAGCTCCAGTCCGACTCAGACGCCAGCAAGGTGGAGGTGGAGTACTGGTTTGGGCTGGTATCATCAAAGATGAGCTTGTGGGGCCTTTTCGGGTTGAGGATGGAGTCAAGCTCAACTCCCAGTCCTACTGCCAGTTTCTGGAAGACACCTTCTTCAAGCAGTGGTACAGGAAGAAGTCTGCATCCTTCAAGAAAAACATGATTTTCATGCAGGACAATGCTCCATCACACGCGTCCAAGTACTCCACAGCGTGGCTGGCAAGAAAGGGTATAAAAGAAGAAAATCTAATGACATGGCCTCCTTGTTCACCTGATCTGAACCCCATTAAGAACCTGTGGTCCATCATCAAATGTGAGATTTACAAGGAGGGAAAACAGTACACCTATCTGAACAGTGTCTGGGAGGCTGTGGTTGCTGCTGCACGCAATGTCGATGGTGAACAGATCAAAACACTGACAGAATCCATGGATGGCAGGCTTTTGAGTGTCCTTGCAAAGAAAGGTGGCTATATTGGTCACTGATTTGTTTTTGTTTTGTTTTTGAATGTCAGAAATGTATATTTGTGAATGTTGAGATATTATATTGGTTTCACTGGTAAAAATAAATAATTGAAATGGGTATATATTTGTTTTTTGTTAAGTTGCCTAATAATTATGCACAGTAATAGTCACATGCACACACAGATATCCCCCTAAAATAGCTAAAACTAAAAACAAACTAAAAACTACTTCCAAAAATATTCAGCTTTGATATTAATGAGTTTTTTGGGTTCATTGAGAACATGGTTGTTGTTCAATAATAAAATTAATCCTCAAAAATACAACTTGCCTAATAATTCTGCACTCCCTGTATGGTGGCATAGGGGTTTATAGTTGGTGACATAAGGGTTAATAGTTTGTTGACTGTGGTGGTTATATGGCAACATAGGGGTCAATAGTTAGGGACTTAGGGATTAATAGCTAGTTGATTGCGGTGGATATATGGTAGCATTAGGGTTAATAGTTGATTGCGGTGGGTATATGGCAGTTTAGAAGTTAATAGTTAGCAACTTGTGGTGGATATGGAGCAGCATAGGGGTTATTAGGAACATAGGGGTTAATAGTTGTTTGCGGTGGGTATATGGGGGCATAGGGGTTAATAGAGACTTGCGGTGGTTATGTGGTGGCATAGAGGATAATAGATAGATACTTGTGGTGGGTATGTGGCAGCATAGGGGCTAATAGCTAAATACTTGCGGTGGGTATGTGGCAGCACAGGGGTTAATAGGTAGATACTTGTGGTGGGTATGTAGCAGCATAGGGGTTAATAGTTAGCAACTTGCAGTGGCTATGCGGCAGTTAAGATGTTTATTAGTTTAGTGTAAGTTTGTAATTGTGGGGTACTTAGGTTTAGGCGTATTAGGATTAGCGGTTAGGCAGACAGCAGTTTTGTTCTAGTGAGCCTTTACTATACATTTCCAATAAGGAGTGAGATTACAAACGTGGTGACAGGCGCAAAACCCGGCACACCGATCGGTCACATTTACGGCGCAGCATAAAAGTTACACGCATATATTTTAACTGTCGCCTGCAGTTTTTTACTCCCATAAACTAACATAGAACCAACATCCTCAGTTGGTGTCTTATATTCAGCGCAAGGACCTACGCACACAGAACGGATACATTTTACTACATTTTCACCTCGCCCCACATAAGCAGGCGCAGCAAGCCTTGTGCTGACTATAAAAGTACCATAACTCCCTGGAAGACTTATCAAACACCTAACTCATGTGCAAAATAAATCCCTAATCTGCCGTCCCCCACACATCACAATAACTAATAAAAGTATTAACCCCTAAAATGCCATCCCCCCACATAGCACTCACTGATAAAAGTGTTAACCATTAATTTGCCAACCCCCCACATAGCAAACTACCTAATAAACATATCAACGCCTAAACCGCCAACCTCCCACAATGCAAACTACTATATTAACCTATTAACCTCTAAACCACCATCCACCAGCAACGCAAAGTATCTAATTAACCTATTTACACCTAAACTGCCAACCTCCACAATGCAAACAACTAAGTAACCTATTAACACCTAAACCATCAACCCACCACAACACAAACTACCTAATAAAACTATTAACCTCTAATCCACCAACAGCGCAAAGTATTAACCTAATAACTAAGCCCCCTAACCTAACACCCCCTAACTTAACCCCAATAATAATACACTTAGATAAAATAATAAAATACTAACTATATTAAAAAATAATAAACAATTATAAAAAATAAAGGCCCGGATTACAAGTTGTGCGGTAAACCTGTTGCATACATACCGCGCAAAATGTGGCCGTACCACTATTTCCATTGTGCCGCCATTACAAGTCACCCTAAAACTTTCTTTTGTCGTGTGGTATGGTGAAGTAAGCCACATACCGCACACAAACCAAGTTCCGACTTGGCGTGCTCGTACACGTATTCCCCCATAGAGATCAATGGAGTGAGCCAAGGATAATCGGTATATATATATGCAGCCACCAATCAGCAGCTAGAACCTAGATTCTTTGCTGCTCCTGAACTTTCCTAGATAAAGCTATCAGCAAAGGGTAACAAGAGAAGGAAACAAATTAAATAATAGAAGTAAATTCTATAATAATCATAATCATAAATGTCTTATTATGACTTTACTGTCCCTTTAAGGTCTAGACATGTCTCTATCACATACCAGAATAAGTATTACCATATATTGCTATATCAACCTACTTGATAGCACCAACCCAAGTTATAATAACCATGATTGCCTAGTGTAATGTGCAGTTTTCTTTATTTTAATAGAAAATGTTTTAAATTGCAGGCTAAGGCCTCAGATGCAATTTGAAATCTTTGCTACAGAAACCAGACACAATGCTAAATATGATATTTAGCAATGAGCATAAGGAAAAATAGACTCTACTGGGTAAAAAAGTGGACCCTCCCTATTTGTAATGTTTCATACAACATCTTAGTCACATATATGGATGCAGGTGAAAATTATATACTTTGCAGTTACTTACATGATTATAGTTCTAAAGCTTTGAAATTTTAGGTTGGAGCTGAATATGCAGTCTGAAATGTTTTCTATAACCAAGCACAGTGTTTAATACACAATTTATCTAAATAAGGCTGAAAGTTGCAGTCTGTAGACAAAAATCCTTGCTCTGGCTGTGTGCGGCACAGGGCCAAAGCAAGGAAATTTGTCTACAGACTGCATGCCCTGAAAATATTTATATCACTCCCCCAACTAGAGTTCACTTCCATTGAGCCATTAAAAATGGAGCTGTAAGCTACCGGAGCGGCTGACAGATATAAGTCATTTACGCCTCCATTTTAGTACCAGGTTTCCATTAATAAGGTTTCCGCTTTGCGAGCAGTTGCTCTTTTCGTGTAGGTGTAAGTTAATATTGTGTTAACGCTTCCACCTAATGCCGGATTTATAAAAGATTAATAGGATACTATGGTGAACCGACCTTACACTACAATCAAAGTACTGCCACACAGGTGAAAAAGTTCCAGCAGTAAATGGATCGAGATAGAAAGTTTAAATTTTTTTCCTTTATTAGTATCCGTATAAAGTATACTGTGAAGATTCACAGAAAAGACTTACAATATCACAGCCAGTAAGCTTGTCAGCCCAAATGCTCTATATCTAACAGACCAACATGTTTCGTGCTGGTACAGCACTTCGTCAGGGATCTCCAACTACGCTGTGATTTTCAGCATCGCCATACACCAGTGACATTTGAAAGTTAAACAACCCGGTTCTCATACACAAGAAGAAGGGTGAGTGAGTAACTTGTTTTTGATGTGTTTGTTTGGACTTCCAATATAAAAATCATCACCACACATTTATACAGTGGGCTTTTTTTTATACTGCTTGATAACAACAGGGGCTGTGAATAAATAGGGGTCACAGGATTCATTGGAACTTTACATATTTTTGTATACATTTACTATACCTGTTTCACCTCTGAATGAATACAGCTGTCCTGATCTAAGAGAATCAAAACACATCATTTATTCCCTCATGCTTGTGTTTGACACAGATACAAGTCATTTATTTGGGATATAGTTCAGTGTTCTTTTTTCAAATATTTTATTGTCGACCTTACACTACTCTCGATCGCATATACGGTGCAGCATAAAAGTGAGGCGCCGTATATTTTACTTGTCGCTCGCTGTTAGAATAAAATCAAACACCTAACGCATGTGCGATATCTACTTCTCAACCACAACCCCCCCGCAATAACTAATGTATTAACCCTAATCCGCCAACCCCCATACCGCAAAGTATCTATCAAAGATATTAACCCCTAAACCGTTTTTTATGTTTTATGTTTACACCTAACACCCTAACATGAACCCCAAGTCTAAACACCCCTAAGCTTACACATATTAACCCCTAATCTGCCGCAACGACATTGCCGAGACCTACATTATACTTATTAACCCCTAATCTGCCGCTCCGGACACCGCCGCCACCTACATTATACTTATGAACCCATAATCTGCTGCCCCCAACATCGTCGCCACCTACATTATATTTATTAACCCCTAATCTGCAGCCCCCAATGTCGCCGCAACCTACCTACACTTATTAACCCCTAATCTGCTGCCCCCAACGTCTTCGCCACTATAATAAACATATTAACCCCTAAACCGCCGCACTGCATCCTCACAAACATTAGTTAAATATTATTAACCCCTAATCTGCCGGACCTAACATCGCCCCACCTACCTACATTTATTAACCCCTAATCTGCCACTCCCAACGTCGCTGCCACTATACTAAATTTATTAGCCCCTAAACCTAATTCTAACCCTAACACCCCATAACTTAAATATAATTAAAATAAATCTAACTAAAAATTCCTATAATTAACAAAATTATTCCTATTTAAAACTAAATACTTACCTGTAAAATAAACTCTAAACTAGCTACAATATAACTAATAGTTACATTGTAGCTAGCTTAGGGTTTATTTTTATTTAACAGGCAGGTTTGTATTTATTTTAACTATAGTTACTAAATAGTTAACTATTTAATAACTACCTAGCTAAAATAAATACAAATTGACCTGTAAAATAAAACCTAACCTAAGTTACAATAACACCTAACACTACACTATAATTAAATACATTAACTAAATTAAATACAATTACCTAAATTAAATTAAATAAGCTAAAGTACAAAAACAAACAAAAACAAACAATAGGATTGAGCTCGCATTCTATTGGCTGATTGGAACAGCCAATAGAATACAGCTCAATCCTATTGGCTGATTGGATCAGCCAATAGGATTGAACTTCAATCCCTTTGGCTGATTGCATCAGCCAATAGGATTTTTCTACCTTAATTCCGATTGGCTGATAGAATTCTATCAGCCAATCGGAATCTAAGGGACGCCATCTTGGATGACATCACTTAACGGAACCTTCATTCGTCTTTAGTCGTCGGAAGAAGAGGATGCTCTGTGTCGGATGTCTTGAAGATGGAGCCGCTCTTCGTCGGATGGATGAAGATAGAAGATGCCTTCTGGATGAAGACTTCTGCCCGTCTGGAGGACCACTTGGCCCGGCTTGGATGAAGAATTCTCCTGGCTTCGTTGAGGACTTCGGCCCGGATGGAGGAAGACTACTGCCGCTTCCTTGAGGATGGATGTCCGGTCTTCAGAACTGTAAGTCGATCTTCAGGGGGTTTGTGTTAGGTTTTTTTAAGGGTGTATTGGGTGGGTTTTATTTTTTAGATTAGGGTTTGGGCTGCAAAAGTGCTAACTGCCCTTTTAAGGGCAATGCCCATCCAAATGCCCTTTTCACGGCAATGGGGAGCTTAGGTTTTTTAGATAGTATTTTATTTGGGTGGTTGGTTGTGTGGGTGGTGGGTTTTACTGTTGGGGGGTTGTTTGTATTTTGTTTTACAGGCAAAAGAGCTGATTACGTTGGGGCAATGCCCTGCAAAAGGCCCTATTAGATTAGGTAAATTCAGTGTGTAAGGCCCAGCACTCACTGCCCAGGCAATATAGTTCAGTGTTCTTTTTTCAAAAATTTTATTGTCGACCTTACACTACTCTCGATCGCATATACGGTGCAGCATAAAAGTGAGGCGCCGTATATTTTACTCGTCGCTCGCTGTTAGAATAAAATCAAACACCTAACGCATGTGCGATATCTACTTCTCAACCACAACCCCCTCGCAATAACTAATGTATTAACCCTAATCCGCCAACCCCCATAACGCAAAGTATCTATCAAAGATATTAACCCCTAAACCGTTTTTTATGTTTTATGTTTACACCTAACACCCTAACATGAACCCCAAGTCTAAACACCCCTAAGCTTACACATATTAACCCCTAATCTGCCGCAACGACATTGCCGAGACCTACATTATACTTATTAACCCCTAATCTGCCGCTCCGGACACCGCCGCCACCTACATTATACTTATGAACCCATAATCTGCTGCCCCCAACATCGTCGCCACCTACATTATATTTATTAACCCCTAATCTGCAGCCCCCAATGTCGCCGCAACCTACCTACACTTATTAACCCCTAATCTGCTGCCCCCAACGTCTTCGCCACTATAATAAACATATTAACCCCTAAACCGCCGCACTGCATCCTCACAAACATTAGTTAAATATTATTAACCCCTAATCTGCCGGCCCTAACATCGTCGCCACCTACCTACATTTATTAACCCCTAATCTGCCACTCCCAACGTCGCCGCCACTATACTAAATTTATTAGCCCCTAAACCTAATTCTAACCCTAACACCCCATAACTTAAATATAATTAAAATAAATCTAACTAAAAATTCCTATAATTAACAAAATTATTCCTATTTAAAACTAAATACTTACCTGTAAAATAAACTCTAAACTAGCTACAATATAACTAATAGTTACATTGTAGCTAGCTTAGGGTTTATTTTTATTTAACAGGCAGGTTTGTATTTATTTTAACTATAGTTATTAAATAGTTAACTATTTAATAACTACCTAGCTAAAATAAATACAAATTGACCTGTAAAATAAAACCTAACCTAAGTTACAATAACACCTACACTATAATTAAATAAATTAACTAAATTAAATACAATTACCTAAATTAAATTAAATTAGTTAAAGTAAAACAAACAAAAACAAACAATAGGATTGAGCTCGCATTCTATTGGCTGATTGAAACAGCCAATAGAATGCAGCTCAATCCTATTGGCTGATTGGATCAGCCAATAGGATTGAACTTCAATCCCTTTGGCTGATTGCATCAGCCAATAGGATTTTTCTACCTTAATTCCGATTGGCTGATAGAATTCTATCAGCCAATCGGAATCTAAGGGACGCCATCTTGGATGACATCACTTAACGGAACCTTCATTCGTCTTTAGTCGTCGGAAGAAGAGGATGCTCTGTGTCGGATGTCTTGAAGATGGAGCCGCTCTTCGTCGGATGGATGAAGATAGAAGATGCCTTCTGGATGAAGACTTCTGCCAGTCTGGAGGACCACTTGTCCTGGCTTGGATGAAGAATTCTCCTGGCTTCGTTGAGGACTTCGGCCCGGATGGAGGAAGACTACTGCCGCTTCCTTGAGGATGGATGTCCGGTCTTCAGAACTGTAAGTCGATCTTCAGGGGGTTTGTGTTAGGTTTTTTTAAGGGTGTATTGGGTGGGTTTTATTTTTTAGATTAGGGTTTGGGCTGCAAAAGTGCTAACTGCCCTTTTAAGGGCAATGCACATCCAAATGCCCTTTTCACGGCAATGGGGAGCTTAGGTTTTTTAGATAGTATTTTATTTGGGTGGTTGGTTGTGTGGGTGGTGGGTTTTACTGTTGGGGGGTTGTTTGTATTTTGTTTTACAGGCCAAAGAGCTGATTACGTTGGGGCAATGCCCTGCAAAAGGCCCTATTAGATTAGGTAAATTCAGTGTGTAAGGCCCAGCACTCACTGCCCAGGCAATCAGATGCACACTGTAAGGACTCTGCAGCAGTCCCTTAATCCATTCAATAATAGCAAAAAACAGCAGCACCCTATTAATGCATCAAGCTATCTTTATTTGTGAGACATCACAGCTTACAAAAAACGATGTTTCGGTCATTCAATGACCTTAATCATGTTGATGGTCATTGATTGACCGAAACATAGTTTTTTGTAAGCTGTGATGTCTCACAAATAAAGGTACCTTGATGCATTAATAGGGTGCTGCTGTTTTTTGCTATTATTGAATCTATTAGATTACGTGTAATTAGTTTAAATATCTGTAATTCGTTTATTATTTTCTGTAATTTAGTGTTAGTTTGTTTTTGTACTTTAGGTTAGGTTTTATTTTATAGGTACTTTTGTATTTATTTTAGCTAGGTAGTTATTAAATAGTTAATAACTATTTAATAACTATTCTACCTAGTTAAAATAAATATAAACTTGCCTGTAAAATAAAAATAAACCCTAAAATAGATACAATGTAACTATTAGTTATATTGTAGATAGCTTAGGGTTTATTTTATGGTTAAGTATTTAGTTTTAATAGGAATAATTTAGTTAATTATAGGAATTTTATTTAGATTTATTTAAATTATATTTAAATTAGGGGGTGTTAGGGTTAGGGTTAGACTTAGGTTTAGGGGTTAATACAGTTAGTATAGTTGGGGGCGGCAGATTAGTGGTTAATAAATGTAGGTAGGTTGTGGAGATGTTAGGGACGGCAGATTAGGGGTTAATAATATTTAACTAATGTTTGCGAGACGGGAGTGCGGAGGTTTAGGGGTTAATATGTTTATTATAGTTGTGGCGGTGTCCGGAGTGGCAGATTAGGGGTTAAATTTTTTATTTTTGTGTTTGCAATGCGGGAGGGCCTCGGTTTAGGGGTTAATAGGTAGTTTATGGGTGTAAGTGTACTTTTTAGCACTCTAGTTATGAGTTTTATGTTGCGGCGTTGTACCATAAAACTCTTAACTACTGACTTTTAAATGCGTTAGGACTCTTGACGGGGTAGGGTGTACCACTCACTTTTTGGCCTCCCAGGACAGACTCGTAATACCAGCGCTATGTAAGTCCTATAGAAAAAAGACTTTACGAAGTTTACGTAAGTTGTTTTGCGGTAAGGCCAAAGAAGTGTGCGGTACACCTATACCTGCAAGACTCGTAATAGCAGCGGGCGTAAAAAAGCAGTGTTAGGACCTCTTAACGCTGCTTTTTTTACCTTAATGCACAACTCGTAATCTAGCCGTAAGTTTCCCCTAACAGTAAAACCCCCCACCCACCAACCCCCCAAAATAAAAAAAAATAACACTAAAAAATCCTAAACTACCCATTATTTGTATGGCCAAAAAATAAATAAAAAAAGCCTAACTCTAACCCCTAGATAGGTACTCACGGTTTCTGAAGTCCGGCGGTGAAGTCTTCTTCCAAGCGGCGACCTCTTCTATCTTCTGAAGATTGGCGATTGCGGAACTGAAGACTGGCGACTGCAGAGCCATGGAGCATGGAGGATCCTCTTCGTACAATCTTCGCCGTACATCCCTATTGGCGGATTTGATTCTTCAAATTCAAATCAACCAATAGGATGAGAGCTATTGAAATCCTATTGGCAGATTTGAACAGCCAATAGGATTTCAGTAGCTCTCATCCTATTGGCTGATTTGAATTTAAAGAATCAAATCAGGCAATAGGAATGCAAGGGACGTCATATTTAATCATGCACCTTGAATTCACTATTCAGTGTACGGCGGCAATCGTACGAAGAGGATCCTCCATGTTCCATGGTTGCTGGCCTTCAATTAAGTGGTCGACGGTCTTCAGTTCCTGGATGAAGATAGAAGAGGACGCCGCTTGGAAGAAAAGTTTACCGTTGGACTTTAGGAACCGCGAGTACCTATCCGGGGGTTAGAGTTAGGCTTTTTTTTAAATTATTGTTTTTTTTTTAATTTTTTAGATTAGGGATTTGGGCGCTGTAAAAGAGCTAAATTTGCCTATACAAAGGCCCCTTTAGGGGCAATCGGTAGTTTAGGATTTTTTAGTGTTAGGTTTTTTTATTTTGGGGGGTTTGGTGGGTGGGGGCGTTTACTGTTAGGGGGATATTAGTTTTTTTAAAGGTAAAAGAGCTGTTTAACTTAGGGCAGTGTCTTACAAAAGGCCCTTTTAAGGGCTATTGGTAGTTTAGTATTAGATAAGGGGGTGTTTAGTATTAGATAAGGGGGACTGCCTAAAGACAGGCCTGATTCTAGACAGAGCCTGAACAAAAGATTGGATGCCAGGGAGCTCAGCGAGTCTCCTCGTATTACAAGCTTAAAGTAAACTGTTTTTGCTCATGCGCTAACCTGGTGCTTGTGAAAAGTACTTGCGCACAAACCCGATTGCAAATTCTCAAGTGCACTAACCAGACATGAAAATATGAATATTTCGCATTCCAATGTTTTTCATATAGAAGAATATCTTCCATTTATTCATATATACATATTTCTATATAAATCAGATGGTATTTTGGTACAATATATATATATATATATATATATGGACTTGTGATAGAGAGTATTTTTTCTAATAGCGCTTGCAGAAGATGTTCCTCACAGGTAAGAAATTGGAGAGAGGAAAACAAAAATGGGAAATTTTCCCAGATGAATATGGGTAATGAAAGGTAATTAAAGACAATAATAAATGCTCACCTGTTAGATCACAGGGACCAGCAATCAACGACGAATAGAAACGGATGGTGTGTATAAACACCAAAATTCAAGGATAGGACACAAAAACAAATATATATACAAACACTCTGCTAATCCGCATCTCCAGATCATATGAAAAAGAAAAAAGTATATGTCAAATTGTTAAAAGTTGAAAAATACAGCTTTATTTGGTACAAAAAAATGTTAAAATCAGTTGCATGTAAAAACATGAAAGAAAAAACATAAGGGAAAATCAGCTACAGTCCTGTAAGCCAGTGAACAAGGGCTGACACTAGGCCCGAAACATGTTTGGCTGCTGTTGCTCTATGTCAGTTACAGGACTGTAGCTGATTTTCCCTTATGTTTTTTCTTTCATGTTTTTACATGCAACTGATTTTAACATTTTTTTGTACCAAATAAAGCTGTATTTTTCAACTTTTAACAATTTGACATATACTTTTTTCTTTTTCATATGATCTGGAGATGCGGATTAGCAGAGTGTTTGTATATATATTTGTTTTTGTGTCCTATCCTTGAATTTTGGTGTTTATACACACCATCCGTTTCTATTCGTCGTTGATTGCTGGTCCCTGTGATCTAACAGGTGAGCATTTATTATTGTCTTTAATTACCTTTCATTACCCATATTCATCTGGGAAAATTTCCCATTTTTGTTTTCCTCTCTCCAATTTCTTACCTGTGAGGAACATCTTCTGCAAGCGCTATTAGAAAAAATACTCTCTATCACAAGTCCTACAATTTTAGTCTGACTCAGGAGGAATCAGACAACACTAATAGCAGCAGGCACTGGACATCCTCTAAGGGTATCTAACCACTACACTACTATTACTCTTGCTGTGGCGCAACTACCCAAAACCCTCACCCTACTACATATATATATATATATATATATATATATATATATATATACAGTAGAGAGAGAGAGAAAGAGATAGATGAATATATATTTTTTATATATATATATATATATATATATATACAGTATTTATATATATATATATATATATATATATATATATATATATATATATATATATAGATAGATAGATAGATAGATAGATAGATAGATAGATAGATAGATAGATAGATATAGATATATATATAAATATTTATTTAAAAATTCTACAGAACATCAGAATGGGAAAAAGTTACAGTAAAGTGTTTAGTGTTAAGTGATAACCTGAGCGTTTGTGTTTTTCTTTCAACTTGTTGTACGAGTGAAAAACCTGATGCATGCAAACACCCACAATAATCCTCTTATTGCTCGAGCACAAGTTAGCGCGCTACTCATAATATAGCCCAATATTGGCATATGGTTATTATTTCAACAGAGCATCAAAATTAAGCAGACAAACAAATAGTGGCTCACTAACAGTTACATGTGAGCAATATATATGTCGGGTTTATTGTGACTATTTGTGCGCATCGGATGTACTGCTTGTATTACAAGTTGAAAGTAAACACGATCGCTTGAGCATAATTGAAGTTCATGTGAGTCAGAGCTCTTGTTAACTGTTTAGTGGAACAAAAAACGTATTACAAAACATCAAAAATACATTACAAAGTACAGTTACACTCATAATAACACTATAAAAAAACAACAATATATTACACAAAAAAAGTTATTAGGGCTCAAAGATATGAGCTCTCAAGTGTTACGAGAAAAAAAAAAAGCAGGCAAAGGGCCAAACATAGAGATACATACAAATACATGTGGGGGAGCTGTTTGAAAGTATTTTTTTCTTTTGATTTGTGGCATTTTAAACATCGATCACTCAAAAAAGGTGCAGCAAGTCCCTGCCTAGACCTGCTCTGAGTAATCAAGCAGAGTACTTGCTGCACACTCGCAGCTCCTCTCCATTAACTTGTGTCACACATGCCCCAGCTCAGCTGCAGCCCTCCAAATCTCCTGCAGGGGACATATCCAGATACAAAAAAAAATCCAGGAACATACAACAAAACCCAGGAACCGTCCCTAGGACTGTTGGCAACTATTGATTAATCTTTTCCATCTGCAATATGTTTCATCTTCCCAGTAGATTTATTTATACTTAAAGTCAAAATTAAACTTTCATGATTCAGATAGGGCATGCCATTTTAAATAACTTTCCCATTTACTTTTATCATCATATTTGCTTTGTTCTCTTGGTATTCTTAGTTGAAAGCTAAAACTAGGTAGGCTCATATGCTAATTTCTTAGTCCTTGGAGGCCGCCTCTTATCTCAATGCATTTGAGAGCTTTTCACAGCTAGAGGGCGTTAGTTCATGTGTGCCATATAGATAACATAAAATGACTAAAATGCAAGTCCGTCAAAAGAACTGAGATAAGGGGGCAGTCTGCAGACTCAAGGTAATCACAGAGGTAAAAAGCATATTAATATAACCGTGTTGGTTATGAAAAACTGGAAACTGGGTAATAAAGGCTTTAGCTATCTTTTTAAATAAAAAAAAATCTGCAGTAGACTGTCCCTTTATCAAGAATTCCATTTGTATCTCCCATTTAGGCTTGCTAACTGTGAAATTTCGAAATCCCTATTTAGAAACAAAATATATTTACAAGCACAAAAAAATGCATGCTCCTCATGAATATAAAAAGCAAATATATTGAACATTTCTTACATAGATATCCTGAGGCAACACCAATAGAACCCTTGCATACTATAATCTAAAATACCATTTTGCAAAGAGACACAAAAACATACACATTAACATATATTTTTTTCCACAGAATCATATAATTATTTGTCACACAGCAATCTACTGCAAAATAATTAGGCCAATGTGTTTCTAAAGATACTATAATGAAATTCATATATTTAGCTTATCAAGTTATTCTGGAATAGCAGTATAAAATATACGCACCATTATTCTGTATTTCTGTTAAAATCTCATCCTTCCCTGCTAGTTTATGTTTCTTTCTAAAAGAACATTAAGTATATGTGCAAACAAATGTGGCCTGAGTCATTTGATTTTTATCAATAACATGCATCACCTCTGGCATTGCAAAAAAATAACAGTTCACCATTTAACAATAACAATTAACAAAGCACACATTTTCCAAACAATTATAGCTATTTGTCAGGTGTAGTTAGCAGTGAAATTAAATAAAGCACAGCTAAACTGTTATATTTATCAAGTGGTCTAGCATTTTACAACTCTTTTAGAAAGATTTACTGTAACAATATTGTTGTGAAATGCTCTAAATCATTTCAGTGATGGCAAAATGCTGTAGACCTTGGTTTGCTAAATATGGTGAGAAAATAATTATCTCCAAAGTAGAAAAGGAACGCTCCGGGTTTTAAATATCATTTTGTACTGCACATAGGGCCAGATTTCGCTACACTTTGCAATACCAGTGCACACAAATGTGCACTGGTACTACAGGTGAGGTGCAACGCAAACACAACCTTGCGCTTGCATTGCCCTGAAGCATTGCACTCACGAGAGCCCCATCCATAGGCTCCAATGAGAGCCTCATTCTCATGCCCTGAGACACAGCATGAGAATGAGCGCAGTGAAGAGCATAAGTCGTATATATACACATATTAACACATAAATATATATGTATATAAGCAAATACATATTTATGTACAGGGAACACACAGTTCCCATAGACCACAATGTAAATGTTTTTTATAGTGCTGTTTTTTTTCTTACACTCCACACCCGACAACTTTAGCCCCCAAAAACTGCTAAGTGCAGGAGTATTTTTAGTTTTGTTTTTAAATGTTACCTTTAAAAAAAAAAGAAAACTAGCACTAAGGCCTCTACTTACCTGCATTCGCCGGCCCCAATACGCTCGCCTAAGCTTGCCTAACATCGCCACCGTGGACCTGAATACGTTCGCCAAATTTATCAAGAAAGCTGTCAAAAAGCCGCGCACCAAGTACGGTGCGATGAGCAGAGGACTGTTGTTAACTAACAGTCATCGATCTCGCTGCTCATCGGCTTATTCACAGCTTTCTTGCTATACTGTCACTAAGCACCCACACTATACTATACTGTTCTACCCCCTAAACCGCCGCTCCCGGAGCCCCCCGCACCTAAATAAACTTATTAACCCCTAAACCGCAGCTCCTGGACCTCGCCGCAACTATAATAAATATATGAACCACTAAACCGCCGCTCCCGGACCCCGCCGCAACTATAATAAATATATGAACCACTAAACCCCCGCTCCCGGACCCCGCCGCCACCTACATTATACCTATTAACCCCTAATCTTCCACCCCCTATACCGCCGCCACCTAAATAAAGTTATTAACCCCTATCCTGCCAATCCCGGAACCCGCCGCAAATAAATTAATTGTTTAACCCCTAAACTGCCGCACCCGGAGCCCTCCACCACCTACATTACATTTATTAACCCCTATCCTGCCCCCCCTACACCGCCGCCACCTACAGTACATTGATTAACCCCTAATCTACCCCCCTACACCGCCGCCACTATATTAAATGAATTAACCCCTAAACCTAAGTCTAAACCTAACCCTAACACCCCCTAACTTAAATATTATTTAAATTAATCTAAATAAATATTCCTATAATTAAATAAATGAATCCTATTTAAAACTAAATACTTACCTATAAAATAAACCCTAAGATAGCTACAATATAACCATTAGTTACATTGTAGCTATTTTAGGGTTTATTTTTATTTTACAGGCAAGTTTGTATTTATTTTAACTAGATACAATAGCTATTAAATAGTTATTAACTATTTAATAGCTACCTAGCTAAACTAAATACAAAATTACCTGTAAAATAAATCCTAACCTAAGTAACAATTACACCTAACACTACACTATCATTAAATAAATTAAATTAATTAACTACAATTACCTAACATTAAATAAAATTAACTAAAAATAACTAAAGTACAAAAAAAAACCCTCTAAATTACAGAAAATAAAAAAAATTACAAGAAGTTTAAACTAATTACACCTAATCTAAGCCCCCTAATAAAATAAAAAAGCCCTCCAAAATAATAAAATTCCCTACCCTAAACTAAATTACAAATAGCCGTAAAAGGGCCTTTTGTGGGGCATTGCCCCAAAGTAATCAGCTCTTTTACCTGTAAAAAAAGAAATACAACCCCCCCAACATTAAAACCCACCACCCAAACACCCAACCCTACTCTAAAACCCACCCAAACCCCCCTTAAAAAAACCTAACACTACCCCCTTGAAGATCACCCTACCTTGAGACGTCTTCACCCAGCCGGGCACAAGTCTTTATCCGATCCGGCCAGAAATCTTCCTCCAATCCAGGCAGAAGAGGTCCTCCAAGCGGCAGAAGTCTTTATCCAAGTGGCATCTTCTATCTTCAATCAACCAGAGTGGAGCGGGTCCATCTTCAATCTAGCCGACGCGGAGCCATCCTCTTCAAACGCCATCCTAACACTGAATGAAGGTTCCTTTAAATGACGTCATCCAAGATGGCGTCCCTTGAATTCCGATTGGCTGATAGGATTCTATCAGCCAATCGGAATTAAGGTAGGAAAAATCGCAAGGTCAATCCTATTGGCTGATTGGATCAGCCAATCAGATTGAACTTCAATCCGATTGGCTGATTACATCAGCCAATCAGATTTTTCCTACCTTAATTCCGATTGGCTGATAGAATCCTATCAGCCAATTGGAATTCAAGGGACGCCATCTTGGATGATGTCATTAAAAGGAACCTTCATTCAGTGTTAGGATGGCATTTGAAAAGGATGGCTCCACGTCGGCTAGATTGAAGATGGACCCGCTCCGCTCCGGTTGATTGAAGATAGAAGATGCCGCTTGGATAAAGACTTCTGCCGCTTGGAGGACCTCTTCTGCCTGGATTCAATGAAGATTTCTGGCTGGATCGGATGAAGACTTGTGCCCGGCTGGGTGAAGACGTCTCAAAGTAGGGTGATCTTCAAGGGGGTAGTGTTAGGTTTTTTTTTAAGGGGGGTTTGGGTGGGATTTAGAGTAGGGTTGGGTGTGTGTGTGTGTGGTGGGTTTTAATGTTGGGGGGGTTGTATTTCTTTTTTTTTACAGGTAAAAGAGCTGATTACTTTGGTGCAATGCCCCGCAAAAGGCCCTTTTAAGGGCTATTTGTAATTTAGTTTAGGGTAGGGAATTTTATTATTTTGGGGGGCTTTTTTATTTTATTAGGGGGCTTAGATTAGGTGTAATTAGTTTAAACTTCTTGTAATTTTTTTATTTTCTGTAATTTAGAGTTGTTTTTTTTTTGTACTTTTGTTATTTTTAGTTAATTTTATTTAATGTTAGGTAATTGTAGTTAATTAATTTAATTTATTTAATGATAGTGTAGTGTTAGGTGTAATTGTTACTTAGGTTAGGATTTATTTTACAGGTAATTTTGTATTTAGTTTAGCTAGGTAGTTATTAAATAGTTAATAACTATTTAATAGCTATTTTATCTAGTTAAAATAAATACAAACTTGCCTGTAAAATAAAAATAAACCATAAAATAGCTACAATGTAACTAATAGTTATATTGTAGCTATCTTAGGGTTTATTATATAGGTATTTAGTTTTAAATAGGATTAATTTATTTAATTATAGGAATATTTATTTAGATTAATTTAAATAATATTTAAGTTAGGGGGTGTTAGGTTTAGACTTAGGTTTAGGGGTTAATTCATTTAATATAGTGGCGGCGGTGTAGGGGGGGTAGATTAGGGGTTAATCAATTTACTGTAGGTGGCGGCGGTGTAGAGGGGGCAGGATAGGGGTTAATAAATGTAATGTAGGTGGCGGAGGGCTCCGGTGCGGCGGTTTAGGGGTTAAACAATTAATTTAGGGATTGATAACTTTATGCATGTGGCGGTGGCAGAGTAGGGGGCGGCAGATTAGGGTTTAATAGGTATAATGTAGGTGGCATCGGGGTCCGGGAGCGGCGGTTTTGGGGTTAATAAATTTATTATAGTTGCGGCGGGGTCCGGGAGCAACGGTTTAGGGGTTAATAAGCATAAAGTAGGTGGCGGCGGTGTAGGGGGTACAGATTAGGGGTGTTTAGACTCAGGGTACATGTTAGGTTGTTAGGTGCAGACACTTCCCATAGAAATCAATGGGATATCGGGCAGCAGCGAACATGAGCTCTCGCTTCTGTCAGACTCCCATTGATTCCCAGGAGGCGGCGGATTGAACACCAGGTACGCTGGGCCGGAATAGTGGCGAGCGTACCTGGTTGTTCTTTGATAACTTCCAAAAGTTCGGAACATCTGGAGTGACGTAACCATCGATCTGTGTTGGATTGAGTCCGGCGGATCGTAGGTTACGTCACTAGATTCTACTTTTGCCGGTCTGTAGGGCTTGATAACTATGGCAAATCAGCCTCGCCACAAATACGCTGCGGAATTCCAGTGTATTTGCGGTTGACGGTTTGATAACTAGAGGCCTTAAGCTTGGGGGGCAATTGGGGGACATTTAGAAAATTAACCAGAAGCATGACCTCTGGTTAATTTTCGGAGTGCTAATTGCTACCACAAGCTCACAGTAGTATTAACCAGCCACTTGTAATGGCTGGTTATTTGTCGTATGCCCGCAAACAGGCAAATTTGCCCATTTGTGGGCATGTGATAATTCAATGCTCAACTTGTAATCTAGTCCATAATGTTGTAGTGTTACCCCCTATATTCAGGGATACATAGATATACAAGACTCACTTTTTTTAGTTCATGTTTCCTATGCACCTACAACACTGCTGACACCTTTCTTCTGCTACTGTGCATGCTCTCTGTTAGTATGGAAATCAGATGTAGCCAAAGCAAACATAACATAAAACCATTAAAATATTTACATCATTATATGTAGTGCTTATTTCATAGTTAACTTTCCTGTACAGGAAGTACAGTACAGTTCCACCCTGCATAGTATATCTCATATAGCAAGTACACATCTACCCTATAAAATGTATACTTTTTCTTGTCTACCTAAAACCAATATAAGATTAGACTCATCTAACATTGGTACACTATGGAGATAGATAATGCTAAATGCTGGGCATATTGATATTAATAATATTATAGGCTCTCTACTAAACTCTACTAAATGTATCTCATAATAATATTAAATCCTATAGAGTGAGCTTTTTTATGGGGGAATAGTTCTCACTACATTCTTAATATAGTACCATTATACGCTCAGCCTGGAAATTAACCACATATTAAAGCCCTAAAATAATTTTCTATAGCAAGGTTAAGTAAAATCACTACATAAAACAATTCTACTCTATATAAGTATATAAGGATACAAAGTTTCCAAGGTAAAATCATTGGGATTCACCAGGGCCGGTTCTACAATAAGGCAGACTGCCTAAGTGCACCCCTGCAAGGGGGGGCGCACATTTGGTTCATAACCACTCTCCCCTCTTCCTCCAGCTAGCACACAACTAAGGCACACAGCTTTTAGTGCTACTATGATACAAATTACAGCAGATGGCTACTGTGCTAATTATAGATCATGGGAGCTTATGTTGTACATATGTGGGCATTTTACATTTAGCACAGCAGGAAGTATAAGTAGGTAAGAACAACGTAGTGCAGAGTGTAAATAAATACACGCTAAGCCAACCAGCAACAGAAACTCTGTATAGAGTTAAATATATTGTTTAAACATATAGATAATCCCTTTATTACCCATTCCACAGTTTTACATAACCAACACAGTTATATTGACATACTTTCCCTTTGAGAAAGTATGATTTTATGTCTGTAAAATTCTGTGATCTTTGGCATTTTGAATTGAATGATGTGATTGAAAGTTGGTCTTCTTAGCAAACTTCCAATGAATTAAATTCATACCACATGTGTATGTAATGCTCAAGCATGTCTTGCACAAACCTGGTGTAATAGACCTTTTTCATAGCAATCATTTTGACATGACAAATTCACGTGTTAGCAATTACATTAATTAGGGTTCCATTCCATTTAGGTTTATGAGGCCAGGTTCCTGCTATTGCTCAAGTGTAAGGGGAACCGTCATTCGTTGGGAAGTCGTCGGTGAAGATGGATGTTCTGCGTCAGCGGGATGAACATGGATCCGGAAGAAAGAAGATTGAAGATGCCGCTTGATAGAAGACTTCAGCCAGATCATGGACCTCTTCAGCTCCCGCTTGGATGAAGACTTCAGTCGGATCATGGACCTCTTCAGCTCCCGCTTGGATGAAGACTTCAGCCGGATCATGGACATCTTCAGCCCCCTGCTTGGATGAAGACTTCAGCCGGATCATGGAAATCTTCAGCCCCCCGCTTGGGCTTGGATCAAGACATCAGAGCCTGGACCAATCGCTGATACCCGGTTTGGTGAAGATAAGGTAGGAAGATCTTCAGGGGCTTAGTGTTAGGTTTATTTAAGGGGGGTTTGGGTTTAGATTAGGGGTATGTGGGTGGTGGGTTGTAATGTTGGGGGGGTATTGTATGTTTTTTTTTTTTACAGGCAAAAGAGCTGAATTCTTTGGGGCATGCCCCCGCAAAAGGCCCTTTTCAGGGCTGGTAAGGTAAAAGAGATTTTCTATTTTAATTTTAGAATAGGGTAGGGCATTTTTTTTATTTTGGGGGTCTTTGTTATTTTATTAGGGGGCTTAGAGTAGGTGTAATTAGTTTAAAATTGTTGTAATATTTTTTTAATGTTTGTAAATATTTTTTTATTTTTTGTAACTTAGTTCTTTTTTATTTTTATTGTACTTTAGTTAGTTTATTTAATTGTATTTATTTGTAGGTATTGTATTTAATTAATTTATTGATAGTGTAGTGTTAGGTTTAATTGTAGGTAATTGTAGGTATTTTATTTAATTAATTTATTGATAGTGTAGTGTTAGGTTTAATTGTAACTTAGGTTAGGATTTATTTTACAGGTAATTTTGTAATTATTTTAACTAGGTAGCTATTAAATAGTTATTAACTATTTAATAGCTATTGTACCTGGTTAAAATAAATACAAAGTTGCCTGTAAAATAAATATAAATCCTAAAATAGCTACAATATAATTATAATTTATATTGTAGCTATATTATGGTTTATTTTACAGGTAAGTATTTAGCTTTAAATAGGATTAATTTATTTAATAAGAGTTAATTTATTTCGTTAGATTTAAATTATATTTAATTTAGGGGGGTGTTAGGGTTAAGGTTAGACTTAGCTTTAGGGGTTAATAAATGTATTAGAGTAGCGGTGAGGTCTGGTCGGCAGATTAGGGGTTAATACTTGAAGTTAGGTGTCAGCGATGTTAGGGAGGGCAGATTAGGATTAAATTAAAGATTACTTTAGAGCACAGTAGTTAAGAGCTTTATAAACCGGCGTTAGCCCAGAAAGCTCTTAACTCCTGACTTTTTTCTGCGGCTGGAGTTTTGTCGTTAGATTTCTAACGCTCACTTCCGCCAAGACTCTAAATACCAGCGTTAAAAAGATCCCATTGAAAAGATAGTATACGCAAATGGCGTAGGAGGATCTGCGGTATGGAAAAGTTGCGGCTGCAAAGTGAGCGTTAGACCCTTTCCTGACTGACTCTAAATACCAGCGGTAGGCCAAAAGCAGCGTTAGGACCCCTAACGCTGGTTTTGACGGCTAACACCAAAATCTAAATCTAGCTGTTAGATTTTTTTTTTATTTCACAGGTAAGTTAGTAACTATTTACTAACAAGCCTACCTAGTTAAAATAAATACAAACTATTTACTAGCTACCTAGTTAAAATAAATACAAATGTACCTGTAAAATAAAACCTAACCTGAGTTACACTAACACCTAACATTACAATAAAATTAAATAAATTAAATAAAAAAATATATTTATTTAAATGACAAAAAATAAACACTAAATTATACAAAATAAAAAATTTTTTTATCAAAAATAAAAATGAATTACTCCTAATCTAATAGCTCGATCAAAATAAAAAAGCCCACCAAAATAAATAAAAACCCTAGCCTACAATAAACTGCCAATAGCCCTTAAAAGGGCCTTTTGAGGGGCATTGCCCCAAAGAAATCAGCTCTTTTGCCTGTAAAAAAAAAAATACAAACAACCCCCAACAGTAAAACCCACCACCCACACAACCAACCCCCAGATAAAATCCTATCTAAATAAACCCAAAACCCTAAGCTAAAAATAAAACCCACCCAATAAACCCTTAAAAAAACATAACACTAACCAGCAAAGATCCACTTACAGTTTTTGAAGACCGGACATCCATCCTCATCCAGCCGGCAAAATCTTCATCCAAGTGGCAAGAAGTCCTCAATGAGGCCGGGAGAAGTCTTCATCCAAGTGGCAAGAAGTCCTCAACGAACCTGGGAGAAGTCTTCATCCAAGCAGCAAGAAGTCCTCAACAAAGCCGGGAAAAGTCTTCATCCAAGCAGCAAGAAGTAATCATCCAGGCGGGCAATCAGCCAATTGGATTGAGCTTCAATCCTATTGGCTGACCCAATCAGCCAATGGGATTGAGATCGCATTCTATTGGCTGTTCCAATGAGGATGGATGTCTGGTCTTCAAAAACTGGATGGTTTTTTTAAGGGTTTTATTTTTAGCTTAAGGTTTTGGGCAATGTAAAAGAGCTAAATGCCATTTTAAGGGCAATGCCCATCCAAATGCCCTTTTCAGGGCAATTGGGAGCTTAGGTTCATTTAGATAGGATTTTATTTGGGGGGTTGGTTGTGTGGGTGATGGGTTTTACTGTTGGGGGGTTGTTTGTATTTTTTTTACAGGTAAAAGAGCTGATTTCTTTGAGATAATTCCCTGCAAAAGGCCCTTTTAAGGGCTATTGGCAGTTTAGTGTAGGCTAGGGGTCTTTTTTATTTGGGGGGGGCTTTTTTATTTTGATAGGGCTATTAGATTAGGAGTAATTCATTTTTATTTTTAATAATTTCTTTTTTTATTTTGTGTAATTTAGTGTTTATTATTTTTTGTAATTTAGATAAATGTATTTTTTTTCATTTAATTTTTTTTTTAATTTAAGGTGTTAGTGTAACTCAGGTTAGGTTTTATTTTACAGGTACATTTGTATTTATTTTAGCTAGGTAGCTAGTAAATAGTTAATAACTATTTACTAACTAGTCTACCTAGTTAAAATATATACAATCTTAGCTGTGAAATAAAAATAAAACCTAAGATAGCTAAAATGTAACTATTAGTTATATTGTAGCTAGCTTAGGGTTTATTTTACAGGTATTTAGTTTTAAATACGAGTTATTTAGTTATGAATAGTTTATTTAGAATTATTTTAATTATATTAAAGTTAGGGGTGTTAGGGTTATGTTAGGGTTAATATATTTATTTAGTGTTAGTGATGTGGGAGGCCAGAGGTTTAGGGATTAATAACTTTAGTATAGTTGTGGTGGCGACGTTGGGGGCGGCAGATTAGGGGTTAATAAATTTATGTAGGTGTCGGCGACATTGGGGGCAGCAGATTAGGGGGTTAATAAATTTATGTAGGTGGCGCCGACATTGGGGGCAGCAGATTAGGGGTTAATAAGTGTAATGTAGGTGTCGGCGATGTTGGGGGCAGCAGATTAGGAGTGTTAGACTCAGGGTTTATGTTAGGGTGTTAAGTTTAAATATACATTTTCTTTCACCATAGACATCAATGGGGCGATGTAATGTAGGTGTCGGCGATGTTGGGGGCAGCAGATTAGGAGTGTTAGACTCAGGGTTTATGTTAGGGTGTTAAGTTTAAATATACATTTTCTTTCACCATAGACATCAATGGGGCTGCGTTACAGTGATTTACGCTCCGTTATTGCTGGTGTTAGGCTTTTTTTTTGCCGGCTCTCCCCATTGATGTCTATGGGGAAATCGTGCACAAGCACGTCAAAGCAGCTCAAAGCAGCACTGGTATTTGTGTGCGGTATGAAGCTCAATGCAACCATATCACCCGCAAATGCTGGGTTTTTGCAAACCTGTAATAGCAGCGCTATTAAAGGTGAGCGGTGGAAATAACTTGCAAGTTATTAGCGAGCCACTCATAACTCGTAATCTGGCTGATAGAGAGTTAACAGTTTCTATCATGAATATGAAAATGCACTATTAAAATATTTTAATAATATGTTTTACATTAAAAATATTATTTATATATTTTTTTTAATTTTAAAACTAACTAGACCTTACCGTCTCCATTGGTTGATAAGTAGATCTCCTATTGATTTATTGGTGGACACCACACAAGAATAATAGCAATAAACATTAATAGCAGGGATATTTTAACTAAATGTTTTCTTTTAACATAATCAATAACTATCATAACATAGTATATGCTGCAAAATAAGAACTGTAATTTTCTATTCAGTGCATATACCTGAATTATAGGAATGTGCCATAAAATCACTCTTGTATTTTCTGTATTTAAATTACATTATTGTTCTTTGCTCAGGGAGTTCCATAACATTTGGATGAATGGTGTAATTTTACTTTGTTTTGTTAAACCAGCGTTCCTTCTGCATTATTCTTATGAAAATATGATCTCAGTCAGATGCAAAAATGTTTTCTAGTGGCTATGCAGAGAGGTTATAAGAAGCAAATAAAAAATAATTCAAGGTAGGCTATAAATCTTGGTGCATTGATAAAAAAGCAGATTGTTGACATTTACCTATTTGCTGTTCTTTGTTTAGTGCAGTGATTTTCACCCTTTTTTTTGTTGTGGCACATTTTTTTACAATAAAAAAATCCTGCGGCATACCACCATCCCAAAATTTTACAAAATCACACATTGTAGCCTAATCATACAGTGTGTGTGTGTGTGTATATATATATATATATATATATATATATATATATATATATATATATATATATATATATATATATATATATATATATAAACAATTTAGTACATTTTAGTCAGTTCAATTAAATTAAGCTTAAAGGGCCACTGTAAGTAAATATTTTCTATGTCTGTTACTAACTAATTACCCCAAATACGCTTTTTATCAATAGCATTTCATTAACATATCTCTACAGTATATCAGAAATCTTGTCTGCAAATTTAATTGTTTTCCAAACCCACTCCGTGGGTATCCTTTGCTCTGTACCAATCCGTTTACAATACCTAGGTTTCAAAATGGCACTTTAAACACAATTTCATTGGTTTAAGTATTTTGAACACACAATGCTGAAAATAGTGGGCAGGATAACGTGACATCATCTGCAAATAAAAGATATAACTTTTAGAACGTTATGAAACTTCGTTTTGGAGAAAATATAGGTCAGTAGGTTTTAATTAATGTTTATTAACTTTAATATGTTAGTTGTTTAGCTTAAAAATTATAACAGAAAGTAATCCTTTAATTAGCATGACAGTCACTACAACTATATATATATGTGTGATTTTGATACATCTTTGTTTTGCAATATATACATAAACACATACACTATGTGTATGGGATATCACAAAGCCTAGCCCACCAGCATATTGCTATATTTACCTGTGTGTGTACTTGTCTGAATAGGAAGCCTTGGTGTTATTGTTGTATATTCAGCCATTCACTTTCCAGGTATGACCAAAGCACCAGCTTTATCATACCTCCCAACATTTAATATAGCCAAAGAGGGACACTTTTCTCCCCGTTAACAGAGCTCCGCTAGCCGCCCCCCAGAAATAGAGGGGACACACATATTTACACACAAACATACATATTATACATACTCATACACACTCTTTACACAAACACATTTACACACACACACATACATATTTATACACACTGATAAACACACATTCATACACACATAAATATTTACACACACACGCATACAAATTTACACACCCACATACATATTAATACACACATATACATATTTACACACACACACCTACACATATATACATACACACACATTTATACACACATTGATAAACACATAATAACACACACACACACATTCATATACATATTTACACACACACACCTACACATATATACATACACACACATTTATACACACATTGATAAACACATAATAACACACACACACACACATACATTCATATAAATATTTACACACACACACACACTCTCATATTTATTGAAACACATTTAGGAAATGGTACTAGGTCCATATATGTAAAAATAGCACACTAGCAAAGGCAACCTGACAGCCTAGTTCCTAAACATACCACATGACCTTAACCTTGTATATGCCAAGGGGAAAAGTAATACTGGTGTACCCAGACCGCATGATGAAGTATACACAATCCTAATGCTTTAAATATAAGGGCAATATTCCCCAATGGGCTAATTTATCACCACTCCATTCGATAGCCAGATCGCAACTAATTCCTTTCCCATAAGTCACTATGCCCCAGCCCCATTAATTCCCGCTGGTACTTAACCCATATTTGTGCTGTCGCTTCCTGGTGCTTGCTGCAATCCTGGGTGCTGCTGCCCTGCACTGGGCTGGGGAGGGGGTGCTGTTGACCGCTGTTACTATGTGGTAAGTTCTGGCTCATGTACAAAACACTTTACTTGTTCCATTGCAAAGATGAGCCATAGAAAACCACAGAAATAGTGTACAGTGGAGAAGAGATAGAACGTAATGGTGCTATGCAGTCACACTGCCAATAAGAACCCCCAATGCTGCCTGATGAAAAAGGAGAATGGGAGAGCCGAGAGCGCTAAACCTTTACACTGGTTGTCATTGAGGCTTTACCACTTTTTGTCCAGCAGCGCTACTGAGTTGCGCTCCTGACTCGGCTTAGCTCACTCCACATTAATCTTTTTGTTCAGAATGTGTAGTTATCTATGCAGAGTCAGAAAGAGCAACTCAGTATCACGACTGGACAAAAAGTGGTAAAGAGTCTGTACCGATGATGTGAAGCTGATCTGCTGGCGGGGACACTGGCTGAATGTAGCAGGGCCTGCAGCCAGGGTGAGCTTGGAGCCCACAGCCCCCCGGGTACTTACCGCTATGGTTGTTGTCCTGCTCCTAGGTGCTAGGGTGCTGCTGCCCTGGCCAGGGGAGATATGTTCCACCAGTTCTATGCCGTTGCACTGCCATGAACCAATGAATGTTGAGCTGAATATGGGAGCAACTCAGTAGTGCGCACGGCTGATCAAAACAATTTAAAAAACTGAACCAGTCAGTGTGAAGCTGATCTGCTGGCGGGAAAGCTGTGATGTGTGTGAATGTTTGACAGTGTAAATGTAGCAGGGTTGAGCTTGAATGCGTGCACTTATGTTAACTTGTGGCAGACCTCTCCACTAGAATGACGATGAAATAAAAAAAATAAAAATTTAAACTAAAATGATGATGAGCCTGCCGCGGCACACCTGAGGATCTCTCATGGCACACTAGTGTGCCACGGCACACTGGTTGAAAATCACTGGTTTAGTGAAATTTCAAATACAATCACATGGCCAATGTTGTAAATCACAGTAGTTTTGTTATACATTTTAAAAACTAACTTTACCTGAATAAAAATCTCAGTTCTAATGTCTAGAAAAACAATTCAACTTACCTGGCTGACCCTGTGATTTTAACTTGTCCAGCTGATCTATAAACTAAAGATTTGAGTCATGCATTATGGGGATGCGCATCTCCTTTAATACTAATTGTGGAAATTAATATAAATAATGTTCAATCAAATACTGCAAATACATTAAGTGTGAAACAAATATACAAATTTTGAACAGTAACATTTTCTTAGATTATGCTATCTAAACATACATATACATATTGTTACTGTCCATATTTACTGTATTTACTAGACCATTTGTATTATTGTTGCTAGATAATAATATTCATCATTACACTTTGATACTGTCAGATTAGTAAAGTCCCTTCTTAAATAGTTACAATTACACACTTCTCATCAATACTATAAATAATAATGGTAACAATAATATTAAATATTTTTGCTTTGAAGTTTAAATTGCAAAGGTAATGGTCAGTTTAATAAAATTGCAACGTTTTCATGTATGTAGTTATTTTATATTGTTCTTATTTTGTAAGTGATTAGATAGACAATACTTCATAAATGTTGGGATTTAAAGGGATATTATACACTAGATTTGTCTTTGCATAAATGTTTTGTAGATGGTTCATTTATATAGCATATACAGGTTTTTTTTGCTTATTTTTAAATAACATTGCACTGATTTTTAGACTCCTAACCAAGACCCAAAGTTTTAGAAGTATACTGATGTATACCTAATCCAACTTGCTCCTGTTTGTGTAAAGAGTCTTTTCATATGCAGAGGAAGGGGGAGGGGTGGAGTGTCTGCTGTTTTTGCTATACAACCACTTTCAGTGGGTGTTACAGCTGACCTTTTCCACAAAGATAAACTGGGAGCTTCTAAGTAAGTTTTTAAATGGTTTTATACTGGATTTTTATATCAGTATCTGTGCATATTATACTTTACTGTCCCTTTAAGTTGAGTAATTACTTTCACTAAGTATTATGATTAAACAAAAGAACCCTGATAATAAATTTGCTGTATGCCAAGCAAGTATTTTTGTATGAAAAGTGTTTAAAAGGCATCATTTTACTAACATATTAAAACACACCCCTTAGCAGTTTACTGCTTCACTGCTTATATTGCTGTGTATTGACTAATGATCTCAGCACGTGTTCACTAGGAAGTGTGCTTAAAAATGCTTAGTAAAAGGACTGAAATGTCAAAAACATAAAAAGTAATTCACAGCATGGTTTCAGAACAAATACACAGTATTGAATAGAGAATTAAAGGGACACTGTACACTAGATTTTTCTTTGCATAAATGTTTTGTAGATGATCTGTTTATGTAGCCCATCTGGGGGTGTTTTTGTAATAATGTATAGTTTTCTTATTTTTAAATAAGATGTATACTGATGTCTACAGAATCCTTTTTGCTCCTGTTTGTTTAATGGGTCCTTTCATATTCAGGGAAGGGGGGAGTGTCTTCCTGCTACAATCTGTGTAAAATGCCTACATATGCACAATGAGATCTCCCATGGTCTGTAATTAGCACAGTAACCATCTGCAGTGTTTTGTATCATCTTGGCACTAAAAGCTGTGTGCCTTATTTGAGAGCTAGTTAGAGAGAGTGGTTATGAACCAAATTTGCGCCCCCCCCCCCCACTTGCAGGGATATCCTTAAGCAGTAACCTAACCCTGCCTTACTGTAGAACCGGCCCTGTGTGTATATATGTATCTTAATGTTAAAGCAATTTGCCTGCCTTTTTTTCCTTTCACCTGAGACTTTATGTCTTTGAGCCCTTATAATTTTTGAATGCAATTTTTTTAAATTAATTTTTATTACATGGTATTTTTATGGGTATAACTGTACTTTTAAATGTATTTTTGATGTGTTAACACAACGTGCAAAATGCATATTTTACAATCCAAGTTCAAAATGCATATTTTACGTTCCATGTTCTTCCCATAGAAAATAATGTACTTGTTATTATTAAGAAAAAAGCAGAAGACAAAGCGCACCCACGATTCACATTATACTTTAATACAAGTTGACACGCATGACATATAAAAACACACTTACAAGAAATAAGTATAAACACAGCTTATCTGTAGTACTTCTCCAGCAGTCAATGTACAACAGGACTCCATGTTCCGGAAATGCCTCCCACTTTGCCGCCTGCAGCTTATTGGGGAAAACACAGCTCTTTCATCCACAGTCCATGTGTGTAAGTTCTTGTTAAGAGTGTACCTTGCACATCAAATTTGTACATGAGAAACATACGAAAAAGTGTTCCAGGTATATCTCAATTAGAGAACAAACACGCTACTTGCTGGACACTCCCCTTTTTTTCATGATTCAAAGTATACTTTAATAGAAGTTGACATGCATGACATATAAAAACACACTTACAAGAAATAAGTATAAACAAGGTTTATCTGTAGTACTGCTCAAGTAGTCAATATACAACAGGACTCTACAGGGAGTGCAGAATTATTAGGCAAATGAGTATTTTGACCACATCATCCTCTTTATGCATGTTGTCTTACTCCAAGCTGTATAGGCTCGAAAGCCTACTACCAATTAAGCATATTAGGTGATGTGCATCTCTGTAATGAGAAGGGGTGTGGTCTAATGACATCAACACCCTATATAAGGTGTGCATAATTATTAGGCAACTTCCTTTCCTTTGGCAAAATGGGTCAAAAGAAGGACTTGACAGGCTCAGAAAAGTAAAAAATAGTGAGATATCTTGCAGAGGGATGCAGCACTCTTAAAATTGCAAAGCTTCTGAAGCGTGATCATCGAACAATCAAGCGTTTCATTCAAAATAGTCAACAGGGTCGCAAGAAGCGTGTGGAAAAACCAAGGTGCAAAATAACTGCCCATGAACTGAGAAAAGTCAAGCGTGCAGCTGCCAAGATGCCACTTGCCACCAGTTTGGCCATATTTCAGAGCTGCAACATCACTGGAGTGCCCAAAAGCACAAGGTGTGCAATACTCAGAGACATGGCCAAGGTAAGAAAGGCTGAAAGACGACCACCACTGAACAAGACACACAAGCTAAAACGTCAAGACTGGGCCAAGAAATATCTCAAGACTGATTTTTCTAAGGTTTTATGGACTGATGAAATGAGAGTGAGTCTTGATGGGCCAGATGGATGGGCCCGTGGCTGGATTGGTAAAGGGCAGAGAGCTCCAGTCCGACTCAGACGCCAGCAAGGTGGAGGTGGAGTACTGGTTTGGGCTGGTATCATCAAAGATGAGCTTGTGGGGCCTTTTCGGGTTGAGGATGGAGTCAAGCTCAACTCCCAGTCCTACTGCCAGTTTCTGGAAGAAACCTTCTTCAAGCAGTGGTACAGGAAGAAGTCTGCATCCTTCAAGAAAAACATGATTTTCATGCAGGACAATGCTCCATCACACGCGTCCAAGTACTCCACAGCGTGGCTGGCAAGAAAGGGTATAAAAGAAGAAAATCTAATGACATGGCCTCCTTGTTCACCTGATCTGAACCCCATTGAGAACCTGTGGTCCATCATCAAATGTGAGATTTACAAGGAGGGAAAACAGTACACCTCTCTGAACAGTGTCTGGGAGGCTGTGGTTGCTGCTGCACGCAATGTTGATGGTGAACAGATCAAAACACTGACAGAATCCATGGATGGCAGGTTTTTGAGTGTCCTTGCAAAGAAAGGTGGCTATATTGGTCACTGATTTGTTTTTGTTTTTGAATGTCAGAAATGTATATTTGTGAATGTTGAGATGTTATATTGGTTTCACTAGTAAAAATAAATAATTGAAATGGGTATATATTTGTTTTTTGTTAAGTTGCCTAATAATTATGCACAGTAATAGTCACCTGCACACACAGATATCCCCCTAAAATAGCTAAAACTAAAAACAAACTAAAAACTACTTCCAAAAATATTCAGCTTTGATATTAATGAGTTTTTTGGGTTCATTGAGAACATGGTTGTTGTTCAATAAGAAAATGAATCCTCAAAAATACAACTTGCCTAATAATTCTGCACTCCCTGTATGGTCCGTGTGTGTAAGTCCTTATTATTATACCAGTACATCAAATTAGTACATGAGAAATATACCAAAACGTGTTACAGGTATTTCTCAATAAGAGAACAAACACGCTATGGATGTGCTTTGTCTTCTTCTTTTCCACATATTCAGTCCTTTCCGGTTTCCCTGCTGAGAACATCCGGAAAACTACAGAAGCAACATTGAGAAGTGGTATACGAAGAGTTCACGCTGATCGTAACAGCCAATAGAATGCAAGCTCAATCTGATTGGCTGATTGGATAGAATCCTATCAGCCAATCGGAATTGGAGGGACGCCATCTTGGATGATGTCATTTAAAGGAACCGTCATTCGTCGTCTAGTCGTCGGGGAAGAAGAATGTTCCGCGCCGGAGGTCTTGAAGATGGAGCCGCTCCTCGTCGGATGGATGAAGATAGAAGATGCCACTTGGATGAAGATGTCTGCCGGTCTGGATGTCCTCTTCTGCCCGGATAGGATGAAGACTTCTGCCGCTCCGGATGTCCTCTTTTGGTTCATCGGTGCCTGGCTGGGTGAACACAGCTCAAGGTAGGGTGATCTTCAGGGGGGTAGTGTTAGGTTTATTTAAGGGGAGTTTGTGTTAGAGTAGGGGTATGTGGATGGTGGGTTTTAATGTTGGGGGGGTTGTATTTTTTTTTACAGGCAAAAGAGCTGATGACTTTGGGGCATGCCCCGCAAAAAGCCCTTTTAAGGGCTGGTAAAAGAGCTGGTTACTTTTTAATTTAGAATAGGGTAGGGACCTTTATTATTTTGGGGGCTTTTTTATTTTATTAGGGGGCTTAGAGTAGGTGTAACTAGCCTAATATTCTTGTAATCTTTTTTTATTTTTTGTAATTTAGTGGGGTTTTTTTTGTAATTTAGTTTAGTTTATTTAATTGTATGTAATTGTAGGTAATTTATTTAATTAATTTATTGATAGTGTAGTGTTAGGTTTAATTGTAAACTTAGGTTAAGATTTATTTTACAGGTAATTTTATAAATATTTTAACTAGGTAGCTATTAAATAGTAAATAAATATTTAATAGCTATTGTACCTAGTTAAAATAAATACAAAGTTGCCTGTAAAATAAATATAAATCCTAAAATAGCTACAATATAATTATTCGTTATATTGTAGCTAGCTTAGGGTATTATTTTACAGGTAAGTATTTAGTTTTAAATAGGAATACTTTAGTTAATAAGATTTAATCTATTTTGTTAGATTAAAATTATATTTAACTTAGGGGGGTGTTAGGGTTAGACTTAGCTTTAGGGGTTAATACATTTATTATAGTAGCGGCGAGGTCCGGTCGGCAGATTTGGGGTTAATACTTGAAGTTAGGTGGCGGCGACGTGGGGGGGGGGCAGATTAGGGGTTAATACTATTTATTATAGGGTTTGCGAGGCGGGAATGTGGCGGTTTAGGGGTTAATACATTTATTATAGTGGCGGCGAGACACGGTCGGCAGATTAGGGGTTAATAAGTGTAGGTAGGTAGCGGCGACATGGGGGGCAGATTAGGGGTTAATAAATATAATATAGGTGTTGGCGATGTTAGGGACAGCAGATTAGGGGTTTATAGGGATAATGTAGGTTGCGGTGGTGTACGGAGCGGCAGATTAGGGGTTAATAATATAATGCAGGTGTCAGCGATAGCGGTGCGGCAGATTAGGGGTTGATAAGTGTAAGGTTAGGGGTGTTTAGACTCGGGGTTCGTGTTAGGGTGTCAGGTGTAGACTTACAAAGTGTTTCCCCATAGGAAACAATGGGGCTGCGGTGGGATCTTAACGCTGCTTTTTTGCAGGTGTTAGGTTTTTTTTCATCCCAAACTACCCCATTGTTTCCTATGGGGAATCGTGCACGAGCACATTTTGCCAGCTTACCTCTACTGTAAGCAACGCTGGTATTGAGGGTTGACGTGGCGGTAAATTCGGCTCAACGCACCCTTTTTGGAGCCTAACGCAGCCCCTCAGACAACTCTAAATACCAGCGTTGTTTTAAGGGTGCATTGGGAAAAAAATCTGCGTTAGCTACGTTGGTCTTTACCGACAAAACTCTAAATCTAGGCGATTGTGATCTGAACATAACGTTAAGATTTTTTTCCAAAGATCATTTTCTATTGAACTTTTATGGACAGTGTTTGACCAATTGATCTTTTTTTTTTTTTTTTTTTAGCCATTGATATTATCTACATTTGGTATTTTATCCCTTCTATAGCGCTCTTTTCCAAGTTTGTGTATAGACTTGTTATTATTAAGAATATATATATATATATATATATATATATATATATATCTGATAATGTTAATGAAAAAAACATATCTATACCTATATATCTATATGATTAGTTATGCAGGTATAGGTTTAAACAGATATAAAACAGATATATATATATATATATATATATATATATATATATATATATATATATATAAAAATAAATAAAATATGTATTTACAATAAAAAGGACATTATCCTGTAAGTGAAGAACTTTGGAATGTTAAATTTGTGTGTGTGTGTATATATATATATATATATATATATATATATATATATATATATATATATATATATATATATGGTATATATGCACATTGGAGACCTTTGCAGTCAAATACCTGTATGCAATATTGTATTTAATAGTGTGTTTAACTGTGTATGTTCTGTAAATATTTCACATTTCAATGTTCTTAACATAGGGGAATATGCTCTTTGTATTTTTAAATAGATATTCTTACATATATCTATATATCTATATATATCTATATATATATATATATATATATATATATATATATATATACACCTATAAACATATATATATATATACCTATATATATATAAATATATATATATATATATATATACCTATATATATATATATATATATATACCTATACAGGGAGTGCAGAATTATTAGGCAAATGAGTATTTTGACCACATCATCCTCTTTATGCATGTTGTCTTACTCCAAGCTGTATAGGCTCAAAAGCCTACTACCAATTAAGCATATTAGGTGATGTGCATCTCTGTAATGAGAAGGGGTGTGGTCTAATGACATCAACACCCTATATCAGGTGTGCATAATTATTAGGCAACTTCCTTTCCTTTGGCAAATGGGTCAAAAGAAGGACTTGACAGGCTCAGAAAAGTCAAAAATAGTGAGATATCTTGCAGAGGGATGCAGCACTCTTAAAATTGCAAAGCTTCTGAAGCGTGATCATCGAACAATCAAGCGTTTCATTCAAAATAGTCAACAGGGTCGCAAGAAGCGTGTGGAAAAACCAAGGCGCAAAATAACTGCCCATGAACTGAGAAATGTCAAGCGTGCAGCTGCCAAGATGCCACTTGCCACCAGTTTGGCCATATTTCAGAGCTGCAACATCACTGGAGTGCCCAAAAGCACAAGGTGTGCAATACTCAGAGACATGGCCAAGGTAAGAAAGGCTGAAAGACGACCACCACTGAACAAGACACACAAGCTGAAACGTCAAGACTGGGCCAAGAAATATCTCAAGACTGATTTTTCTAAGGTTTTATGGACTGATGAAATGAGAGTGAGTCTTGATGGGCCAGATGGATGGGCCCGTGGCTGGATTGGTAAAGGGCAGAGAGCTCCAGTCCGACTCAGACGCCAGCAAGGTGGAGGTGGAGTACTGGTTTGGGCTGGTATCATCAAAGATGAGCTTGTGGGGCCTTTTCGGGTTGAGGATGGAGTCAAGCTCAACTCCCAGTCCTACTGCCAGTTTCTGGAAGAAACCTTCTTCAAGCAGTGGTACAGGAAGAAGTCTGCATCCTTCAAGAAAAACATGATTTTCATGCAGGACAATGCTCCATCACACGCGTCCAAGTACTCCACAGCGTGGCTGGCAAGAAAGGGTATAAAAGAAGAAAATCTAATGACATGGCCTCCTTGTTCACCTGATCTGAACCCCATTGAGAACCTGTGGTCCATCATCAAATGTGAGATTTACAAGGAGGGAAAACAGTACACCTCTCTGAACAGTGTCTGGGAGGCTGTGGTTGCTGCTGCACGCAATGTTGATGGTGAACAGATCAAAACACTGACAGAATCCATGGATGGCAGGTTTTTGAGTGTCCTTGCAAAGAAAGGTGGCTATATTGGTCACTGATTTGTTTTTGTTTTGTTTTTGAATGTCAGAAATGTATATTTGTGAATGTTGAGATGTTATATTGGTTTCACTGGTAAAAATAAATAATTGAAATGGGTATATATTTGTTTTTTGTTAAGTTGCCTAATAATTATGCACAGTAATAGTCACCTGCACACACAGATATCCCCCTAAAATAGCTATAACTAAAAACAAACTAAAAACTACTTCCAAATCTATTCAGCTTTGATATTAATGAGTTTTTTGGGTTCATTGAGAACATGGTTGTTGTTCAATAATAAAATTAATCCTCAAAAATACAACTTGCCTAATAATTCTGCACTCCCTGTATATAAACATATATATATATATATATATATACCTATATATAAACATATATATATATATATATATATATATATATATATATACCTATATATAAACCTATATATATATATACCTATATATATATATATATATACATATATATATATTTAAGAATAAATATAATGTATTCTTTTATGTGAAGAACATTTTAATGTGAAAAATTCATATTTAATGTCAGGTTGCAATAAGGTTAGCTCGCGAGTATGGGTTTTTGTTTTTTTCAGTTTTTACACTCCATTGAAGTCAGTGGGGGAATGTTAATGCATTTGCAATATTCCACTTTTTACTTTCAACTTGTAATATGAGTGCAACCCGATGCACACAAAAAGCTTCCATTCTAATCTTGCCCTGTGTGTCTTAAAGGGACATAAAACCTATTTTGTTTCTTTTGGCCTAGATTTGGAGTTCGGCGGTAAAAGGGCTGTTAACGCTCCGCGGGTTTTTTTCTGGCCGCACCATAAATTTAACTCTGGTATCGAGAGTTCAAACAAATGCTGCGTTAGGCTCCAAAAAAGGAGCGTAGAGCATATTTACCGCAAATGCAACTCTCGATACCAGAGTTGCTTACGGACGCGGCCGGCATCAAAAACGTGCTCGTGCACGATTCTCCCATAGGAAACAATGGGGCAGTTTGAGCTGAAAAAAAACCTAACACCTGCAAAAAAGCAGCGTTCAGCTCTTAACGCAGCCCCATTGTTTCCTATGGGGAAACACTTCCTACGTCTGCACCTAACACTCTAACATGTACCCCGAGTCTAAACACCCCTAACCTTACACTTATTAACCCCTAATCTGCCGCCCCCGCTATCGCTGACCCCTGCATTACACTTTTAACCCCTAATCTGCCGCTCCGTAAACCGCCGCCACCTACGTTATCCCTATGTACCCCTAATCTGCTGCCCTAACATCGCCGACCCCTATGTTATATTTATTAACCCCTAATCTGCCCCCCACAACGTCGCCGACACCTGCCTACACTTATTAACCCCTAATCTGCCGAGCGGACCTGAGCGCTACTATAATAAAGTTATTAACCCCTAATCCGCCTCACTAACCCTATCATAAATAGTATTAACCCCTAATCTGCCCTCCCTAACATCGCCGACACCTACCTTCAATTATTAACCCCTAATCTGCCGACCGGAGCTCACCGCTATTCTAATAAATGTATTAACCCCTAAAGCTAAGTCTAACCCTAACACTAACACCCCCCTAAGTTAAATATAATTTTTATCTAACGAAATAAATTAACTCTTATTAAATAAATAATTCCTATTTAAAGCTAAATACTTACCTGTAAAATACATCCTAATATAGCTACAATATAAATTATAATTATATTATAGCTATTTTAGGATTAATATTTATTTTACAGGCAACTTTGTAATTATTTTAACCAGGTACAATAGCTATTAAATAGTTAAGAACTATTTAATAGTTACCTAGTTAAAATAATAACAAATTTACCTGTAAAATAAATCCTAACCTAAGATATAATTAAACCTAACACTACCCTATCAATAAAATAATTAAATAAACTACCTACAATTACCTACAATTAACCTAACACTACACTATCAATAAATTAATTAAACACAATTGCTACAAATAAATACAATTAAATAAACTATCTAAAGTACAAAAAATAAAAAAGAACTAAGTTACAGAAAATAATAAAATATTTACAAACATAAGAAAAATATTACAACAATTTTAAACTAATTACACCTACTCTAAGCCCCCTAATAAAATAACAAAGCCCCCCAAAATAAAAAATTCCCTACCCTATTCTAAAATACAAATATTACAAGCTCTTTTACCTTACCAGCCCTGAACAGGGCCCTTTGCGGGGCATGCCCCAAGAATTTCAGCTCTTTTGCCTGTAAAAAAAAACATACAATACCCCCCCCCCAACATTACAACCCACCACCCACATACCCCTAATCTAACCCAAACCCCCCTTAAATAAACCTAACACTACCCCCCTGATGATCTTCCTACCTTGTCTTCACCATGCCAGGTTCACCGATCCGTCCTGGCTCCAAGATCTTCATCCAACCCAAGCGGGGGCTAGACATCCACTGAAGAAGTCCAGAAGAGGGTCCAAAGTCTTCCTCCTATCCGGCAAGAAGAGGACATCCGGACCGGCAAACATCTTCTCCAAGCGGCATCTTCTATCTTCTTCCATCCGATGACGACCGGCTCCATCTTGAAGACCTCCAGCGCGGATCCATCCTCTTCTTCCGACGACTAGACGACGAATGACGGTTCCTTTAAGGGACGTCATCCAAGATGGCGTCCCTCGAATTCCGATTGGCTGATAGGATTCTATCAGCCAATCGGAATTAAGGTAGGAATTTTCTGATTGGCTGATGGAATCAGCCAATCAGAATATAGTTCAATCCGATTGGCTGATCCAATCAGCCAATCAGATTGAGCTCGCATTCTATTGGCTGTTCCGATCAGCCAATAGAATGCGAGCTCAATCTGATTGGCTGATTGGATCAGCCAATCGGATTGAACTATATTCTGATTGGCTGATTCCATCAGCCAATCAGAAAATTCCTACCTTAATTCCGATTGGCTGATAGAATCCTATCAGCCAATCGGAATTCGAGGGACGCCATCTTGGATGACGTCCCTTAAAGGAACCGTCATTCGTCGTCTAGTCGTCGGAAGAAGAGGATGGATCCGCGCTGGAGGTCTTCAAGATGGAGCCGGTCGTCATCGGATGGAAGAAGATAGAAGATGCCGCTTGGAGAAGATGTTTGCCGGTCCGGATGTCCTCTTCTTGCCGGATAGGAGGAAGACTTTGGACCCTCTTCTGGACTTCTTCAGTGGATGTCTAGCCCCCGCTTGGGTTGGATGAAGATCTTGGAGCCAGGACGGATCGGTGAACCTGGCATGGTGAAGACAAGGTAGGAAGATCATCAGGGGGGTAGTGTTAGGTTTATTTAAGGGGGGTTTGGGTTAGATTAGGGGTATGTGGGTGGTGGGTTGTAATGTTGGGGGGGGGGTATTGTATGTTTTTTTTTACAGGCAAAAGAGCTGAAATTCTTGGGGCATGCCCCGCAAAGGGCCCTGTTCAGGGCTGGTAAGGTAAAAGAGCTTGTAATATTTGTATTTTAGAATAGGGTAGGGAATTTTTTATTTTGGGGGGCTTTGTTATTTTATTAGGGGGCTTAGAGTAGGTGTAATTAGTTTAAAATTGTTGTAATATTTTTCTTATGTTTGTAAATATTTTATTATTTTCTGTAACTTAGTTCTTTTTTATTTTTTGTACTTTAGATAGTTTATTTAATTGTATTTATTTGTAGCAATTGTGTTTAATTAATTTATTGATAGTGTAGTGTTAGGTTAATTGTAGGTAATTGTAGGTAGTTTATTTAATTATTTTATTGATAGGGTAGTGTTAGGTTTAATTATATCTTAGGTTAGGATTTATTTTACAGGTAAATTTGTTATTATTTTAACTAGGTAACTATTAAATAGTTCTTAACTATTTAATAGCTATTGTACCTGGTTAAAATAATTACAAAGTTGCCTGTAAAATAAATATTAATCCTAAAATAGCTATAATATAATTATAATTTATATTGTAGCTATATTAGGATGTATTTTACAGGTAAGTATTTAGCTTTAAATAGGAATTATTTATTTAATAAGAGTTAATTTATTTCGTTAGATAAAAATTATATTTAACTTAGGGGGGTGTTAGTGTTAGGGTTAGACTTAGCTTTAGGGGTTAATACATTTATTAGAATAGCGGTGAGCTCCGGTCGGCAGATTAGGGGTTAATAATTGAAGGTAGGTGTCGGCGATGTTAGGGAGGGCAGATTAGGGGTTAATACTATTTATGATAGGGTTAGTGAGGCGGATTAGGGGTTAATAACTTTATTATAGTAGCGCTCAGGTCCGCTCGGCAGATTAGGGGTTAATAAGTGTAGGTAGGTGTCGGCGACGTTGAGGGGGGCAGATTAGGGGTTAATAAATATAACATAGGGGTCGGCGATGTTAGGGGTAGCAGATTAGGGGTACATAGGGATAACGTAGGTGGCGGCGATTTGCGGTCGGAAGATTAGGGGTTAATTATTTTAAGTAGCTTGCGGCGACGTTGTGGGGGGCAAGTTAGGGGTTAATAGATATAATACAGGGGTCGGCGGTGTTAGGGGCAGCAGATTAGGGGTACATAAGTATAACGTAGGTGGCGGTCGGCAGATTAGGGGTTAAAAATTTTAATCGAGTGGCGGCGATGTGGGGGGACCTCGGTTTAGGGGTACATAGGTAGTTTATGGGTGTTAGTGTACTTTAGGGTACAGTAGTTAAGAGCTTTATAAACCGGCGTTAGCCAGAAAGCTCTTAACTCCTGCTATTTTCAGGCGGCTGGAATCTTGTCGTTAGAGCTCTAACGCTCACTGCAGAAACGACTCTAAATACCGGCGTTAGGAAGATCCCATTGAAAAGATAGGCTACGCAAATGGCGTAGGGGGATCTGCGGTATGGAAAAGTCGCGGCTGTAAAGTGAGCGTTAGACCCTTTAATCACTGACTCCAAATACCAGCGGGCGGCCAAAACCAGCGTTAGGAGCCTCTAACGCTGGTTTTGACGGCTACCGCCGAACTCTAAATCTAGGCCTTTGTGATTCAGATAGAGCATATGATTTCAAGCATCTATTATCTAATTTGTTTTGTTCTCTTGATAACCTGTGCTGAAAGGGATACCTATGTAGACTCAGGAGCTGCTCATTGGGGGCTGCACATATATGCTTTGTTTTATTGGCTCACCCAACGTTTTCAGCTAGCTCCCATTAGTGCATTGCTGCTATTTCAAGAAAGAACAAAACACATTAGAAAATAGAAGTCAATTTGAAAGTTGTTTGAAATTGTATTCTCTGTCTGATTCATGAAAGAAAAATGTTGGGTTTCTTGTCCATTTAAGGTACATCAAAATAAACAAGTTCCAAATACACAGTTTTTATTTTTTATTTTATTCTTTTGTGTTAAACCAAAAACAGAAATGACAAAAACTTACAACTAGCCTTGCAGCTCATATGTCAGTTTATAAGTAGACATTTATTTATTTTCCTTAGACAAAATGCAGTGTTTTCAGTTTTTTTCCCTTCACATTTTAACGTTATTCTACTTATTAAAAGTTATATTTTAATGAATCAATCTCCACCCTCTCTCTCCTCCTGAGATTTGGAACTAGTACTACCTTCTAACACACATTATATCCTCTAGATCTATATTTAAAAATGCAAAGTGTAGCTGTGTATAGTGACCAGTGATATTATAGCAGGAAATAATGTGCTCTGATTTTACAGTTATAAAAAGTTAACTTGAAGAAATGTAAATAAAAGCAAAATAACTGATCAGGTATTGCTCAATTGTTTGATTAGTTGTTTAAGTCTGTTCATTTTTTAGGGATGATGCATTGAAGACAAGGGGGTAGATTTAACAAGCAAAGGATGCTGTTATCTATTCCCGTAGTTTCAAGTTCCCCTGAAACGTAAGTTAAGAAGCAGCGGTCTTAAGACTGCTGTCTCTTAACTCATCCGCCACCTCTGAGGTGGCAGATAGCAATCATCTTGATCGGATACGATCGGGATGATTGACACCCCCTGCTAGATGCCGATTGGCCGTGAATGTGCAGGGGGCAGTATTGCACAAGCATATAGCCAGAAACATGATAAATCGGCCCCAACGACTGTTTTATAAGAAGATGCTTATATAATTATTTTGAAAACTTTTATGTAAATTGTACTCCTCTACTTCATTTTGTTGCCTTATATTGTTCAAATGTGCAAAATGAAGTGTGACTTAAAGTTGGTCAGAGCTAGCAGGATGTTTGCATCAGATTCTTCAATAAGATGTACCCACAAGTCTGGTGTCCTGTTTGGGCATGCAAATTCCCACAACACAATCCTGGTCCGATATTCTGGTACCTTAGTGTTACACACTTCTGCAGAAGCTTTTTTGTGGTGTACCTTATTTGGGCTCTTTCTCCTTTGCTTACCAGCCTGGTTTTGTTGACTTCTGACTCCTTGAACTTGGTTATTATCTTGGGCCTCACTTTCTAATTATACTTGTTGCTTTGTTCTGATGAATCTTCTTGCTTGACTGTGGCTACAACTCTGACTCCGTGTCTAAACCTTCTATTGAGGACCTGTACCAGAAGTGTATGTAAGGGTGTGCTATTTTATACATCCAGGTTTCAGTCTAATAACCTTAAAATAACTTACAGGTGTATGTATTCCATGTAACTGTCTTGGTTACAATCACTAGAATAATCTGCTTTAGGGGAGAATGATTTGCTAAGGAATTCATTAAAGTAAGAGTAGCATTATCTGTAGGAAGAGTATCAAACTCTCTATTTTTTTAGAAACTGCATAATTGGCCAGAAAATTATATGATACAGTCCAATAGTCTGAGTCTGACAGGAGTAGCATCACTTTGCACAGACAAAGTGCTGAATAGGCAGGAAACGCGTTGGTTGGGCAGCTAGTTTGGCTGAAATGGTGATGTACCAGTTATTATACATGTACTTTAATAAATTATTGGACTTTTACTAAAGAAACATTTTGCTCGGATTGTCTCTATCTATATTGAATGTTGATGTCACTTAACAAATACTCAAGGTTATAACAATCAGTCAAAATAGTAAAATGGAAAAAAAAAATCCTTTTAGAAAATATTTTTGATGACAAGTTGTTCTCAGTCATCTACATCATATGTAATACCAGAAGAAGACAATTTAAGAGTCACTGTAGGTAGAGAGCTTTTGCAAACATCTCATAAAGAAACATATGTCATGCTCTGCATTTTGCAAGATGTACACAGCTTTTAACTTCTGTAATGCTGCCCCTACTACAATTCTTTCTTTTCCACACCTGGAATCACCACACCCTACCTATGTAATTTCTAACCATACCCAGCTCTGTAGAACACCCATGCAGGGCCAGATTGGGCAGCCGGGATACCGAGAAAAGTTCAGCTGGGCTGGGCTCTCAGTCTCAGGCTGGTTGATGTATTTGATGCAATTTGCGCGGCTAATATTAATATTGCTTATTGCGAATTTGCGATAATAATTGCGGCCGCCAGTAATCTAATAGTTATAGTTTAACTTTAAGTTACTAACTTACTGTCACTGTCTAACAGTATCACTGTAATAACCCCCTCCGGCTCCGCAAGTTAAGTTCCTACCACAACTAAATACCAGCCATTGCCAAATTCCAATTACTCAGACAGTGACTGTGTATGTGTCTGTTTGTCACTCACAGGCTCAGCTCTGTCTGTCACAGTGTCACTTGATGAGGTGAGGCGGCCAGGCCATGGAGGAATGATGCGGGCCGTGTGGGCCGGGCCAGCTTACGCCATTGAGTTGACTAACTGTCTTCCGTTTTCACACACCTGACACCACGTGACATGATAGTGGAGGGAGCCTGGGAGTGGCTGCTTCAGCGAGCCATTGAGGAGTAAGTTGCAAACAGCAGGCCACGTGGGGTCATGCGTGGGAGGGACAGAAGACAATGACTGGTCACGGACGAGAGTGGGACACACACACTCTGACTCACAGCGGCCGGCGGCATCTTGTCAGCAAAAGCAACGCAGAGGCAGGCAGTCAGAGAAGTTCATGGGACTTGTCTGAATCGTGAGATTCAATGTAAGTATGTATTATTTATTATTGAATTTGTGAACAACAGCAACAGTAGTACTGTACCACCAGCTCACCACCTTGTGCTTAACATAAGCAAACAATGTAATAAACAATAATTACCCTGTTCACAAGGGCTGCCTCACTGCCTGTTTTAAAATTGTTTCTTATTAATATTAACTGTTGTTTTGGCATATGGCATTCTTAGGTAACAGGTTAGATTAGATACTACATTTAATGGCTTGATGCTGTATGACCATTGACCAGCCATTTATTTCATTAACCCCCCCCCACAATATATATATATATATATATATATATATATATATATATATATATATATATATATATATATATATATATATATATAAACTAAGTGAATCTAATGCAAGGTGAAGGAACAGGCAGCCTTTAGAATAAAGTAAAGATAGATTGCAGAGACAGTTGTGTGTATGGGGCAAATTATCAGGGCCAGATTGGGTCATGAGCCGAAAGGGGGCTAAGGCAGAGGGGGCGTGGCTGAACCAGATGGGGGCGGGGCTGAGTCGGAGGGGGCTGGGCCGGGCCATACAAATCTCCAGGTCTGATTTCCCAGTCGGGCCCTGCACCCATGACTTCACCCTTACCTATCCTGATATCACTCCCAGGTCACTAATACTCCACCTCATAGGTCTCACTAACAAAGCTCCTAGCTTCCTGGATGCAGGACATGTTGGAAGTTATGTAACAGCACCTTCATTTGTATTTTGGTTACACTAAAATGTATGGATCAAAAGGAATGAGTAGTGGAGGAAAATAAAATACTTTTTAAAGTAAATTAAACCATTTGTATTTAGTGAAACTTAAGCTTATGAGTAAATTTAAAAATATACAGAATTATACTGTAGACATTACTAAAAAAATCTCCAATATTAGTGGGCAATGAATCATAAAACTTTGCCATATGAAGCATCCCACTCTTAAATGGCATTGAATGTTTAATGTTCCATCTTTATGGAAATATTAATTAAAGTATGCTCTTTAGTGATTTAGTAGCAAGGACTTCAAAGCATATATCATGATTTTACCTCAGGGATGGTTGGTTCTAGAGGGTAATTTACTTTATTAGTATGCTTCCTTTCCTCTTCTACAAAAAAAATGAAAATTAGAACATTGTTAAAGTATACTGCAAAAACTAGTAAAAAAATATATCCTGAAGATTAGCAAAAAATACAAATGAGGAAAAAATCAACAATGGTTCATTAAATGCATGAAAGTTCAGGTCCTCAGATGATAGAGGAAAAAGGGAAAAATGACACCTATCTCTACCAGCACTTTAAGGAGAAACACAATAATAAATTGTCAGACTTCAAATTTTGGGGAATTAAAAAAGTCTCACCCAATTGGAGGGGAGGTAATTTAGAAATTGAATTACTTAAAATTGAATTTGAAACTATCTATACATTACAAACCTCCAACCCCAGGGATTGAATTCTGAATTGGAAATTTCAGTCCTTCTCTAAGATAATTTGTTTCACCTTATACTATAACTATTCACAGATTATACCCATACAAGCATTATAACTCTCACAGATATACAAATAATATGTTATGTAGAATGTATACCACTAACACTAGTATACTTGTATCTTTGTCACAATCTGATGGTTTAGGTAGCCATAGACAGTTATTATAGTTGACAAGTATAGATGGATTTCATTTTATATAGTTTTATATTATTTTACATAATTTTTATGATTAACATGGTATGTACAACTGGTATATTTTTAATTGGAAACCCTATTATTCAAGGTGGCCTTTAAAAACCACAAATTAAAATACAGCCTTAAAGACTCATCAACAAGGGATTATACAATTCCACCTTAAAACCTAAGGAGGTATAACACAACAGGAACCATTTGGATTTAGTACAACACAACCAATGGGATAGAAGGACTGCCTATATAAGAATAATTTGAACCTGTCTGGAAAAAGCCCCTCTAGGGTGAAACGCGTAGGAGACCTATAGCTGAACTTCAGCCCCTTGTGTGGACTCTATAGTTTGCTACAGCTTAGGAGAAAAGCCAAGACAAGGACCAGGGTGTATCAGCAGCATATAGTGACATCTAACATAAGGGATTTCCACCATTGTTGTGGAGATTGAGCACCATACAGAAGAAATCGAGTTACAACACTCAGATCTGTGTTGCTTATCATATCTACAGTGTGTAACTGCACAGTATTAACCTCGCTAATAGTCCAGCTGTTCTAAGCATGTGTGAGACGTCCGCATCCACCAATCGGAGTAGGGGTGTGTCATTCGATTACCAACAGGATTGAAGGTGTGCCTACTGGAAAAAGTCGCAGATTACAGCAGCAAGCAATTCAGGCATCCGACACCATAGGAGACAGAGCCTCACACTGGACCACCAATTATAGATGCCAATAGAGGTTTAGTATAACAAGCAACCTCTCAGGCGTGCCACGCTTTGGCGTTTTGAGATATACAATCCGTATTATTTTCTACTTCAAGAAGTAAGGTACCTTACAGTTCTATACATATGTGCACACATTTTATTGTGCTCTGCATTGCACCATTTTAATCTGAGAGAGACGTCCCTATGTTCTTAGTGAATTTTAGTTTTTGACACCTGTGTTTGTTTGGGTTATATTTGTGATTTTACTTTTATTTATTCGGTCTTAGATAGACTATTTAATAAATATTTGTATTATTCAGAATTATTTATCCTATTCTTTATTATATCTTTTTTTGTTCTATATAGAAGGGCTTTTAGATTGCGTGTTGTGCCATTTAAGTATCCTTATCCCCATACTAAATTTTTATTAACACTTCCACTTATTTATATACCTTGATACTTATCATTATTTAGACTGGAAGGTGTGAGGATAATTGTGAAAGTGCTACCTGCACTGGTTGAGAAAACCCCTATAGTCGGTAGTACCATCATACTTGTCAGGCTATGGTATCCAGGGTATATTTCCAGAAGCAGGGGAAGAAGGTGCAGCACTAGCAGCAGGGACTGGCTGTGTAACTATATGAGTATCGTTCTTCTCTGCAACCAGCGAGGAGAGCATATATCCCTGAAGAGAGACTGCTCTTGCTACCTCATTTGGGTCCATGGCCCAAGTATAATGTAATGCTAGTGGGATATTCCTCTATCAGACAAAACTTGGCCAGTAGTCTTCTTATCCCGGCATCAAGTGGAATGATAGGAAATATCCCAGAACAGAGAGAGTTTATTAAATGAGGTAAGCAGTACTCACAGTAGGCAGGGAAGTCCTTCACAGCAATAAGATGAAGGCAGAGAATGGTAAAGACAGGCAGGGTCCGGCAACAGTAAGGCAATCCAGCAGAATAGCAGTTTAGGGGTAAACCAATAGAATGACCAGGAACAGGCAGGAGTCAGCAACAAAGGAAATCCAGCAGAATTACAGTTCAGGGGAAAACCAATAGAATAGTCAGACAGACAGAGTTCAGCAATGGTAAAGCAATCCAGCATTTCAAGGATTAAGCAAGCAGAGTGGCCCGACAGGCAGAGTTTAGTATCAATTAGGCAATCCAGCAATTCAGGGGTTAAGCAAGCAAAGTGGTCAGACAGGCAGAGTTCAGTATCAATTAGGCAATCCAGCAAATCAAGTACACAGCACCCAGGAGCACACAAAGTAACACCTATAGTTGGGCAGTGAGGATAAGGAATAGCGGTACTTACATCAGCGCCGATTTGCACCAAGGAGAGTCTGAGGATCCAACCAGCATGAATGGGAAGTTGATATGCGGCGATGACATAATCGCCGCACACTCAGAGAACCGCCGCATCTATGGCAACAGCCATAGCAACAGAGCAGCGCATCGGGAGCGCAGGCTTGACAAGTATTAGAAATACTATTGCAAATATATAGATTCAAATTTTTCGAATTTCAATATTGCATAATTCAAATCGAATTATTAGACAAATTAAAATAGAATATTACATTTAAAGAAAGCATTAGAAATATTCTTACATTAAAAAAAAATTAGAATGTTGTGCAAACAATCAAAATTCGAAAACAAACAAATGTGTTAAAATTTGTTTCATTTTTCGAATGTTGCAAAACATTCACAAATCCCTAGCATTTAGGTGCAAAATAAAAATGCTTTTGATGTTCCCATTGAAGGAACATTTGTTTCTATTAGTGCTCTATTAGCACTAGCACTGTAATTCTGCAAGATTTTGGTGGCACACAAACCACTTTTGAGAGTAAAATTGTTACGTTAATTGGTTATAGTAGCCTATAAAGTGTTATAAATGAAAAACTAAAATATTTGCTCTTTAAGAATCCAATGTCAAAGTTGATTTGTACAGTGCAATTTCATCAAATATGATCGGCTGATCTCACAGTATTATCATCTGGCATAATACTGAAAGAAGAGGGTTGTCCTTAATTGTCATAGCAATTTGCAAAGTGTTTTCTATTTTAAAATATAGGTTATTGCAAGTTTTCAAAATTCAGACATATTAAGAATTAAATATAAACATGCATGCTTGCATATTTATTTTGTATGTTTCATTTATTTCTGTAGTATTAATTGAACATATAGGCCTCTAGTTATGAAGCTCCGGATTTTCATTCGCCAGCCCAATATGCTCGCCTAACATTGCCGCCGCGGACCTGAATACGTTCGCCAAAGTTATCAAGAAAGCTGTCAAGAAGCCGCGCACCAAGTACCGAGCGATGAGCAGCGGACTGTTGTTGACTGACAGTCATCAATCTCGCTGCTCATCGGCTTCTTTGCAGCTTTCTTGCTAGCCTGTCACTAAGCATCCACACTAAACTTTACTGTTATACCCCCTAAACCGCCACTCCCGGAGCCTCCCACAACTAAATAAACCTAATAACCCCTAAACCTCTGCTCCTGGACCCCGCCGCAACAATAATAAATATATTAACCCCTAAACCACCGCTCCCGGACCCCGCTGCCACTATAATAAATATATGAACCCCTAAACCGCCGCTCCCGGACCCTGCCGCCACCTACATTATACCTATTAACCCCTAATCTGCTGCCCCCTATACCTACATAAAGTTTTTAACCCCTATCCTGCCGATCCCGGACCCCGCCGCAAATAAGTAAATTGTTTAACCCCTAAACCGCCGCACCGGAGTCCGCCGCCACCTACATTACATTGATTAGCCCCTATCCTGCCCCCCCTACACCGCTGCCATCTACATTAAATTGATTAACCCCTAATCTACCCCCCCTACACTGCCGCCACTATATTAAATGAATTAACCCCTAAACCTAAGTCTAACTCTAACCCTAACACCCCCCTAACTTAAATATAATTAAAATACATCTAAATAATATTACTGTTATTAACTAAAGTATTCCTATTTAAAACTAAATACTTACCTATAAAATAAACCCTAAGATAGCTACATTATAATTACTAATTACATTGTAGCTATTTTAGGATTTATTTTAATTTACAGGCAAGTTTGTATTTATTTTAACTAGGTACAATAGCTATTAAATAGTTAATAACTATTTAATAGCTACCTAGTTAAAATAACTACAAATTTACCTGTAAAATAAATCCAAACCTAAGTTACAATTACACCTAACACTACACTATCATTAAATAAATTAAATTAATTAACTACAATTACCTAACATTAAATAAAATTAACTACAAATAACTAAAGTACAAAAAAAATCAAAATTACAGAAAACAAAAAAAATTGCAAGAATTTTAAACTAATTACACCTAATATAAGCCCCCTAATAAAATAAAAAAGCCCCACAAAATAATAAAATTCCCTACCCTAAACTAAATTACAAAGTAATCAGCTCTTTTACCAGCCCTTAAAATGGCTTTTTGCGGGGCATTGCCCCAAAGTAATCAGCTCTTTTACTTGTAAAAAAAATAAATACAATACCCCCCAACCTTACAACCCACCACCCACACTCCCCCTACTCTAAAACCCACCCAATCCCCCCTTAAAAAAAACTAACACTACCCCATTGAAGATCACCCTACCTTGAGACATCTTCAACCAGCCGAGCACAAGAAGTCATCTGATCCATCCAGAAGTCTTAATCGAATCTGGGCAGAAGAGTTCCTCCAAGTGGCAGATGTCTTGATCCAAGCGGCATCTTCTATCTTCAATCAACCGGAGCGGAGCCATCTTGAATCCAGCCGACGTGGAGCCATCCTCTTCTTCCAATGTCCTAACACCGAAGGAAGGTTCCTTTAAATGACGTCATCCAAGATGGCGTCCCTTGAATTCCGATTGGCTGATAGAATTCTATCAGCCAATAGGAATTAAGGTAGGAAAAATCCGATTGGCTGATGCAATCAGCCAATCGGATTGAAGTTCAATCTAATTGGCTAATCCAATCAGCCAATCGGATTGAGCTTGCATTCTATTGGCTGATTGGAACAGCCAGTAGAATGCAAGCTCAATCTGATTGGCTGATTGCATCAGCTAATCACATTTTTCCTACCTTAATTCCGATTGGCTGATAGAATCCTATCAGCCAATCGGAATTCAAGGGACGCCATCTCGGATGACGTCATTTAAAGGAACCTTCATTCTGTGTTAGGAACATCGGAAGAAGAGGATGGCTCCGCAACTTCTGGATTCAAGATGGCTACGCTCTGCTCCGGTTGATTGAAGATAGAAGATGCCGCTTGGATGAAGACATCTGCCGCTTGGAGGACCTCTTCTGCCCGGATTCGATGAAGACTTCTGGACGGATCGGATGACCGCTTGTGCCCAGCTGGGTGAAGATGTCTCAAGGTAGGGTGATCTTCAATGGGGTAGTTTAGGTTTTTTTAAGGGGGGGTTGGGTGGGGTTTAGAGTAGGGGTGTGTGGGTGGTGGGTTGTAAATGTTGGGGGGGGTATTGTATTTCTTTTTATTACAGGTAAAAGAGCTGATTACTTTGGGGCAATGCACCGCAGAAAGCCCTTCAAGGGCTGGTAAAAGAGCTGATTAATTTGTAATTTAGTTTAGGGTAGGTAATTTTATTATTTTGGGGGGCTTTTTTATTTTATTAGGGGGCTTAGATTAGGTGTAATTAGTTTAAAATTCTTGTAATTCTTTTTTATTTTCTGTAATTTAGTTATTTTTAGTTAGTTTTATTTAATGTTAGGTAATTGTAGTTAATTAATTTAATTTATTTAATTATAGTGTAGTGTTAGGTGTAATTGTAACTTAGGTTAGGATTTATTTTACAGGTACTTTTGTAGTTATTTTAGCTAGGTAGTTATTAAATAGTTAATGACTATTTAATAACTATTCTACCTAGTTAAAATAATTACAAAGTTGCCTGTAAAATAAAAATAAACCCTATTTTACAGGTACTTTTGTAGTTATTTTAGCTAGGTAGTTATTAAATAGTTAATGACTATTTAATAGCTATTCTACCTAGTTAAAATAATTACAAAGTTGCCTGTAAAATAAAAATAAACCCTAAAATAGCTACAATGTAACTATTAATTATATTGTAGCTATTTTAGGGTTTATTTTATAGGTAAGTATTTAGTTTTAAATAGGAATAATTTATTTAATTATAGGAATATTTATTTAGATTAATTTAAATAATATTTAAGTTAGGGGGGGTGTTAGGGTTAGGGTTAGACTTAGGTTTAGGGGTTAATTCATTTAATATAGTGGCGGCGGTGTAGGGGGGTAGATTAGGGGTTAATCAATGTAATGTAGGTGGCGGCGGGCTCCGGGTGCGGCGGTTTAGGGGTTAAACAACTAATTTATTTGCGGTGGGGTAGGGGTTAATAACTTTATGTAGGTGGTGGCGGTATAGGGGGTGGCAGATTAGGGGTTAATAGGTATAATGTAGGTGGCGGAGTGGTCCGGGAGCGGGAGTTAGTATAATGTAGGTGGCGGCGGTGTCAGGGCGATGGTTTAGGGGTTAATAAATATAAAGTAGGTGGCAGCGGTGTAGGGGGGGCAGATTAGGGGTGTTTAGACTCGGGGTACGTGTTAGGGTGTTAGGTGCAGACACTTCCCATAGGAATCAATGGGATATCGGGCAGCAGCAAACATGAGCTCTCGCTGTTGTCAGACTCCCATTGATTCCTATGGGATCCGCCGCCTCCAGGGCAGCGGATTAAAAACCAGGTACGCTGGCCCGGAATAGTGGCGAGCATACCTGCTAGTTATTTGATAACTAGCAAAAGTAGTCAGATTGTGCCGAACTTGCGTTCGGAACATCTGGAGTGACGTAAGCATCGATCTGTGTCGGACTGAGTCCGGCAGATGGTATGTTACGTCACTGAATTCTACTTTTGCTGGGCTGTAGGGCTTGATAACTCAGCGAATCAGCCTCGCCACAAATATGCTGCGGAATTCCAGTGTATTTGCGGTTGACGGCTTGATAACTAGAGGCCATAGAGTACAACATATTGACTTAAAATGTATTTATTAGGTTATTGAGCCTTATTGTAAGAATACAGTTATTATAACTGTATTGCAAGGCTTCCTCATTGCAAAGCGTTCATGGAAAACCCACTCTTACACCTTATTAGTGTACTGTTAAAAAACATTTGGATAATATTAGAGAATTGAGTCAATAGGCTAGATTCATGACTGATAGTTATGGACTTCTTCAAGCCTAGAGTATGGTTAAAAATGAATTGTGGTGGGGATACTTCTGGATGAAGACTATGATCAAGGGCACAAAATCTGTCAAAGATCTTCAGATCCACAAACTATTTGTTCCTTCTTACAATGCATGTTGTCCCTTCAGCTCATTAAGCACTGTATTTTTGATGGCAACCCAGTACATCTGAACTTTGAAACTTGATACTGCACAGAATAGACCACAGTCTGCTGCAACAACCCTTCCCCCGGGTTAGTTTCTCTGAGAGGTAGCCAGGTTGCAGTCTGCTGTATTGCCCAAATCCAAGCCCTAGGCATTCACCTCAGGTCCTCTTAGATTCTAGTACTTCTAATGGAAATTTTCTAAACACATCTGTGCTACTTTTTAGAGTAGGCAGATCTTTTTAGGACATACACAACCTTATTTTACATGTCTCAACAGTGTCAGTACCACATGAGATATTGATTGAGCCCTTACTGTAATGCTGAGGCTTAACCAACTATAGAGGTTTTGTCACTGGCAGACATGGAGGAATTGTGCACCCTTGGCATGACCTCTTCCTTTGCATACACCCAACCATGGAGATGGTACAACAGAGGTTTAACAACTTAGCCACCAAGTAGACAACAAATTGGAAACACCCACCTCACCATATACTGTGCTGGACTCCTGTGGTTTTGGATGAGAGCACCATTTGCAGGGAGCTGCAGGAGGTTTATTTTTTCTCTTCCCCTATTTGTGCTTTTAAGGGGTTAAGCACTGGCAGATTCTATAAAGCAGATGATAGAAGGAGTAACTGCAAATTGAATTTATTAGGTTGTTGCAGCCTTAGTATAACCCTTCACTCTCAAACAGAGCTGCAAACTGCAATAAAGGAAACGATTAAGTCTTTTTAATTAGACAATTTTGGTGCAAAGAAGTATTTAACATTTAGATACACAGGGTAATATACGGAAACAAAATATAACTTTGCATTTGAAAAATCCTTCCTATGCATCCACGTACTCACCGAGTACAGAGAACACTATCAAAGGCTGAAAAAAGTGTAATTGGATTTAAGGTCAAAGATGGAAGCAAGCACAGCTTTGCAGGACCTCACAAAAAGGCTTTAACAAATGATCAACTGAGTGACCATCACCTCCGACCCCCCAACGATCCAGACTACAAACCATTTTGGTCTAAAGTTTCTTAAAAAGGGAGAAACTAAGAATTAACAAACTAAAATTTTGGTATGAAATAGTGTAATTGGACAAATACATTAAAAGGCAAATTATACCAAGGGGATTACGTATTAAAAAAAATCCCACAGCAGATAGAGATGAGGAAGACTTTATGTCAGAATGGAATATGACACTTACAGAATGCTCTATGAAATTGATGTCACAACTACTAACACAGAAACATAAGAAACTTAGCACTGGAAGAAATAAAAAAACTACAACATCAAATGAAGGAACACACACAGGATCCCAGATATTTGGAATGTGATGAGCAGCTTAGCAAGCTTAATGATTTGGAGAAAGAATTGCAGATCTGTAAGAATAACAAAATTGCACTCCCTTAATGTGGTCTATAGCTGGACTCAAGCAATCAGAAAGACATGGACACCAAGAAGAGGAAACGAATCTACAGGACAATCAACCAATTATAATGGTTATAAAATGGATAAAAAAAGAACAATCCTAAAAATAAGAAGAAAAATAGGGGTCAAGGAGATAAATAAACCCCCCAAAAAGTCAGCTTCTCTGAGTCTAATATCTCTGGCTCACGTTCAGCATCCACCCATATTGTAAGGTATCTTGACTCTACAGGATTTGCAATAAGTGAAATTGCAGATGACTCTGAAAATCTAGATGAGTCAAAAAATGAAAAGGCAGAGGGAGGTCATACTCCAATAGAGGAAGGAGAAACTAGCACAACCATAAACAAATATCAACTGGTCATGAGGAACAAAAAGGACAACAAGAAGAAATACGGACTGTAAAAAATCTATCCAATTACCAACTGGAAGATGCAGAGATAAGCCTGTTGGAGAAAGGTTTAGGCTTCTCCCCCCCCCCCCCCCCAACAGACTTTAATTTGTTCAATACAGTTGTGGACATTAATAATATTTTGAGGAAAATAGTTTTGAAAAAAATTTTTTTTGACCAAGACAAATACTTGGAGGATATATGTGAAGAACAAAATGAGGAAAGCACAAATAACTTGAATGTAATAAAATATAGTTTAACGTTTGAAGATTTATGTGCAGAACAGTCTCTCCTAGAATTACAACTAGAATCAGGTAAAGAGATAAAGGAGATAGAAGTCCATAATAAGATAAACAGCGTACTAAAAAATAAAAGTAACTTCTACCCAGTACATTGCAGAGACAAAACCAAAGAAATGTTTCAGAAGAAGATATTTAGTGACCTTATTATCCTCAATGAAAGCTTAAGAAAAGAGGAAACATATGATAAAGATAATCTGACTACAAAAGAAAAAATAGCATTAGAAAAACCTATGTCCAATAAAGCAATAACAATAACGCAGGCGGACAAGGGAGGTTCCATAATATTACAAATGAAAACTAGACTATTATGTAGAAGCCCAGACAGTTAAGTGACACAGGTACATACAAGAGCCTACAATATGTTCCGACAGAATTAATTAAAGAAGGAATTTCCCATCTATTGGATGAGGGTAGACATTTAGGGATTCTAGATGAAGAACTAAGTTAATATCCAACACAGGAGAACCCTATAGTACCCAACTTTAGACTTGTACCAAAAATACATAAAGAACCCCTAAATCCATCTGGAAGGCCCATATTTTCAGGGGTAGGTTCTCTGATAGAACATTTAGGAGAAAATGTTGATAATTTGTTGTAACCAACTACCAGGGTATCTAGGGGATACTACTCATTTACTGAATAAAATCAAATATGTCAAATGGGAATCAGAATGGGCTTGGTTAACAATAGATGCCAGTTCTCTGTATTCATGTATCCCACATGTTTCTGGTCTTAAGGCAGTGAGACATACTTTAAGTCTCTATACAACATATTCAGATGAACTGGTAGACTATGTCAAAGAAGTGTTAAGTTTTCTCCTAATGCATAATTTCTTTCAATTTCATGGCCAGTATTACTTGCAACAATGTGGCATAGTGATGGGGGCAAAATTTGCCCCATAAAATGCAAATATATTTTTAGGGTGGTTTGAGTCGCAATACATTTTTTCAGCCAATAATGTTTTCAATGAAAATATTATTTTATATACCCGGTATATCGACAATTTGTTAATGATATGGAAATGTAGAGAGTAAGTGGCACAGGATTTTTTTTACTATCTGAATAAAAATAATTATAATCTGAGATTTACCCGGGAATATAAAGCAAATACTATAAAATATTTGGATATCAGTTTGTCAGGAGATCCTGATAATCAAAGAATCCTCACTGAACTATATAGAAAAGAAATAACGGGAAACACTATCTTATGTTCAGATTCATGTCACCCATCACACTTAAAAAGAGGAGTCCCTAAGGGGCAATTTATTTGCATAATAAGAAACTGCACCACACTTGAGGCCTATGAGAAACATTCAGATTATTTAATTGATCAACAAATTGATAAAAAGGGTCTATAATGCAGAGAAATTAGAAACAATTTAGAGAGAAGTGAGAGAAAAAAACAAAAAGTCACTATTAAAAAGAAAAATGGGGTAACAATATGTATAAGATCAAACGTCAGCGTATAAACTTCATGAGAGCATATAGCAGACATTTTAATAAAATACCAAACATCATAAAACATCATCTAAATATACTGCAGACCGACTCCACTTTAAATGACATTCTGTCAAAAGGCCGCCATCAGGGGGTGACAGGTGTGACTACAGTCAGGGGCCCGGCCGGGATGAGGGGCCTGGGACCCACAGCTGACATACCAAGTTATTTACAAACTTTTTTTAAAAAAAAGTCGGGCCCGGTAGTGCAATGATGTCACTTGCACAAGCCCCTCCCACCCACGGCCCGAGACTCTGGCTGACTCTGGCTCATATTTCAGAACTGTAGGAGCAGGAGGTGTAAAGGGCTATACAAATTGTGGATGTGGCGTATACTATCATTGTATGCTTTTAGTGTATTACGTATACATATATGATCCTAGTTCCCTTTCCTAAATGTTTTCTGTAGATATATATGTGTGTGTATGAGTATGTATGTATGTGTGTTTATCAGTGTGTGTGTATGTGTGTGTATAAATGTGTATGAAAATGTGTGTATGTGAGTATCTGTTTATCAGTGTGTGTAAATATATGTGTATGTGTGTGTAAATATGTGTATATGAGTGTGTGTGTGTGTAAATATGTGTATATGAGTGTGTATGTGTGTGTGTATAAATATGTATGTGTGTATGAGTATGTATGTATGTGTGAGTGTGGGTGAATATGTGTTTATCAGTGTGTGCATATGTGTGAGTGTATTTATACATGTATGTGTGTGTATATAAATGTGTATGTTTGTGTGTGTAAATATCTGTATGTATATAAAGTATGTGTGTAAATATGTTTACGTATGTGTGTGTCATCTAAAAGTACCCGGGGGGGGGGGGGGGGGGGAGTTTGTTAATGTGGAGAAAAGTGTCCCTCTTTGGAAATTTGAAATGTTAGGAGGTATCTATCTATCTATCTATCTATCTATCTATCTATCTCTCTATATATATATATATATATATATATATATATATATATATATATATATATATATATATATATATATATAGTATAACAAAAAATTGCACTCACAGGGCTTTCTGTATGAAATAGCAAGGTTATTTTAATGGAACGTCATAACAATAGTGAAAACAAACATACAATTTATAGAAATAAACAGCTCAATCATTTTCCAAACCTGCCCAGTATAGTGGCGCCAAAATACAGTGCTGGAACGCACTCTCTCTTTAAGAGCTATAAACAGTGTAGTCCATACGTGTTTTGTTTAGGTCTTTTTAGTGTAAGTAATATTTGAGATGATTTTTTTGGGGATGTCTTAACAGAGAGTGTGGCTTTATTGATATTTCTAAGTATACCTATGTCTATCTTGTAAATGTTCGTTCTGTTACTCACAGATAATATAATTAGTTGCACCTTACTAAGAGAAAATTACCATTTGCTGATACCTATTGTGTTTATAGCAGATATCTGAATACAGAGTATTAGCCCACACTAAGGTAACTATTATGAATTTGGGGGTCGATCCGATAAAAATCGTCGCCCGCAAAAGACGGCGACGCCAATATTTACGCTGGTTTGGTATCACATATACGGCGTAACCTAGAAGTTACGCCCGTATATTTCTGCCGTCGCCCGTAGTTTTTTGGGCCATAGGCAGGTATACCAAACCAGCGCAGTTTGGTATACAATATGCAGCGTAAGGACTTACGTGGCGAAAATGGAGAAATCTTACTCCATTTTCACCTCGCCACAAAAAGCAGCCGTAAGAAGCCTTACGCTGACTATTGGAGCCCCGTAACTCCCTAAACTAGCTAGAAAATAAACCTAACACCTAACACCTAACGCATGCGCAATGTCTATCTACCTGTCAACCGTGATCCCCCCCCCCCCCCCCTGAAATCCCTAATAAAGTTATTAACCCCTAAACCGCCGCTCCCGGACCCCGCCACCATCTACATAAACTAACCCCCTACTGTGAGCCCCTAAAACCGCCGCCATCTACCTTATCTATCCCCTAATCTGACCCCTTACACCGCCGCCACCTATATAAAAATTATTAATTTAATCTACCTACCCCGCCGCCAGCTATATTATCTATATTAACCCTAAGTATATTATAGTTAATATAGTTATTACATTATATATATTAACTATATTAACCCTAATTATATTAGGGTTAATATAGTTAATATAGTTACTATAGTATTTATATTAACTATATTAACTCTATCTAACCCTAACACCCCTAACTAAATTTATATTAAATTAATCTAATTCATATTATAAACTAAAATATTCATATTTAAATCTAAATACTTACCTATAAAATAAACCCTAAGATAGCTACAATATAATTAATAATTACATTGTAGCTATGTTAGGGTTAATATTTATTCTACAGGTAAATTGTTAATTATTTTAACTAGGTATAATAGCTATTAAATAGTTATTAACTATTTAATAGCTACCTAGTTAAAATAATTACCCAATTACCTGTAAAATAAATCCTAACCTAAGTTACAAATACACCTACACTATCAATAAATTAAATAAACTACAAATATCTATCTAAAAATACAATTAAATTAACTAAACTAAATTACAAAAAAACAAACACTAAATTACAAAAAATAAAAAAAAAGATTACAAGATTTTTAAGCTAAGTACACCTATTCTAAGCCTCCTAATAAAATAATAAAGCCCCCCAAAATAAAAATTCTCTGCCCTATTCTAAATAAAAAAAAGTGCAAAGCTCTTTACCTTACCAGCCCTTAAAAGGGCCTTTTGTGGGGCATGCCCCAAAGAATTCAGCTCTTTTGCATTTAAAAACATATACAATACCCCCCCCCATTACAACCCACCACCCACATACCCCTATTCTAAACCCACCCAACCCCCCTTAAAAAAGCCTAACACTACCCCCCTGAAGATCTCCCTACCTTGTCTTCACCACACCGGGCCGAACTCCTCATCCGATCCGGGCGATGTCTTGCTCCAAGCGGCAAAGAAGAATTCTTCCTCCGGCGATGTCTTCCTCCAAGCGGAAAAGAAGAATTCTTCCTCCCGGCGACGTCTTCCTCCAAGCGGCAGCAAAGTCTTCTTCCTTCCGGCAGCATCTTCCATGAAGCGGCATCTTCAATCTTCTTTCTTCGCTCCGCCACCGCGGAGCATCCATCCCGGCCGACGACTGAACGACGAATGAGGTACCTTTAAATGACGTCATTCAAGATGGCGTCCGCCGAATTCCAATTGGCTGATAGGATTCTATCAGCCAATCGGAATTAAATTAGAAAAATCTGATTGGCTGATTGAATCAGCCAATCAGATTCAAGTTCAATCCGATTGGCTGAACCAATCAGATTGAACTTGAATCTGATTGGCTGATTCAATCAGCCAATCAGATTTTTCTACCTTAATTCCGATTGGCTGATAGAATCCTATCAGCCAATCGGAATTCGACGGACGCCATCTTGGATGACGTCATTTAAAGGAACCTCATTCGTCGGGAAGTCGTCGTGCCGGAAGGATGCTCCGCGGCGGAGGAGCGAAGTAAGAAGATTGAAGATGCCGATTTGCTTGAAGACGTCGCCGATGGAAGAAGACTCTCTGCCGCTTTCTTCAAGACATCGCCCGGATGGAAGAAGACTTCACTGCCGCTTGCTGGAACACATCGCCCGGATCGGATCAGGAGTTCTGCCCGGCGGGGTGAATACAAGGTAGGGAGATCTTCAGGGGGGGGGTAGTGTTAGGTTTATTTAAGGGGGGTTTGTGTTAGATTAGGGGTATGTGGGTGGTGGGTTGTAATGTTGGGGGGTGGTATTGTGTTTTTTTTTTTGCAGGCAAAAGAGCAGTTTTCTTTGGGGCATGCCCCCACAAAAGGTAAAAGAGCTTTGAACTTGTTTTAATTTAGAATAGGGTAGGGAATTTTTTTATTTTGGGGGGCTTTATTATTTTATTAGGGGGCTTAGAATAGGTGTAATTAGCTTAAAAATCTTGTAATCTTTTTTTTATTTTTTTGTAATTTAGTGTTTTTTTTTTTGTAATTTAGTTTAGTTTATTTAATTGTATTTTTAGATAGATATTTTATAGTTTATTTAATTTATTGATAGTGTAGGTGTATTTGTAACTTAGGTTAGGATTTATTTTACAGGTAATTGGGTAATTATTTTAACTAGGTAGCTATTAAATAGTTAATAACTATTTAATAGCTATTATACCTAGTTAAAATAATTAACAATTTACCTGTAAAATAAATATAAACCCTAACATAGCTATAATGTAATTATTAATTACATTGTAGCTATCTTAGGGTTTATTTTATAGGTAAGTATTTAGATTTAAATAGGAATATTTTAATTAATAATATTAATATTAGATTTATTTTAATAAGAGTTTAGTTAGGATGCTAGAGTTAGATAGGGTTATTATACTTAATATATATATATAATATAATAACGATATTAACTATATTAAACCTAATATAATTAGGGTTAATATAGTTAATATAGCTGGCGGCGGTGTAGGGGGATTAGATTAGGGGTTAATACATTTATTATAGGTGGCCGCGGTGTAGGGGGATGTAGATTGTAGGCAAAAGAGCAGTTTACTGTGTGACAAAGCCCCGCCAAAAGCCCTTTTAAGGGCTGGCAAAAGAGCTGTTACTTTGGGGCATGCCCCGCAAAAAGCCCTTTTAAGGGCTGGCAAAAGAGCTGTTACTTTGGGGCAATGCCACGCAAAAAGCCCTTTTCAGGGCTATTTGTAGGGTTAGACTTAGGTTTAGTGGTAGGGATAGTTTAGTATTTTAGGGGTTAAATAATTTAATATAGATGGCGGCGGGGTAGGGGGATTAGATTAGGGGTTAATAATTTTAAAATAGCGGCGGGGTAGGGGCTCACTTTAGGGGGTAGGTAAGGTAGATGGCGGCGGTGTTAGGGGCTCACTTTAGGGGGTTATAGATTTAATATAGCTGGCGGCGGTTTAGGGGTTAATAACTTTATTAGGTAGCGGCAGTTTAGGGGTTAATACATATTTTATTGTTAGGATAGTGAGGGGGGATAGCGGATAGAGGGTTAGACGTGTCGGGCTATGTTAGGGAGGCGTGTTAGACAGTGCGGGTGATTTAGACTTTAGTCAGGTTTTGTAGGCGCCGGCAGTTTCTAACGTGCCGCAAGTCACTGGCGACGCCAGAAATTTGTACTTGCGCAGATTTCTGGACATCGCTGGTTTGTCAGACTTACAGCACGTTAGCATCTGACGGCGACATATATGGGATAGCTCGAGTTGCGAGCTGAAACTGCGGGCGACGCGGGTTCCCTCGCTTGCGCCGCAAACTGCGATCTATATCGGATCGTGCCCATGATAGACTGTTAGGTAACCGGGGGTCAGTTTAGACTTTATACATTTTGTAAACTTTGTTTAATAGAAAACACAGGATGTAGTTATGCATGTGTAGTATAGAATAGAGTACTTGTTGTATACGTTGACACGCAAACACTTCCGGTTGCTATGGTAACCAAGACTCATCACTTAGTATATATCGGCCACTCTAGAAAGAATTAAAAATATCCTTTATACACACGTTTTGTCACATAGAATGCATATGGCTATTAAGTTGGTGGATTATCGTATATATTTGTGCCACAAAGTAGGTTTTCACAAGACATTGGAACACAAGCGTGCGTTCCAGCACTGTATTTTGGCGCTACTATACTGGGCAGGTTTGGAAAATGATTGAGTTGTTTATTTCTATAAATTGTATGTTTGTTTTCACTATTGTTATGCTGATGAAGGGTAGTTTATACCCGAAAATGTTCCATTAAAATAACCTTGTTATTTCATACAGAAAGCACTGTGAGTGCAATTTTTTGTTATACTATTGCTTTTTGCCTTTGCACCCAGGCAGTTGACCTGCAGATTGGATACATACAGAATATATATATATATATTTATATATATATATATATATATATATATAATTTTTCCTTTTAATATATGTAAACAAATTGAAGGACTTTTGGTGTCTGGTAGATGTACAAAGACAAAGTAATGAAACACTTATTTTCTTTCCCTCCAAAAGCTCATTTTAAAACTATTTTATGTTAGTGACTTGTTAGTACCGATTTGGTTTGGTGTTATGTAAAATAAAACTCTGCAGTGCCTGTACTTTTCTTTTCTTCTTTCTTTTTTTTGGTGAATATATATTAAGCTATGACTTAAAAAGGGCTTGTTGTAGGATTCAGCATGGTCATTGGTCTGTGTTTAAGGTATACAATGTGTCCACCACAGAGTTTATATAAAGTAATGGGTGCAAGTAGTCAACCATGTTTAAACTGAAGTTTACCCATATTAATTGTTGACTATATCTCCTGTTAAGTTCAATTAGGGACACCAATGATATCAAACAGGCAATAAGAGACAAGGCTGTGTTGAACATGGAATGGTTAAAGCAATTAACAGGATTTCCTCATAGCATTGTCTGCACATTATATTTAATTGCCTTTCCCTAATAATCCTCACAGAACTGATAGATTAGGGGATAAATAAAAATAATGTAAAAGTCAAATCTGAAATGTGCATTTAAATTGAAATAGAAAAATTTTTGCAATATACCTCAATTGTCAAAAAGTGCTGCTATTAGAAATTATAACTGTTTTCAGCAAATCTGTGAAATATGCACATATGCTGTAAGAGCCCACCTTCTCAGAGTCAAGTTGAATGACACAAATTCCTCACAAAGTCTTCACAGATGGTGAGCTGGCATGGTGTTTGAATACTGGTGCACAGGCCATAATGCATATGTGCATATACCACGCACTGAAAAAAAATAATAAAGTTTACTAGGAGCATTTTTTCTAATGGACATATTCTATTCTCAGCATAATCTTTGCTTTTTGGATATGTCATTATATCACATGTGTCTACAAGAAGAATATTGTACTAGAGTTATTGACCACCCTATGTTGCAAGTGAAATATTTAAACTATATTAATGCTGAAAAAATGACAACACTATATAAATATATTAACCCCTATTCCCCCGCACCCCAACATTGCCGCCACTATAATAAAGTTATTAACCCCTATTCTGTCGCTCCTCGACATCGCAGCCACTAAATAAAGTTATTAACACCTAAACCTCCGGCCTCCCACATCTCCGCCACTAAATTAAACTATTAACCCCTAAACCTAACACCCCCCTTAAATTAAAATTGCAATATAACTCTATTTAAATAAATAAAAACTTACCTGTGAAATAAAAATAAACCTAACATTAAAATATAAAATAACCTAACATAACTAATCTAATAAAATAAAAAATACTACCAATTAAAATATCTAAATTACAAATTTAAAAAAACCTAACACTAAGAAAAAAATGTAAAAATCTAAATTACAACTAAAAAAAACAAATTCTACTAAAAAATTTCCATCTTCAAGACATTTGACGCGGAGGATGCTCCGCGTCGGATATCTTGAAGATGGAGCCGCTCCGCGCCGGATGGATGAAGATAGAAGATGCCGTCTGGATGAAGACTTCTGCCTGTCTGGAGGACCACTTCTGCCAGCTTGGATGAAGACTTCTCCCGGCTTCGTTGAGGACTTCTTGCCGCTTCGCTGAGGACCTCTCCCGGCTTCGTTGAGGATGGATGTCGGCTCTTCAAAACTGTAAGTGTATCTTCAGGGGTTAGTTAGTGTTAGGTTTTTTTTAAGGGTTTATTGGGTGGGTTTTATTTTTAGATTAGGGTTTGGGCAGCAATAGAGCTAAATGCCCTTTTAAGGGCAATGCCCATCCAAATGCCCTTTTGAGGGCAATGGGGAGCTTAGGTTTTTTTAGTTAGGATTTTATTTGGGGTGGGTGGTGGGTTTTACTGTTGGGGGGGTTGTTTGTATTTTTTTTACAGGTAAAAGAGCTGATTTATTTGGGGCAATGCCCCGCAAAAGGCCCTTTTAAGGGCTATTGGTAGTTTAGTTCAGGCTAGGGTTTTTTTATTTTGGGGGGGCTTTTATTTTGATAGGGCTATTAGCTTAGGTGTAATTAGTTTAAATATCTGATAATTTGTTTTTTATTTGATGTAATTTAATGTTTGTTTTTTTGTAATTTAGGTAATTGTATTTAATTTAGGTAATTGATTTAATTGTAGTGTAAGGTTAGGTGTTAGTGTAACTCAGGTTAGGTTTTATTTTACAGGTAAATTTGTATTTATTTTAGCTAGGTAGTTAGTAAATAGTTAATAACTATTTAGTAACTATTCTACCTAGTTAAAAAAAATATAAACTTGCCTGTGAAATAAAAATAAACCCTAAGATAGATACAATGTAACTATTAGTTATATTATTGCTAGCTTAGGGTTTATTTTACAGGTAAGTTTTTATTTTTAAATAGGAATTATTTAGTTAATTATATTAATTTTTATTTAGATTTATTTTAATTGCATTTAAGTTAGGGGGTGCTAGGGTTAGATTTAGGTTTAGGGGTTAATAAATTTAGTATAGTTAGGTTTAGGGGTTAATAAATTTAGTATAGTGGCGGCGACAATGGGTGCGGCAGATTAGGAGTTAATAAATGTAGGTAGGTGGCGGCGATGTTAGGGGCGGCAGATTAGGGGTTAATAATATTTAACTAGAGTTTGCGAGGCGGGAGTGTGGCGGTTTAGGGGTTAATATGTTTATTCTAGTGGCGGGGATGTCGGGAGCGGCAGATTAGGGGTTAATAATTTTATTTTAGTGTTTGCGATGCAGGAGGGCCTCGGTTTAGGGGTTAATAGGTAGTTTATGGGTGTTAGTGTACTTTTTAGCACTTTAGTTATGAGTTTTATGCTACAGCTTTGTAGTGTAAAACTCATAACTACTGACTAGAATGCTTTACGAATCTTGTGGGATAGACTGTACCGCTCACTTTTTGGCCTCCAAAAAAAAAGCTTGTAATACCTGCGCTATGGAAGTCCCTTTGAAAAAAGACTTTACAAAAATTGAACAACACAATTTAATGTGAAAACGAGCAAAGGGGATCGCGTCCGATGCTGCAGTCATGAGACCTAAAACTTCCATGAACATAGCCACTGAAGGGAATGACTGAGACTGAAGGTGCCGGCATGCTGCAACCAATTTTAAACGTCTCTTGTCTGTTAGACACAGAGTCATGGACACTGAATCTTTCTGGAAGCCTAAAAAGGTGACCCTTGTCTGAGGAATCAAGAAACTTTTGGTAAATTGATCCTCCAACCATGTTTCCAAAGAAACAACACGAGTTGATTGGTGTGAGATTCTGCAGTACACAAAGACTGAGATAGTACCAAGATATGGTCCAAATAAGGAAACACCACAATACCCTGTTCTCTGAATACAGAGTAGGGCACCCAGAACCTTTGAAAATATTCTTGGAGCTGTTGCTAGGCCAAATGGAAGAGCAACAAATTGGTAATGCTTGTTTAGAAAAGAGAATCTCAGAAACTGATAATGTTCTGGATGAATCGGAATATGAAGGTATGCATCCTTCAAGTCTATTGTGGACATATAATGTCCTTGCTGAATAAAAGGCAGAATAGTCCTTATAGTCACCATCTTGAAAGTTGGTACTCTTACATAAAGATTCAAAATTTTTACTGAATTTACTGGGATACATGAGAGAAAAAATCTTCTCACAGGAGTTCTTACTCTGAATCCTATTCGATACCCTTGAGAGACAATGCTCTGAATCCATTGATTTTGGACAGATTTTATCCAAATATCCTTGAAAAACCTTAATCTGCCCCCTACCAGCTGAGCTGGAAATGAGGGCCGCATCTTCATGCGGACATAGGGGCTGACTTTGGTTTCCTAAATGGCTTGGATTTATTTCAATTTGAGGAAGGCTTCCAATTGGAAACAGACTCCTTGGGGGGAGGATTGAGTTTTTGTTCCTTATTCTGATGAAAGGAACGAAAAAGATTAGAAGCCTTAGATTTACCCTTAGGTTTTTAATCCTGAGGCAGAAACACTCCCTTCCCCCAGTGACAGTTGAAATATTAGAATCCAACTGAGAACCAAATAAATTATTACCTTGGAAAGAAAGAGATAGTAATCTAGATTTAGATGTCATATCAGCATTCCAAGATTTAAGCCACAAAGCTCTTCTAGCTAAAAAAGCTAAAGACATGGATCTAACATCAATTTTGATAATATCAAAAATTGCATCACAAATAAAATGATTAGCATATTGCAATAGGCGAATAATGCTAGATAAGTCCGAATCCAATTCCTGTTGTGCTAAATTCTCCAACCAGAAGGTTGATGCAGCCGCAACATCAGCCAAAGAAATTGCAGGTCTGAGAAGATGACCTGAATATAAATAGGCCTTCCTTAGATAAGATTCAAGCTTCCTATCTAAAGGATCCTTAAAGGAAGTACAATCTTCCATAGGAATAGTGGTACGTTTAGCAAGAGTAGAAATAGCCCCATCAACTTTAGGGATCTTTTCCCAAAACTCTATAGATTTTGCTGGTAAAGGATACAATTTTTTAAACCCTGAAGAAGGAATAAAAGAAGTACCTGGCTTATTCCATTCCCTAGAAATCATATCAGAAATAGCCTCAGGAATAGGAAAAACCCCTGTAGAAACCACAGGAGGTTTAAAAACAGCATTTAAACGTTTATTAGACTGAACGTCAATAGGACTGGTTACCTCAATATCCAAAATAATTAACTCTTCTTTTAATAAAGAACACATATACTCTATTTTAAATAAATAAGTAGATTTGTCAGTGTCAATGTCTGAGGAAGGATCTTCTGTATCAGATAGATCCTCATCAGAAGAGGATAAATTATGTTGTTGGTCATTTGAAATTTCATCAACTAAATGAGAAGTTTAAAAAGACCTTTTACATTTATTAGAAGGTGGAAATGCAGACAAAGCCTTCAAAATAGAATCAGAAACAAATTATTTAAAGTTTACAGGTATATCATGCACATTAGAAGTTGAAGGAACTACAACTGGCAATGTACTATTACTGATGGATACGCTAACTGCATGTAAAAGTTTATCATGACAACTATTACAAATGACATTCGGCAAAATAATTTCAACAATTTTACAACAAATGCACTTAGCTTTTGGTAGGACCGATGTCAGGCAGCAATGTTCCAGCAGAAACTTCTGAGGCAGGATCAGATAGAGACATATTGCAAAATGTACGAGAAAAAGCAAAATATAAAGCAAAATTATCTATTTCCTTATATGACAGTTTCAGGAATGGGAAAAAAGCAAATAGCATAGACCTCTGATAGAGAAAAAATCAAGAGGCAAACATCAATGAGGTATTGAAATAATGAAAAAGTTTGGCGCCAAGTATGACACACAACGTAACGTAAACTTTTTGGCGCAAAAACCCCCCCAGAAATGACACACTCGCGTCACTAGTGACGCAACCGTGTGAAAGGTCTCGGCGTCAAGTATGCCGCCGGAAATGACGAAGTTGCGTCTTAGACGTATTTTTCCACGCCAAAAATATTTTTGTGCCAAGAATGACGCAATAAAGTTTAGCATTTTACGCACCCGCGGGCCTAATGCCGCCCGCAATTTGCAAGAAGTAGTCAATTGAAAAAAGACTAAACACCAGGTAAGAAAAAAATTTCTTTAAAAGATGTTTATATTACCCAAATATGAAACTGACAGTTTGCAGAAGGAAATACAGGAACCTGACTCATGGCAAATATAAGTACAATACATATATTTAGAACTTTATATAAATGCATAAAGTGCCAAACCATAGCTGAGGTGTCTTAAGTAATAAAAAACATACTTACCAAAAGACACCCATCCACATATAGCAGATAGCCAAACCAGTACAGAAACAGTTATCAGTAGAGGTAATGGTAAATTGAGAGTATATTGTTGATCTGAAAAGGGAGGTAGGAGATGAATCTCTACGACCGATAACAGAGAACCCATGAAATAGACCCCCGTTAGAGAAATCATCGTATTCAATAGGTGATACTCCCTTCACATCCCTCTGACATTCACTGTACTCTGAGAGGAATCGGGCTTCAACAATGCTGAGAAGCGCATATCAACGTAGAAATCTTAGCACAAACTTACTTCACCACCTCCATAGGAGGCAAAGTTTGTAAAAACAGAATTGTGGGTGTGGTGAGGGGTGTATTTATAGGCATTTTGAGGTTTGGGAAACGTTGTCCCTCCTGGTAGGATTGTATATCCCATATGTCACTAGCTCATGGACTCTTGCCAATTACATGAAAGAAAGCAGCGTTATGAGCCTTAACGCTGCTTTTTTACTCATAACAAAAAACTCGTAATCTAGCCATAATTTTACCAAAAATGATTAACACTAAAATCTGGAAAAATAAAAAATACTAAGATTACAAAAAAATAAACGTAATTATAAAAATAAAAACAATTACACCTAATCTAATAGCCAGATAAAAATATAAACCCCCCAAAATAAAAACACCCCTAACCTACAATAATCTACCAATAGCCCTTAAAAGGGCCTTTTGTAGGGCATTGCCCTAAAGAAATCAGCTCTTTTACCTGTAAAAAAATACAAAGTCCCCACAACAGTAAAACCCACCACCCAACCAACCCCCCAAAATTAAAAACCTAACTCTAATAAAAAACTAAGCTACCCATTGCCCCTGAAGGGGCATTTTTATGGGTATTGCCCTTAAAAGGGCATTTAACTCTTTTCCATTGCCCATAAAAGGGCATTTAGCTCTTTTTCAAAGCCCAAAGCCCTAATCTAAAAAAAAAACACCCATTTTTAAAAAAATAAATAAAAACCTAACACTAACCCCAGAAGATCTACTCACGGTTTCTGAAGTTCGGACATCCATCTCCATCCAGATGGTGAGGTCTTCATCCAAGCGGCAAGGTATTCATCCATCCCGGGGCCATCTTCTATCTTCATCCCGGTGGCATGGAACGGAGCTATCTTGGATTCCATCCTGCACGGAGTGTTCGCTTCATACGGTCACTGCCACATACTGAAGTTGAATGTAAGGTAGCCGTTTCAAAATGGCATACCTTGCATTCCTATTGGCTGATTTGATTCTTCAAATTCAAATCAACCAATAGGATAAAAGCTTCTGAAATCCTCTTGGCTGTTCAAAACAGCCAATAAGATGAGACCTACTGAAATCCTATTGGCTGATAACTTTATTGCATTCGTTGTGAACCCTGTTTAGCGCAAAACTCATTATCTAGGTGATAGTTTACTAATCATCTGATTATTTCACCTGTGCTCTAGTTCAGATATCCTCTAAATGTGGCCTGTTAGGGAGACCTGAGGACAAGTTTGAAAACCAGTGAGTTAGAGCATGGAATTCAAACAACTTTCTAATTTGCTTGGTTCTATTGGTATTCATTGTTGAAGAGGATACTTAGGTGGGCTCAGGAGCAGTAATGCACCACTGGGAGTGAGCTGCAAATTGGAGGCTGCTATGTTTCTTGTTACAGGCTCACCTGATGTGTTCAGCTAGCTCCCAGTTTTGCATTCCTGCTACTTCAACAAAGGATACCAAGAGAATGAAGCACACTTGATAACAGAAGTAATTAGAAAGTTGTTAATAGGATTCTGTATCCCTTTAATTGATTTTATGTCTTGGTTTCCCATTTATATTTTCCCATCTACCAATGACGTGTCATGTATGCTGCAGAGTAGGGCATGTATTAGATATTGCTCTTTTCAGTTAATTTTTGTATATGAAAATGTTTTTGCTCATTGAAAAATGGGGGCGGCGGACCAGCGATGGAGGGGGCGAAGGCTGGAGGGGGCAGCACGGGGGGCCCTTAAAAATGACTGAGTCAGGGGCCCCAAAATTTCTAGTGGCAGCCCTGGCTGCAGATACATAGCAAAGAGATCACCAACGATTGGGGACAAGGTGATAGAATGCGTATAAAATAGAACGAACAACTAAAAGTCTATGCGCTGGTGGTAGACAAAACTACACATAAAAAACCAGACACCCCAAGTGATCCGGAAGGTTTGTTGTATGTTAGAAAAAGTAAATCTATTATGTGTGCGCCTGTGTTTATAGAAAAAACACTGGCTAAAAGTCTACCAAAAAACAATGGGATAAAAAATATTTTGATATGTTTTCTATATAGAAAAATATACAAATGGATTAATAATGAACACCAATGATTTCATAAAAATATATAAATAATAATTCACTAGTAAAAAATGGTTAAAATAAATCTATTTATTAGATATGATATGAAAATAACAATTTTATAAGAATAAAAAACTATCTAATATTTCTAAAATAAATAGCTGTTGGTACCAACCACTACACAAATTTAATTAAGTTGTTTATCTAAAATTCAGTTTATATTTGACTAATAAAGTGCAATACAGGTAGCCCTCAGTTTACGCCGGGGTTAGGTTCCAGAAGGAATGGTTGTAAATTGAAACTGTTGTAAATTTAAACCCAGTTTATAATGAAAGTCAATGGGAAGTGAGGGAGATAGGTTCCAGGCCCCTCTCAAAATTGTCATAAGTAACACCTAATACATTATTTTTAAAGCTTTGAAATGAAGACTTTAAATACTAGACAGCATTATAAACCTAATAAAATAATCACACAACACAAAATATATATAGTTAAACTAAGTTAAATGAACAAAAACATTTGCTAAACAGCATTATAAACCTAATAAAATAATCACACAACACAGACTTCACTTGCATTTTTCTGCAAACAGTTCTTTCTATGCATTCCAATCTGGACTGAGTTATAGACAGAAAGATCTTGTTCCATTGAAATCTGCTTGATAGCTCAGGTCTGGTTAAACTGATTAATTTCAGCTTGCTTGACTTTGCTGCAACACAAGCAGACAGCTCCACCTACTGGCTATTTTAATAAATGCACTGCTTCTCAATGCTTTTCAATAGCAGTCACATGACTGGAAAAAAAGGTTGTTATTCTGAAACGGTGTAAATTGAACCGTTGTAAAACGAGGGCCACCTGTATATATTTCTGAGTCAATATGAACATCTAAATCAGATTGGGTTAAAGTGAAAAGCATAAGAATGATACAAAAACACACAGCTAAATAATCGTTATTGAATGTCCTCAAAGAGTATCTGTTATCTTAGTTCATGTATATACATTTGTTAAAAATGCCTATTTTAGGCGTCCTTTGTGATACAACAGAAAAGTTCCAATAGGATCCAAATAAGTGATAGTCTTAGTTTGAAATCACAGTGAGAAATAATATGATTGGATTTTTCAAAAAGTCAGCTTGTATATATATACAAAGTACCTTATGATGTACCTTATGATTAGGAATCCTGGTTTAGCGTTAGATCTCCTCACCCGGTTAGATAGTTGAAGCACCGGTGAAAGCAAAGTAAACTGTGGTGGCTACTTCTTAGAGGTATCCGAGCACTGCTCGGGCGTGTGTAGCCCCTGAGAAACTCCTCTGTTTAGTGTTAGATCTCCTCACCCGGTTAAATAGTTGAGGCACCTGTAAGAGCAAAGTAAACTGTGGTAGCTACTTCTTAGCGGTATCCGAGCACTGCTCCGGCATGTGTAGCCCCTGAGAAACTCCTCTGTCAATCCGTGTACCGGTTCCGGTCACGCCCACCAATTGCGGGATGACAGTTTGGCAAGCAGCGTGTGTGAAAATCCTGTAGAACGTCCTCTAACACCTGTTCCATGATAGCAGTCTGTGTCTGTGTCTGTGTCTGTGTCTTAGCAACGCGTTTCAGCTCAGAAGAGCCTTTTTCAAGCTATGACAGATCTGCTTAAACCTCTCTTTTATACTCTATAGGTTCAATTCTCATTGGGTATTTCAAATTGATAGTGAATAGCCGTTTTAACCTTCTATTCCTGTACATATATATTGCAACATTCTGAAACAATTGTTAAAAACATTTATGTAAAGACGATCTTAGTACATTGTTCATTATTTATATTTTATTAGGTACTTGTGAAATAAAAACATAACTTTGTGTTAGTAACTTATTCTAAGTTCTCCAATGCTCATTTGTTAAAAAACTATGTGGTAAAAAAAATGCAGGCAGTTCATAAAATTTAGTCTACAGATAATAATGATATTATATGTTGGAAATATTAGTATCTGAAAAATCTTCATGGAGGACAAAATTAATACAGTGATTAGTATGTAATGTAAAAATACATACTAATCACTGTATTAATTTTGTCCTCCATGAAGATTTTTCAGATACTAATATTTCCAACATATAATATCATTATTATCTGTAGACAAAATTTTATGAACTGCCTGCATTTTTTTACCACATAGTTTTTCAACAAATGAGCATTGGAGAACTTAGAATAAGTTACTAACACAAAGTTATGTTTTTATTTCACAAGTACCTAATAAAATATAAATAATGAACAATGTACTAAGATCGTCTTTACATAAATGTTTTTAACAATTGTTTCAGAATGTTGCAATATATATGTACAGGAATAGAAGGTTAAAACGGCTATTCACTATCAATTTGAAATACCCAATGAGAATTGGACCTATAGAGTATAAAAGAGAGGTTTAAGCAGATCTGTCATAGCTTGAAAAAGGCTCTTCTGAGCTGAAACGCGTTGCTAAGACACAGACACAGACACAGACTGCTATCACGGAACAGGTGTTAGAGGACGTTCTACAGGATTTTCACACACGCTGCTTGCCAAACTGTCATCCCGCAATTGGTGGGTGTGACCGGAACCGGTATACGGATTGACAGAGGAGTTTCTCAGGGGCTACACACGCCGGAGCAGTGCTCGGATACCGCTAAGAAGTAGCTACCACAGTTTACTTTGCTCTCACAGGTGCCTCAACTATTTAACCGGGTGAGGCGATCTAACACTAAACAGAGGAGTTTCTCAGAGGCTACACACGCCGGAGCAGTGCTCGGATACCTCTAAGAAGTAGCCACCACAGTTTACTTTGCTTTCACCGGTGCTTCAACTATCTAACCGGGTGAGGAGATCTAACGCTAAACCAGGATTCCTAATCATAAGGTACATCATAAGGTACTTTATATATATATACAAGCTGACTTTTTGAAAAATCCAATCATATTATTTCTCACTGTGATTTCAAACTAAGACTATCACTTATTTGGATCCTATTGGAACTTTTCTGTTGTATCACAAAGGACGCCTAAAATAGGCATTTTTAACAAATGTATATACATGAACTAAGATAACCGATACTCTTTGAGGACATTCAATAACGATTATTTATCTGTGTGTTTTTGTATCATTCTTATGCTTTTCACTTTAACCCAATCTGATTTAGATGTTCATATTGACTCAGAAATATATATTGTACTTTATTAGTCAAATATAAACTGAATTTTAGATAAACAACTTAATTAAATTTGTGTAGTGGTTGGTACCAACAGCTATTTATTTTAGAAATATTAGATCATTTTTTATTCTTATAAAATTGTTATTTTCATATCATATCTAATAAATAGATTTATTTTAACCATTTTTTACTAGTGAATTATTATTTATATATTTTTATGAAATCATTGGTGTTCATTATTAATCCATTTGTATATTTTTCTATATAGAAAACATATCAAAATATTGTTTATCCCATTGTTTTTTGGTAGACTTTTAGCCAGTGTTTTTTTCAATAGAATACGTATACACTGAAAATAGGAATAGAACAAAAGAATATTGGTTACCAAAACGGGTTGTTATAAATGTTGCCATCATCTGTGTCTAACTTGCTCTTATATTAAAACAGGAGATATCTCTTTTACCTCAACTACAAGTAGAGAATACAAAATAAGGTATTGGTTAGACTGCACATCAAAGTATATAATATATCTAATCACCTGTTCCGTGTGTAAAGAACAGTATGTAGGTTGCTCGAGGAGCATGTTAAAAGATAGCGAGGAAACACCTTATGACATACAGAGTGACCCTCCTAGGACCAGAGTAACTATACATTTTTCCAAACACCCGAATCCTACTAAAGCTTTTCAAATCCAGGCAATAGATTATCTTCCTAAATCCCCAAGAGGAGGAGACAGGTTTAAAAAATTGTTATTTAAAGAAACAAAATTAACATTTTTTCTACAGACAAAAGAAACTAATGGAATCAATGCCAGATGGGATGTAGACCTTTTCTTAGGTTGAAAAATTAGGAGTTAGTCTATTGTCTTTGTTTTCCATTCTATCGTTTTTAAAAAAAAAATAGCCATTAAGTAACAAATTAAACATTTATTTTATATCAGCGTTATGAGAAAGGGCAATAGAAGGAAAACAACAACAATAATAATACAATACAAATAAAAAAGTAAATAATAATAATAATAAAAAAATAAACACCCGAAAAAGAGCATGTGTAGAAAACAAAAATGAAGTGTAATCTCTATCAAGTGAATAACAGAAAGGTTCATTTTTCTAATATTAGACATTAACAGTTTTTAACTTGTAAGGGATTTTAATTAATTGTATGAATTGTAACGCAAGATGTCAAAACAGTTTGCGAGTAACAATTCTCTATGTCCTATTGTGAATAGTCTATACACAATAGAGTAATTTCCGAATAAAAAATAGGAGAGTCTAAGGCCCCTATTTATGAAAGTCTGGCGGACCTGAACCGACAATGCGGATCAGGACCGCCAGACCTCGTTGAATACGGCGAGCAATATGCTCGCCGTATTCAGCATTGCACCAGCAGCTCACAAGAGCTCCTAGTGCAACGCCGCCCTCTGCTGACTCGCGGCCAATGGGCCGCCAACAGGGGGTGTCAATCAACCCGATCGTACTCGATCGGGTTGATTTCCGGCGATGTCTGTCCGCCTGCCCAGAGCAGACGGACAGGTTATGGAGCAGCAGTCTTTGTGACCGCTGCTTCATAACTGCTGTTTCTGGCGAGCCATACGGAGCTTGATAAATATGCCCCTAAGTATGTTGAGACAGAAAAACCTGTAAAAGATAAATTGACTGTGAAGTAATTTTGTATCAATAACTACTTAACACTTCTTGCCAATTTTCTCATTGGTCATAATATTCCTGACACGTCACCTCCATTTGTTCATAGGGAGGTCACGTGATCGGAGGGATATTTTAAAGCTGGCGTTTATAGTCAGAATATCAGTCACCATCGATAAAGCTACAGCTAAACGCGTCTAGTGAAGCGAATTGGGGGTCGGAGGTAATTGTATTGTGTACACAGTACTAACTGACATCTTGCAGGTTTGTGGATTTCATTTTAAACTTTTAAACTAAAAGTTATGTTTATTACTGAAGACTTGGTGGAGGGAGTAACCGCAAATTGAATGTAGCTTTCACCTTTGACATTAATCATACAGAGATAACTGAAGTGGAGTTTGGCGCCACTTTAGAGGAAACTACATAGTTGGTTAAAGGGACAGTCTACACCAGAATTTTTATTGTTTTAAAAGATAGATAATCCCTTTATTACCCATTTCCCAGTTTTGCATAACCAACACAGTTATAATAATATACTTTTAACCTCTGTGATTATCTTGTATCTAAGCCTCTGCAAACTGCCCCTTTTTCCAGTTCTTTTGAAAAACTTGCAGTCTAGCCAATCAGTGCCTGCTCCCAGATTACTTCACGTGCACGAGCACAGTGTTATCTATATGAAATATGCGAACTAACACCCTCTAGTGGTGAAAAACTGTTAAAATGCAATCTGAAAGAGGTGGGCTTCAAGGTCTAAGAAATTAGCATATGAACCTCCTAGGTTAAGTTTTCAACTAAGTATACCAAGAGAACAAAGCAAAATTGGTGATAAAAGTAAATTGGAAAATTGTTTAAAATTATATGCTCTATCTGAATCATGAAAGTTTATTTTGGCCTAGACTGTCCCTTTAATGTTCGCTGGGGATCTTCCAATGCTTTAGATTTGTAACAGAATTAGCTTCAACCTGTTATCTTACAGAATTTAACATGTAGATAGGCAAACTTCAATCATACCCTTATTTAGGTCTAGATTTAGAGTTGGGCGGTAGCCATGAAAACCAGCGTTAGAGGCTCCTAACGCTGGTTTTTACCGCCCTCTGGTATTTGGAGTCAGTCAGGAAAGGGTCTAACGCTCACTTTCCAGCCGTGACTTTTCCATACCGCAGATCCCCTTACGTCATTTGCGTATCCTATCTTTTCAATGGGATCTTTCTAACGCCGGTATTTAGAGTCGTGGCTGAAGTGAGCGTTAGAAATCTAACGACAAAACTCCAGCCGCAGAAAAAAGTCAGTAGTTGCGAGCTTTCTGGGCTAACGCCGGTTTATAAAGCTCTTAACTACTGTGCTCTAAAGTACACTAACACCCATAAACTACCTATGTACCCCTAAACCGAGGTCCCCCCACATCGCCGACACTCGATTACATTTTTTTAACCCCTAATCTGCCGACTGCCACCTATGTTATACTTATGTACCCCTAATCTGCTGCCCCACAACACCGCCGACCCCTATATTATATTTATTAACCCCTAACCAGCCCCCCAAAACGTCGCCGCCAGCTACCTACAATAATTAACCCCTAATCTGCCGCTCAGTAAACCGCCGCTACCTACATTATCCCTATGTACCCCTAATCTGCGGCCCCTAACACCGCCGACCCCTATATTTATTAACCCCTAATCTGCCCCCCTCAACGTCGCCTCCACCTGCCTACACTTATTAACCCCTAATCTGCCGAGCGGACCGCACCGCTACTATAATAAAGTTATTAACCCCTTATCCGCCTCACTCCCGCCTCAATAACCCTATAATAAATATCCGTCCTGGCTCCGATGTCTTAATCCAACCCCAAGCGGGGGCTGAAGATGTCCATGATCCGGCTGAAGTCTTCATCCAAGCGGGAGCTGAAGAGGTCCATGATCCGGCTGAAGTCTTCTATCAAGCGGCATCTTCAATCTTCTTTCTTCCGGATCCATGTTCATCCCTCCGACGCGGTACATCCATCTTCACCGACGACTTCCCGACAAATGACGGTTCCTTTAAGGGACGTCATCCAAGATGGCGTCCCTTGAATTCCGATTGGTTGATAGGATTCTATCAGCCAATCGGAATTAAGGTAGGAAAATTCTGATTTGCTGATGGAATCAGCCAATCAGAATCAAGTTCATTCTATTGGCTGATCGGAACAGCCAATAGAAAGCAAGCTCAATCTGATTGGATTTTCCTACCTTAATTCCGATTGGCTGATAGAATCCTGTCAGCCAATCGGAATTCGAGGGACGCCATCTTGGATGATGTCATTTAAAGGAACCGTCATTCGGCGAGTAGGCGTCGGTTGAAGAGGTTGGATCCGCGACGGTTGGAAAGAAGATGGCTCCGCTCCGCTCCAGAAGAAAGAAGATTGAAGATTCGGTTTGATAGAAGACTTCATCCCGATTAGGGTTGCACCGATACCATTTTTTTATGACTGAGTACAAGTACCGATACTTGTTTTCAAATACTCGCCAATACCAATTACCGATACTTTTTTTTAATGTCATGTGACAGTTTACCAAGCACAATACAGACTAATTATTTAAGATTCCTTCTTTATAATTATAAAGGGCTGTAAGACATTATGAAATAATAAAAAAGTTCACTAAACATGTTTATAAATAAAAATATTACATTTAAAGGGGTGATGTAGTTGGGTTGTAGGGCTGTTATATAACATCAATCTGACATGTGTATGGAGGTTCGACTCTAAGTTGAACAGCCTTTGTCTTTCCACACTACTGCATGGGGCAGAAAGATATTTTTGGGCCATTTTTGCCAGAGCTGGAAATCTGTTTATTAACTGCCCAGTACTTCAGGGGTTTGTCTGAACGAGGTACAGTGATCTCTCCTACAATAATACAAATAACAGCAATTTGTATTGGCAGAACAGTAGTAAACAATTTTTAGTTTAGTCTCCACTCCAGTTTAAAATGAAATGGGAACATGCAGTTTGAAAAAACACCACAAGATAGCATATGGTTAGGAAGTAGAGGTATCAGTTTAAGTATCGGTGCATTTGCACGAGTACAAGTACTCATGCCAATACTTGGTATCGGTACCGATACCGATACTAGTATCGGTATCGGTGCATCCCTAATCCCGATGATGGACTTCCGACTTCAGCCCGATGATGGAGTTCTTCAGCCGCCGCTTGGATCCAGACTTCAGCCCGAGGATGGACGTCACTCTTCAGCCCCCCGCTTGTGCTTGGATCAACACTTCCGAGGCTTGGATCAAGACTTCCGAGGACCGATCGGTGAACCTGGTATGGTGAGGATAAGGTAGGAAGATCTTCAGGGGCTTAGTGTTAGGTTTATTTAAGGGGGGTTTGGGTTAGATTAGGGGTATGTGGTGAGTGGTGGATTGTAATGTTGGGGGGGGGTATTGTATGTTTTTTTTTACAGGCAAAAGAGCTGAATTCTTTGGGGCATGCCCCGCAAATGGCCCTTTTCAGGGCTGGTAAGGTAAAAGAGCTTTGAACTTTTTTAATTTAGAATAGGGTAGGGCATTTTTTTATTTTGGGGATCTTTGTTATTTTATTAGGGGGCTTAGAGTAGGTGTAATTAGTTTAAAATTGTTGTAATATTTTTCTAATGTTTGTAAATATTTTTTTATTTTTTGTAACTTAGTTCTTTTTTATTTTTTGTACTTTAGTTAGTTTATTTCATTGTATTTATTTGTACATATTGTATTTAATTAATTTATTGATAGTGTAGTGTTAGGTTTAATTGTAGATAATTGTAGGTATTTTATTTAATTAATTTATTGATCGTGTAGTGTTAGGTTTAATTGTAACTTAGGTTAGGATTTATTTTACAGGTAATTTTGTAATTATTTTAACTATTTTAGCTATTAAATAGTTCTTAACTATTTAATAGCTATTGTACCTGGTTAAAATAAATACAAAGTTAATAAATATAAATCCTAAAATAGCTATAATATAATTATTATTTATATTGTAGCTATATTAGGGTTTATTTTACAGGTAAGTATTTAGCTTTAAATAGGAATAATTTATTTAATAAGAGTTAATTTATTTCGTTAGATTTAAATTATATTTAACTTAGGGGGGTGTTAGTGTTAGGGTTAGACTTAGCTTTAGGGGTTAATCCATTTATTACAGTAGCGGCGAGATTTGGTCATCAGATTAGGGGTTAATAATTGAAGTTAGGTGTCGGCGATGTTAGGGAGGGCAGATTAGGGGTTAATACTATTTATTATAGGGTTATTGAGGCGGGAGTGAGGCGGATTAGGGGTTAATAACTTTATTATAGTAGCGGTGCGGTCCGCTCGGCAGATTAGGGGTTAATAAGTGTAGGCAGGTGGAGGCGACGTTGAGGGGGGCAGATTAGGGGTTAATAAATATAATATAGGGGTCGGCGGTGTTAGGGGCAGCAGATTAGGGGTACATAGGGATAATGTAGATAGCGGGTAGATGTGGGTACATGTTAGGCTGTTAGGTGCAGACGTAGGAAGTGTTTCCCAATAGAAAACAATGGGGTTGCGTTAGGAGCTGAACGCGGCTTTTTTGCAGGTGTTAGGGTTTTTTTCAGCTCAAACAGCCCCATTGTTTTCTATGGGGGAATCGTGCACAAGCACGTTTTTGAAGCTGGCCGCGTCCGTAAGCACCGCTGGTATCGAGAGTTGAAGTTGCGGTAAATATGCTCTACGCTCCTTTTTTGGAGCCTAACGCAGCCATTCTGTGAACTCTAAATACCAGCGGTATTTAAAAGGTGCGGCCAGAAAAAAGCATGCTAACGCACCCCTTTGGCCGCAGAACTCTAAATCTAGGCGTTAGTTTCTCCTTCATATTTTGGAAGGTCCAAATGTGACTTTTTTTTTCTTTTTGATTGTTTTGTAATAATTTTAATGCATTTTTGTGATTCATGAGAGTTGAAGTTGTTCTGAAGTTGTTCTGAAGTTGTTCTATATGGAGGGAGGTCTAACAAATTAGTTTTATTAAATTACGACTTATACGTGCAGTTTAATTATAATGCATTTCTAGAAAACATTACATAAAAAAATCTATTTAAAATGTTATGACTATAAGAAAAAAATTAATCTTGGGTAAATAATTTTAATAGAACCTGTCATAGCATTTAACTAATAATGGGCTAGATTATGAGTGGAGTGGTAGTTTCGCTCTTGCTCGTGCTTTAACTCTGCTAGACTTCAGCTTTTTGCATGTGTATTACTAGTTGAAAGTGAAATGTTTTTACTCGCGTGCTAACCTGATGCATGCAAAAAGACGAACTTGGAATATTGCAACCGTGAAAAGTGGAAAAAAGTAACACCCAACAAGTCGTGCAAACCCGATTGCGTTTTCTCAAGTGCGCTAACCTTACATGAAATATGAATATTTCCATTCCAATATTCTTCACATATCAGAATATGTTCTATTTATTCTTAAATGCATATTTTTATATATAGTATGTGTATATATGTATATAAAAAAATATACACATATAAATACATATATATTCACATATATACATTTATATATTTATATATATATATATATATATATATATATATATATATATATATATATACACATACATACATGAATGTACATATTTAGAAATGTGTATGAAGCCATTTGTCTTCCTTTTTTTTTCTACCACTAAAGACCTCATATCTTTAAGCATTTATAACTTTTTATTGCAGTTTAAATATATATATATATATATATATATATATATATATATTACTGAACTTTTAAATTTATTTTTGATGTGATTTGTGCAACTTTTTAGTCAAGCATAACAGTTAACCAGAACTCTGAGGTCACGTTATCCTGATGCACGTTTTTTTTATAATATCTTGCTACTTCCAATGCGTGCAAAGAGCTGCGATAAGCACCTTTTCACTTGCGCACAACAGTTAGTGAGACACTCAAAATCTAGATCAATATTAAATGTTGCCATATAGTTAATATAACAAAAAAAATCATGATGTACATCTTTATTACAGATATTTTTCCTCTTTACATAGACATAACCAATCAATCAGGGGCGGACTGACCAGTCAGGTAATTTATCCCTTGACCAATGGCCCGGCACTTTGGGGGCCTGCCTCCACTGCTGCAATATTAAGAAAGGCCATAGATTGATACAAATATAATTTTATTATTATTATTATTATTTTTTATAAACTCTGTCATTGCCTCAACAGAACTAAATGCGTTTGCAAATGTACTCATCAGCCATCATGCTGTAATTGGTTCATTCATATGTGCTCGAAAATGTCAATGGTACAAAACTCATTGACGTGCCGGTGTCCCCTTTAAAATGTAAAGGGAGAGTGAGACAACATGAGAAGGGAATAAATAGTGCTTTGCTGAGCTGTGGTGTTTCTGCCAAGTAAGCTGAATGGCGTATTAGTATCGTGCAAGTAAGGCCTGGGTAATGTACATTGTTTTAGTGAAGTATTTATGCTGTTAAAATGTTGCCCTGTGGTATAGCCCTAATACCAGGACAGTCATTTTGGCAGTGTTGTCCATAGTGTTTAACCCTTTGGCTGTCAAAAAGCCTTAAAGGGACATTAAACACTTTGAGATAGTAATATAAAAGTTAACCATAGCTTTTAGAACATGGTAATCATTCTAGCTTAAATTGCGATTGCTTTCAACTTGTAAAAGCGTTTATTTTCAACTTGTAAAATTATCAGAAAACCGGAAGCGCAAACACCCACGATAAACACCTTATCGCTCGTGCATAACTGTTAACGCACCACTCCTTTAATCCTTTAAGCATTGATCCCCTGTCTGTCAGTGAAGCGGCTACTGGCATATTTGGCCAGACAGAATGTAGGATGGAGTTTGTTGCAGAATAATCAGACTAGCAATGCCTATCACTCAAATGTACCCAGCTCTAGTGTTCTAAATTTCTAGAGCTCTTTGGCTGTGTTTAACCTCTTTGATGTGCATGATGAGGTGTTCTCGTCATGCACATCATTACCTGTAGGCACATGATGAAGCCTTCTTGTCATGCAGGGGGATCGCCTAACAACCATTGTTTTCAACGATCCCCTCACTACAGGCAGTGGATTTTTGGTGGTCTAGTGGGTGGCACTCCCAGGCTTTATGGGAGTGCTGGTGACGTCACCACATCACAAAGTGGGCAGAACCCGGGAGCTCAGTGTAATTGCAAGGGTGCTGGGGAGGGGTAGCGGGGTTCAATCCCCTTAATCTTGGCTCCCATAGCAGCTACAAACCTACAAAACTCCTCATTTGAAGAGAATTCCCTGCTCTTGGAGCAATGCCGCAAACAGATCTTTTAGTGCAAAAACTACATGGGGATTTTCTTAGGAATTGGTCATTATATGTGCAATAAAATAAAATCTGGTATATGTAGAGACCCCTAATAAAGTTAATTTTCTAGTAGACACCTCCATCTCTCAAAAAAATATGAATTTTGTCTGTACAGGCAGGTGATCACTGTGGTAACCATGAACACCTTGCAAGAAAAAAGCACTTTTATTTCTGTACTGAACTAAGGGGCCTCTCAAATCTATTTTATAACTCCCAAAAGCCCCTATTTCACATGTGGATACCCATGATGTCAATTTAGTAAGGTGATCACAGTATTAAAGGGACAGTTTACTCAAAAAATGTCTCCCCTCTAATTTGTTCCTAATGATCCACTTTACCTGCTGGAGTGTATTCAATTATTTACAAGTATTTCCATTACCCTTATATTGGCATTTGAAATAGTTTATTTAGCCTTTGGTATCCCCACCCATCCTGAATGTTTTTGGCCTCAAGGCCAAGCTGTGTTAACACAGCCAGTAGAAGAAATTACACTCCCAGTGGGTTATAGAAGAGATAAGGTAATAAAATGTTAATTTTCCATTGTTCTCTCCAAGTATTGGTGATTGGTTTATGGACAGATATAAGATAAAGAAGCAGGTATATGTACACAATGTGATAAAGTAATGAGATCTGATTATACCTACAAGCTCAACCCATTTGATTAGGTTGTGGCTTCAAAACACAAAATCAGCTAATTCATATACACAAATAAGCCTTAAAAAACAAATCTCCTACATTTTATACTCTGCAGCTGGTAAATAAAGTAATTGTAAACACATTAAGGGAAAAACTATTTTATAGTATACTGTCCCTTTAAGGTGATTCTAAGTATTAATTACTAAAATCTAATTCCTATATTACGAGTTTTGCGCTAAACAGGGTGCAAAACTAATGCCATAAAGTTGCGTTATTTCACTCTCCATAGCACTGCCATAACGAGTTACTGAAAAGCCTCCTTGTGCGTGCGATATGGTGGCGTTAAGCTCCATACCGCACAAAAGCCAAGGACTGATTTGACGTGCACGCTTTCCCCCATAGACATCAGTAGGGAGAGAGAGTTTTAGAAAAAAAACTAACATCTAAAGTGCTGAATGAAAAATCTCTGTAACGCAACCCCATTGATGTCTATGGGGAAAAAAAAGTTATGTTTAAACCTAACACTCTAAACACCCCTAATCTCCCGCCCCTGACAATCTGACAGTAATAAAAGTTATTAACCCCTAATTCACCACTCCCAACATCACCAACACAAAATTAAATGATTAACCCCTAAACCTCTGGCCTCCCATATCGCCGCAACTAAATAAACCTATTAACCCCTAAACCTCCTGCCCCCCACCACCCCGCTAATAAATAAACCTATTAACCCCTAAACCTCCGGCCCTCCACATCGCCGCCACTATAATAAAGTATTAACCCCTAAACCTTCAGCCCTCCACATAGTAAATACTAAACTAACCCTATTATCCCCTAGACTGCCGCCCTCCACCTCGCAAAACACTGCATTAAACTATTAACCCCTAAACCTAAAACCTCCTGACTTTATTTAAATATAGTTATATTGTAATTTTAATTTAAATAAAAACTTACCTGTGAAATAAAAATAAACCTAATATTAAACTATAAATTAACCTAACATAACTATTCTAATAAAATATAAAATACTACTAATTAAAAACCTAAATTACAAATGTAAAAAAACCTAACAGTATGATAAAAATTAAAAAGGCTAAAATTACAAAAAAAATAATAAACACTAAATTACAAAAAATAATAACACTAAGCTTACAAAAAATAGTGAACTAAATTATCAAAAATAAAAAGAATTACACCTAATCTAATAGCCCAATAAAAATAAAAAAGCCCCCCAAAATAAAAACACCCCCACACCTACAATAAAATACCAATAGCCCTTAAAAGGGCATTCAGCTCTTTTGCAAGTGCCCATCCCTAATCTAAACCCCCCCCCCAAAAAAAAAACTAACACTAAACCCAGAATATCTACTCACGGTTCCTGAAGTCCGGACATCCATCTCCATCCAAGCGGCGAGAAGTCTTCATCCAGGCTGCGGGAAGTCTTCATTCAGGCGGCCAGAACTTCATCCATCGTGGGGGCGTCTTCTATCTTCATCCCGGTGGCGCAGAGCGGAGCTATTCTTGAAGCCGATCCCATCCTGCGCGAAGCGTCCTCTTCATATGATCACCGCCATACACTGAAGTTAAATGCAAGGTAGCCGTTTCAAAATGGCGTACCTTGCATTTCTATTGGCTGATTCCTATTGGCTGATTTTGATTTCAGTAGCTCTCATCCTATTGATGTTTTGAACAGCCAATAGGATTTCAGAAGCTCTCATCCTATTGGCTGATTTGAATTTGAAGAATCAAATCAGCCAATAGGAATGCAAGGTATGCCATTTGAAACGGCTACCTTGCATTCAACTTCAGTGTATGATGGTAACCATATGAAGAGGATGCTCTGCGCAGGATGGGATCCACTTTCAGGATAGCTCTGCTCCGGGCCGCTGGGATGAAGATAGAAGACGTCCCTGAGATGGATGAAGGTGTCGTCTTCTGGATGAAGACTTCCATAACTACTGCTCTCAGATGGTGGTATGGCTCGTGTCGGTATAGGCTGTAACGCAAGCATTTTAGCCAGACAACCTGTATTACAGAGCTATTAAAATCGCACACAAAACGTCATTTTTGGTGTGCGGAATGGACTTTGCATTACAGGCTTAAATGCTTGCGTTACAGCTATACCGACACGACTCGTAATATGCGTTCCTGGCCATTCCAGCTTAATGGCATATTTTTCAACGTTAAAAGCTGTATAGCACCGTAACGAAAAACTCGTAATCTAGGTGTAAGAAAATTGTACTTTTTTTATAGTTATTTCACATGCCATGAATGCTAAATTTAATAATGGTATATTGTGAATCTGCTGGGCCTGCTGAGAAAAAAAATGAAGAGCTAGATTACATGTGAAGCAGTATTTTAACGTGGGCCCGTAAAGGGGCAAATTTGCGCATGTTAAAAAACCAGCCACTTTGCACAGGAATTTATTAACCAGAGATCTGATCCACTCATAAATTAGGCCTTAATAATTTGTCTGGGTCATTCACTAAAATTTGATTAACAAAAGGGTTCAAAAATAGGTAGCAAAAAATCTCAAAATTGGCTTAGCACTGCTGTGAAAAAAGGTTTAGTAGCGAAAAGGTTAATGGAATTTCTCAAATCTGCTCTGCCACTAATCACTTTTGCTTTAGAAGATATTTCTCAACAACATGCAATTGTAAATGGAAATAATTACAGTGATCATTTCTTTGCTGCTAATACAACCTATAATTTTCTGTCTACACATGATATAAACTTTTCCCTTTTATGAATACAACAAAGTTGTGCTTTATTTGCCCAGTCATTTTAGTTTTGTGTAGTAGCTTTTGCAATATGTATTTGTCAAGGCAGTTGTTGTAAACTGACTATTGGTTGAAAATCAAAGCAACATTTGTTCCAAAATGTTTTTCAAAACCAGCATTTACGTTTTATTTTTTCCCTTAAAGATAATAGAAAAAAAACTTAAATTGCAATTTGTTTATAATTCTGTGTATAACTCACATTTTGTTTTAATTGTATTTATTATTTTTATTGCAAAGGCTCTTTTTAATTGAGAAAAAAAATCATGTCTCTTTATATGGCAATAAAAAATGGTAGGGGGGCATAGCTTTGCCAATGGGGTCTGGATGGTCTCAGCCCACCCCTGCAATCATTTAGTTTTAATGTCAATATGAAACATACATAGTATTATTTTTTTTCTGCATCTTTTTGATTTTCAGACTTTTTGCTGTGAGCACACCATTTGGGTATCAGTTTTACAATCGATTGTGAGTATTATCAATAATTTAGCACATCCAACAAAAAAAACAAATACACTTTCAGAATCGCAAACAATGAAATATCTTTAGACGAACAGGCCTTAAAAGAACATAGGTATACATATAAAATAAAAAAGCACAGCAGACTGATTAGACTATTGTCACATGTGATATCAGTTGGCATATGCTGGCCAAGAATAACGATTTTTGAAAACGTTATTTGAAGCACAGATAGCACAAAGCTGTTCTTTTTTAAAAGCTCAGAGGATATACGCAGGGACAGTCTAAACTATTCTTTATATATCTGCTTGATTGTGGAATAGCTCTAGAGACATCTGGTAGGCATGCTCCAGGCGAGAAAAAAAACATAAACTGATGAACAGATTGCTATAAACAAAGCTGAAACAATATCACAGTGCAACATTCCAAGAATACACAAGTTTCATATAGGCCATGGAAAAATTGTGACATTTCATGTTCATGCTAATGTGTATATATATATATTTTCATGAAAACAGTAATTTATCTAAGGGCCAATGTAATTCTAATTAACAAAGGTACTTCTGGGCAAAGTAATAGAAAAACATTCACTATGTGGTGAAGATGGGCTCTTAAAGGACTAGTAACTTTACTTTTTGACACACAGCTTGCTTATATTAATAGTACAGTAAAAATTATACAAGATGCATATGTATATCAAGTTAATAAATATAAGAATAACAGAAACAAAACCTACTTAAAATTCTTGTCAATCATGCAGACTGCAGAGCTCAATCTGGGTGAGGCATATTTTTAACAAAGCCAATCAAAGCTCTTGAATTAATGAGTCTTTTGCAAATCCTCTGTTGCTGTTGACGTTGAGGGTGATGGACAGCACATGTGCACTGTGCCATGCATTTTCACAAGCTTGACACCCAGGTAGCCCTGTAATGATAGGACATGAATAATGAGTACAACGTAGGGCTTGGAAGTAATTACAAATTTAAAACAAAAGTAAGATTTTTTTTAATAGATATATATTGATAATTTGTTATTGAAATAAAAAAAAATTCTATTAGTGCAATAAAAAAAATGTCTGGGTTTATTGTCCCTTTAAGAGCTGCAGAGATGGCTTTATACAATAAAATCTGTAGGTGTTAAAGTTAGTCACAAAGTTCAATTTCAAGGGCAGATCTTCCAAATATCCTGCATATTGCGGCATTGTCACCAATGAGAGCTCTGTCTCACTATCCCTCCTGCAGCTTTCCTTAAGGGCAAATATTCCAAAGTAAGTCAAAGTTTGGGGCCCATCTACCTCAACCCCTCCAGACCTCTCACTCCTGGAAAGCCTCTGGTAAATGTTGGGATGTTTGCAAGGGTGAAGGGGTACTTGAGGGGTATGGCTTCCTCTACCATCTATTACTATGTTACACCTAGATTACAAGTTGTGCATTTGTGTTTTAACGCTGAAAACATGGTCATTTCAGCATTAAAACAGCACCACAGTCATTACAAGTCTTGTCGGTATAGCTATACCGCAAGCCTTTTAGCCTGTAATGCAATGTCAGTCCCGCACACATAAAAATTACATTTTTTCATGGGACTTCCATAGCGCAGCCATTATGAGTTTTGCGTTGAGGCTAAAAAGCTGGCGTTACACCCTATACCGACAAGTTCCATACTGCCATCTGAGAGCAGTAGTTATGAGTTTTGCGCAACAAAAATGATACATAAAACTATACTGTTACAAAGTACACTAACACCCATAAACTACCTATTAACCCCTAAACCGAGGCCCTACCACATCACAAATACTATATTAAAGTTATTAACCCCTAATCTGCCGCTCCCGACATCGCTGCCACTAATACAAATTCAAATCAGCCAATAGGAAGAGAGCTACTGAAATTCTATTGGCTGATTTGAACAGCCAATAGAATTTCAGAAGCTCTCATCATATTGGCTGTTTTGAACAGCCAATAGGATTTCAGTAGCTCTCATCTGATTGGCTGATTTGAATTTGCAAAATCAAATCAGCCAATAGGAATACAAGGAATGCCATTTTGAATCACGCACCTTGCATTGAAGATCAGTATACTGTGTCGAACGTATGAAGAGGATGCTCCGTGCTGGATGTCTTCAGGATGGACCTGCTCCACGCTGCCAGGATGAAGATAGAAGACACCACCGGGATGAAGATAGAAGATTCCGCCTGGATAAAGATGGATCCGCCTGGATGAAGATGGAGCCTCCTGTATGAAGATGGAGCCGCCGGGATAAAGATCCTTCAAGCGGGACTTCAGCAACTGTGAGTGGATTTTTGGGGGTTAGTGTTAGGATTTTTAAAACTTTTTTGGGTGTTTTTTTTTTAGTTTAGGGTTTGAGCTTTTCGTAAACGAGCTAAATGCCCTTTTAAGGGAAATGCAAAAGAGCTAAATGCCTTTTTAAGGCCAATGTCCACAGTGGCGTCACTAGGGTTGGTGTCACCCGGTGCGGTAAGTCATGGTGTCACCCCCCCCCAGAAAGCAGACACATACAAAAACACAGGCAAACACTCAGACACACTTAAAAACATACTCAGATGCACACACAAACACTCGGAAACACACTCAGACACACACACAAAAACACACACACAAAAACACTGAGACACACAAAAACTCAGACACACACATACAAAATATGTAAACTGCACTGCATTAATTATGAAGCTCATGCCTAGAGCTGCTCCCTGGCTCAGCAGAAAATCAAATGAAAGATAAACAGAGTGCTCTAAAATAAATCACTGAAGAAAAGGTTTAGGCGCGCAAACTATGAAAATTCTGCTCTCTGACTCTGTTCCAAGTCTGTCAGTGCACAGCCCTGGGCTGCATGTCACTGAGCAGTGAGCACAGATAGGCAGGCAGGTTTAGGCTAGCAGCGTAACTTTGCAAGCCCCACGCCCACAACATTTATAGTGAAATTGGGCAGGGGAGGAGCAAAGTACAAACAAGCAAAAGCAGCCGGGAAAACTATTTGTTGAAAGGGCAAATAAATTGTGTGTCTACAACTTCCCCAGTCCCACTAATGTTCACAAATGCCAGCCTCTAATAAAATAATCTATGCATCTCAACATTGTATTTCTTTGCGGCCCGCACCCCCCGCACCCCCCTAGTGACGCCACTGAATGTCCATACAAATGCAATTTTCAGGGCAATGGGTAGCTTAGGTTTTTCAGCTTTCCTGTGATTCTCCAATATATGCACAAACAGTAGTTAATGCCTTAAACATGCAACTTGTCTATCACCTGTGCTGCTCTGCTTATTACTGACATACAGCTCAATATTATATTATGTACTGTGAACCTGCAACAAACCAACAAACCTTTGCATCTATGAGTCAATCTTCTACAAGTTTACTCTGAAGCCTGAACATCTTACATTGCTATATTTTTCACTCATGAATCCTGCAGCTACTCCTATTAAATATAAGTCACAGTATCAATTTATGTTTCCATTGAAGCCAGAATATATTGTATACATATGTTTCACTCTCCATGAATTCTACAATAACTTCTTGCAACTATGAATCACAGAATATCATCTATCCATGTCCAGGATACTCTTCCCGGGGTCAGGGGTCGGTGTCTCCAATTCCCTCCCACTGCCCCTAGGGTCTGTGTCCTGAGCACAGATACACCAGAACATGACAGCTATTGGTAGTTTATTCTAGATTAGTTTTTTTTTTTTGGGTGGTTTTTTAATTGGTATTAGAATAGGAATATTTTTTCTTCTTTTTGATAATATGTTATTTGTGTAATGTATTTTTTTCGTTTTGGGTGGGTTTTAATTTTTAGATGAGGGCTTGGGAATTTCATAGAAGGGCCAAATGCCATTTTAAGGGCAGGAAAAAGAGCTAAATGTCCTTTTACCAATACAAACACCCTTTTCAGGGTAATGGGTAGATTAGGTTTTACTTTATTTTTATTTTGTGGGTTTGGGGGTGGTTGGTTGTATACTGTTAGGGGGTGTTTGTTTTGTAGCAAAAGAGCTGTTAACTTTAGGGCAATGCCTTACAAAAGGCCCTTTTAAGGGCCCACAATAGGCCCTTGGTAGTTTATTCTAGATTAGGCTTTTTTATTTTGGGGTGTTTTTTTTTTAAAGGGTATTAGAATAGTAATAATTTTTTTTTGTTTTAGATAATTTCATTTGTTATTTTTTGTATTGGGAGGTTTTTTATTTTTTGTAATTTTATTGGTTTTTATTTTTTGTAATGGTAGCTTGGTAGGTTTTTTTATTTTTTATAATATTAGGTTTTAGTGTAAGGCAGCTTAGGTTTTATTTCACAGTTAAGTTGGTATTTTTAACTAGGTAGTTATTAAATAGTTAATAACTATTTACTAACTAGTCTACCTAGTTAAAATAAAAATAAAACCTAAGTTAGCTACAATATAACTATTAGTTATATTGTAGCTAGCGTAGCTTTTATTTCACAGGTAAGTATGTATTTAGTTTTAAATAGGTATTATTTAGTTAATAATTGTAACTTTAATTTAGCTCTATTTTAATTATGTTAAAGTTAGGGGGTGTTAGGTTTAGGGTTACGTTAGGGTTGGGTTTAGGGGTTAATATAGTTTAATTTAGGTTGTTGCAGTGTGGGGGGCTGGCGGTTTAGAGGTTAATAGGTTTATTTAGTGGTAGTGATGTGGGAGACAAGAGGTTTAGGGGTTAATAACTTTATTTAGTGGCGGCGATGTCTGGGAGCAGCGTAATAGGGGTTAATAGATTTATTATAGTGTGGGGAATGTTGGGGTGCAGGGGAATAGGGGTTAATAACTTTAGTATAGTGGCGGCGATATTGGGAGGGGCAGATTAGGGTTTAATAGCTTTATTTAGGTGGCAGCGATATCGGGAGCGGCAGATTAGGGGTTAATAACGTGATGTAGGTTTTGGCGATGTCGGGGGCAGCAGATTAGGGGTGTTTAGACTCGGGGTTTATGTTAGGGTTTTAGGTTTAACCATTATTTTTTTCCCCCATAGACATCAAAGGGACTGCATTACGGAGCTTCTCTTCCCACAATCGCAGGCTTTTTTCTGACCCGCTCTCCCCATTGATATCTATGGGGAAAGCGTGCATGAGCATGTCAAAACAGCGCTTGGATTATGTGCGGTATAGAGCTCAACGCAACCATATCGCACGCACAAGCAGGCTGTTTGAAAACTTGTAATGGCTGCACTATAGAGGGTTAAATAACACAACTTTTGTTGCGTTCGTTAATTTTCCTATAGTGCGCATAACTCGTAATCTAGGTGTTAGTTAATTAATTAACTAATCAGTGTATGTTTATATTCATTATCCCTGTCCTTTACCTCCTGCCTTGCTCTGTATACATAACTGTGCACGTTAAAAAGGACTATCTTTCTATCTTGTTAATTCTAATCTTTTGGGGTGTGCTACAATAATAAAAGGGGTAAATAGCATCCCTCAGCATCCCCCTTAAACCACTGGAGTGCAGTCTAAACCATAACAAGTTTAATATTTAGGGCCACAAGTTGTGATTTTTTAATGTAGTTATTTTGTTGGTGTAATTGATTAGAAAACAGTAGCTCACAGTAGGGCATTACTGTACCTGAGCCTGCATCAGAAAAAAGTGGAAGAACCAGGCGCCAACTAACGAAGGCTTGGTGAAAAATGAGAGTAAAATAACAGAAGTTTAATACTAAATTAATAACATATATAGATACAATTAATATAATAAAATTTCAATAAAATTCCTAGTCTGTGGATCCATGACTTCTTACAGTATAAAAATATATGACAATGCAATAATCAATATAATGGAACATGTATGTGAAATTCAACGTTAATAAAATCCTGGTAGAGGAGATAGAAGAGTTTTCTCAAAAATTATATATGTGTGTATTCTACTGTACTTTTAGATACAACCTTGCTGCAATCAAAGGTTATACAAAATAGTCCAATGAAATACAAAAAGAAAGAAGAACCCACGGGAGAGAATACCCTGAACATCAATATGATAACAGAATACAGTGGGAATAAAAACATTATTGAGAACATATTTCGTAAGCACTGGTCACTATTGAAAGACGACGATATCATTGGTGAGAAACTACCATCTAAACCAAGATTTGTGTACAGAAAAACCAAAAATCTAAAAAATAAACTAGCCCCTAGTATACAAAGGAAGAGAAAATTAGGCGTCAAGGACGTCTATGGTAATGAGATAAAGGGCTTCTTTCCTTGTATATCATGCAAGGCTTGTAAACACGGTACCAAATCTGCAACATTTGACTGTTTCCACACAAAAGAAAAATATAAGGTCCATGACCTAATTAGATGTCAAGACAGCGGGGTCATTTACATGTTACAATGTTCATGTGGGCTCCAATACGTGGGGCAAACGTCAAGGACCCTAAAGGATAGAATCCGCGAACATCTGCTTTTAATTGAGAAATTAAACATGGACACAGCCCTATACCGCCATTTCTCAATGAAACACCAAGGGAACACAAAAGACTTATCCTTTATGGGGATACAAAAAGTGACGAAATGTTGGAGAGGCGGCAACTATAACAACAAACTGCGTATTGCCGAATCGAAGTGGATTTTCAACCTCGATTGCCTCTACCCAAAGGGGCTAAATAATAAAGAAGACCTCTCACATTTATTCAATATCATCTGAAAAGCAATTATATGGCTAAAATTCCTGAAATGTTGAATCCATTCTCTCTCCTTGTGTCCTAATTTGATATCGTTATAATCTAAAACAACAAGGGCAAAACTTAAGAACAAGAGTCTTAAACTTACTCTTTGGAACAACATTAAAGTCTAGCTAGAGACCGTTGTTCTATAACATAAGTTGGATTAAAAGGTCAACCCTCCAGACTACCTCGGATTAAATTAGACTATCACTGCTGATGAGGAACCAAAGTTGGAGTAAACTGCCAACCTTTTGGACTATCAGCATTCTAATTAAATCAAACTCAAAGATTGTCCTGTTATCGATCCAATTAGTCTATCTAAAACATATGTCACCTCAAAAGTGTAGCCATAACACACTTCACTTTCTGAAATTTATGGAACATCAATTCATAAAACTTCTGTCCAATATCATCCTCAAGTATATCTATATATGTCAACGCCATCACATCACCGACAAGGTTCCTAACTCTTAGGGATAGTTAGGCATAAAGTAGTCCTTTCTTTGTATAAATTACAGAATACCCCCTCCTTATATAAATATGCTCGAAATCATTGTTTACTAGCTCTCTCATATGTAGCTCTGATCCAAATATACTATGCGAAGTAAAATAATAAACAGCATAGTGCTTGTTCCAAAACTGAGAAAGTTTGATAACACCTTTCAAAAATAAAGAATAAGGAAGACTCAGTTAAGAAACATCATATTCATATGTCTTATTAAAACCGAAGATGATAACTTTAAACACATAGATCACAGAAAAGAAAATTTAAGAAAGCTTAGGGAACGATAATAAAAGTAAATTTAGCTTTCTCATCTGAATGTTCTTAAACAATGAATAATGAAACATACATGTCTGAGCACAAAAATACTACAAACTACACACCTCCAATTACCTCCTATCACAAACCCAGCTAATAATGACATCACGACCAATGGGATAACTCGAAAAACGGCACCTCTATTAGACAACCAATAAAATGCCTTAAAAAACGGAATGATTAAAAACCAATTCCGGAAGATCATTTGTAATATGACATACACAATTAGCATATGTCTATTAGTCTATATCAAAAGTACACACAGAGATTGATTATTAGGAGTACAACATGTTTATATTTTATATAAAGCTGTACTTTTCGGCAATCAGCCCAAACCGGAAGTGACGTCACGATTAAACGGAGGTCAGGAAAACCTCTTTTTTAAGAAGACAGATACACAGAATTTCATCCTATGAAAGGACACATACTATCAAACATCCTTTTATGGCTCCACTCACTTAGGGACTCTGTCAAAAGAAATATCTATATCGTTATTGTTATACACGAAACCGGAAGTAACATAGATGTTTACTTCTGGTCAGCCACTATAAAAGGCCAGTAACAAGTACAAGAAACCAGTCTTGATAAAGGCCTAATGAGAGGCCGAAACGCGTAGACCTTGTACTGGTAAGTTTAATTCTAGTGGAGCACCTTGTGAAAAACCTGCTACACATTGTATCCATTTCTTTTCTCCACAAGTATTTTTCATCAGCATTTTTATTTTTTATTTTTTTGCCATTTTTTGTCTTAACATTTCTATCATCTACTATGGATTGTTCTCCCATTGTATGAGTTGACCCTCTGTGTTTAAAGGTTTGGAACAAAACCCATCTTTTACCCCAGGATCTACAACTTATGACTTATTGTTTTTTGGTGTTGAAATAGCACATTATTTTTTGGTGTTGTAATAGCACATTGCGTCACATTATTATTATTTTTTTGCATTTTTTTGCATATACTTCACGCACATTCATTCTGCATTGGAATCACAACTCGTTTTGAGGTTTATTTGTTTTTTTGGTGCTGAAATAGCAAGAATTTTTTTCACACCTAGGTTAACAGAATTTCTTCACTCATGCTAAGTACTTAGGCATAATTTTTCTTTTTTAACATTGGATTTTTTGGCACTAATTATTTTTCTGGAATTTGACATTTGACTTTATTATTTTTTATTGGATTTCACTAGCAATTTTTGGCTTTCAAGTTATCTTTTGGATTGCATTTTTTGGATTATCACATTAGGACACAATTCAGGAACCAATATTGAACACTTAACATTTGAATATTGTTTATTTTTAGAAACCAACACCAATACCCATTATACTGAACATCAACTTATGGACTATTTTGTATAACCTTTGATTGCAGCAAGGTTGTATCTAAAAGTACAGTAGAATACACACATATATAATTTTTGAGAAAACTCTTCTATCTCCTCTACCAGGATTTTATTAACGTTGAATTTCACATACATGTTCCATTATATTGATTATTGCATTGTCATATATTTTTATACTGTAAGAAGTCTTGGATCCACAGACTAGGAATTTTATTGAAATTTTATTGTATTAATTGTATCTATATATGTTATTAATTTAGTATTAAACTTCTGTTATTTTACTCTCATTTTTCACCAAGCCTTCGTTAGTTGGCGCCTGGTTCTTCCACTTTTTTCTGATTCATTTATCACTGGTGACAGCTAGGGATTCACCATCTTCCGGGCAGAGTGGTGTCAGTTGGCGCTTATGTAGAGACTCTTTCTATGTACCTGAGCCTGCTTAGACTTACTCTTTAACAAAAGGATACCTTGAAATTGAAACAAATTTTCTAATAAAAGTAAGTTGGAAAGTTGTTTAAAATAGCATGCTCTGGGGCATATTTATCAAGCTACGAATGGAGCTTGATGCCCGTGTTTCTGGCGAGCCTGCTGGTGCAATGCTGAATACGGTGAGCGTATTGCTCGCCGTATTCAGCGAGGTCTGTCGGACCTGATCCGCACTGATAAATTGAGGCCCCTATCTGAATCATGAAACTTTAAATTTGACTTCTCTTCTCTTGAGTCTTTTCTTTAACAGCCTTTTTTCATAGACTAAAATTTTTTGGGGGGATCACTAAAGCACTATTTCTTTAACATTTAACTTCATAATATGTAATTTATTGTTGCCTTAGTAATAAGGGGGCTGTAAACATCAGGGGGGGGACAAAACAATAAATGTAAGAAGGTTGCTGTATTAAATTAATTAAAGGGAAATACAAGCATAATAGTAAAAAATGTGATTGAGCAATTGTTGTACTAATGGTTAATGGTTAATAAATCCACAGCTAAAGTTCATCTGAACTGATGCATTGTAGTTCCTAAGCTATATTTTAACCTATTTGCACAATCATTAGTGCAATTATAAAACACTTTGATGCATTTGAAATTTTATTATGTTAGTACGTACCTTTAAAAAACCTACAAATAGACATTCTATGTAATACATAAATTTAAAGGAATATAAAAACAAAATGTATGCATACCTAATAAATGTCTTTCTTTCCGGATATGGAGAGTCCACGACGTCATTTAATTACTAGTGGGAATATCACTTCTGGCCAGCAGGAGAGGGCAAAGAGCACAACAGCAATCCTGTTAAGTTTCACTCCCCTACCCATAATCCCCAGTCATTCGACTGAAGGGAAATGGAAAAAGAATAACACAAAGGTGTAGAGATGCCTGAGGTTTAGTAAAAAATAACTTTCTTAATAATGGGTGGGGTCATGGACTCTCCATATCCGGAAAGAAAGAAATTTATCAGGTAAGCATACATTTTGTTTTCTTTCCTAAGATATGGAGAGTCAACAACATCATTCAATTACTAGTGGGAACCAATACCCAAGCTAGAGGACACAGAATGAACAGGTAAAGGAACAAGACAGGCAGACCTCAACAGAAGGCACCACCGCTTGAAGAACCTTTCTCCCAAAAGAGGCCTCAACCGAGGCAAAAGTATCAAATTTGGAAAAAGTATGCAGAGAGGACCAAATTGCAGCCTTGCAAAGGTGTTCCATAGAAGCTTCATCTTTGAAAGCCCAAGAAGAGGAGACAGCCCTAGTGGAATGAGCTGTAATTCTCTCAGGTGGCTGCTCAGCAGTCTTATAAGCAAAACAAATCATACTTCTCAACCAGAGGGAAAGAGAAGTAGAAGTAGCCTTCTGACCCTTACGCTTTCCTGAGAAACAAACAAACAGGACAGAAGACTGGCGAAAATCCTTATGCGCCTGTAGGTAGAATTTTAGAACACTCACAACATCCAGGTTGTGCAACAGACGTTTTTTATGAGAAGAAGGATTAGGACAGAGAAGGAACAACAATTTCCTGATTAATATTTCTATCCAAAACCCCTTTAGGAAGAAACCCCAATTTAATACGAAGAACCGCCTTAGCCGCATGAAAGATAAGGTAAGGCAAATCACACTGCAAAGCTGAGAGCTCCAAAACTCTCCGAGCAGAAGAGATAGCAATAAGAAACAAAACTTTCCAAGATAACAACTTAACCCCTTAGCGACACAAAGTAACGTACCCTGTAAATTGTCAGGGGTTTAAAGCGGCTGGAAGCAATCCTGATTGCTTCCAGCCGCTTTCAAGGTATTGCCGTGATGCCTCGATATTGAGGCATCACTGCAATACCTTTTCTGGCACACCGATGCAGATTGTTGGTGGATGGGATCAGCTGCAGGGAGGCAGGTGGGCGGTCCATTGCTGGATCACTTCTGTCCAGCAGTGTCAGATTAGTCCCTGGTGCGTGCAGGAACGTGGACGGGGCATGTGCGCGTGTGTGTGAACGCATGCGCCCCCGTGATCTGCACTAATATGTGCATCAATTGTGGTGTTGGTGGGAGCGGGTGGTGGGAGTGGGGGGGGAATTTATGTTTAAAAAAGGGATCTGGGAGAGGGGGAGGGGGTATTGAGGGGGAGCAGCTACACTACAGAAAAATATATTTTTTAATTAAAAAATGCACATTATTTTGAAAAGTGGGTACTGGCAGACAGCTGCCAGTACCAAAAATGGTACAGAATAGTGAGAGGGAGGAGGGTTAGAGAGCTTTTTTTTGGGGGGGAAAGGGAGGTTGGGTGGTAAGGGGGGATCCTAAACTGCAGAAAATATATAATTTAAATTATTATTTTTTTTTTAAAAAACATAAACAAACTTCTTTTTTTTTATACTGGCAGACTTTCTACCAGTACTTAAGATGTCGGGGACATTTGTGGGGTGGGGGAGGGAAGAGAGCTGTTTGGGAGGGATCAGGGGGTGAATGTGTCAGGTGGAAGGCTGATCTCTACACTAAAGCTAAAATTAACCTTACAAGCTACCTAATTAACCCTTTCACTGCTGGGCATAATACAAGTGTGGTGCGAAAGCGGCATTTAGCGGCCTTCTAATTACCAAAAAGCAATGCTAAAGCCATATATGTCTGCTATTTCTGAACAAAGAGGATCCCAGAGAAGCATTTACAACCATTTGTGCCATAATTGGACAAGCTGTTTGTAAATCATTTAAGTGAGAAAACTAAAGTTAGTGAAAAAGTGAACGTTTTTTTTTGTTTGATCGTATTTGGCGGTGAAATGGTGGCATGAAATATACCAAAATGGGCCTAGAGCAATACTTTGGATTGTCTACTAAAAAAATATATACATGTCAAGGGGTATTCAGGGATTCCTGAAAGATATCAGTGATCCAATGTAACTATCGCTAATATTGAAGAAAAAAAATGGTTTGGAAATAGCAAAGTGCTTCTTGTATTTATTGCCCTATAACTTGCAAAAAAAAGCAAAGAACATGTAAACATTGGGTATTTCTAAACTCAGGACAAAATTTAGAAACTATTTAGCATGGTTGTTTTTTGGTGGTTGTAGATATGTAACAAATTTTGGGGGTCAAAGTTAGAAAAAGTGTGGGGTTTTTTTTCCATTTTTTTTCATCATATTTTATATATTTTTTTATAGTAAATTATAAGATATGATGAAAATATCAGTATCTTTAGAAAGTCCATTGAATGGCGAGAAAAACGGTAATTAATATGTGTGGGTACAGTAAATAAGTAAGAGGAAAATTACAGCTAAACAAAAACACAGCAGAAATGTAAAAATAACCCTGGTCCTTAAGGGAAAGAAATTAAAAAATGGCCTTGTCCTTAAGGGGTTAATATCTATGGAATGCATTGGCTCAAACTGAGTTTGCTGCAAAACTTTAAGAACAAGGTTAAGGCTCCAAGGAGGAGCAACAGGTTTAAACACAGGCCTGATTCTGACCAGGGCCTGACAAAAAGATTGAACATATGGGACATCCGCCAGACGCTTGTGTAACAAAATAGATAATGCAGAAATCTGACCTTTCTGAGAACTGACTGACAACCCTTTCTCCAGACCTTCCTGGAGAAAAGAAAAAATTCTAGGAATCCTGACCCTACTCCAAGATTAGCCCTTAGATTTACACCAATAAAGGTATTTACACCACACCTTATTGTAATTTTTTTTAGTAACAGGCTTGTGAGCCTGGATCTTGGTCTCAATGACCTACTCAGAAAATCCATGCATAGAAAGAACTAAGCGTTCAATCTCCAAGCAGTCAGCTTCAGAGAAACGAGATTTGGATGGAGGAATGGACCCTGAGTTAGAAGGTCCGTCGGTGGCCGAGAAGACATCTTCACTAGGTCTGCATACCAGATCCTGCGAGACCATGCAGGAGCTATTAGAATTAATGATGCTCTCTCTTGTTTGATACGAGCAATAACTCATGGAAGGAGCGCAAATGGAGGAAACAGGTATGCTAGACCGAAATCCCAAAGAACCCCAGAGCATCTATCAGAGTGGCCTGAGGATCTCTTGACCTAGAACCGTACCTTGGAAGCTTGACGTTCTGCCGAGATGCCAAACGGGATGAAATGTCTGTCTGCTCAGGAAATCTGCTTCCCAGTTGTCCACTTCAGGAATGTGGATGGTTGACAACAATTGTGAGCTTCCGCCCACTGAATAATCCGTGCAACCACCTTCATGGTGATTGATATAAGCCACTGAGCTGATGTTGTCCAAATGAAACCTGATAAACCAGGCTAAGGATAATTGAGGGCAAGCCGTCAGAGCTTTGTAAATCGCTCTCAACTCCAAGATGTTTATGGGGAGAACAGACTCCTCCTGAGTACATAGTCCCTGCCCCTTTAATGAGTCCCAGACTGCTCCCCAGCCTAGCAGGTTGGCGTCCATGGTCACAATCACCCAGGAAGGTCTCCAGAAGCATGTGCCCAGAGACAGATGGTCCTGAGAAAGCCACCATGGGAGAGAGTCTCTTGTCGACTGGTTTAGATCTATCCTCTGAGACAGATCTGAATGGTCTCCTTTCCATTGTCTGAGCATACATAATTGTAGAGCTCGCTGTTGGGCAACATGAGGATTCTTCCCAGGGAAAAACAAGTTTGCAATGCTGAGTCTTGGAAAAACAAGGATCTTCGGAATTCCGGGAACAATTATAAAAATAACACACCAGGCAGGTTGTCATTAGCAAATGTTCATTTATTCTGGGTCATAAACCTTGTTTATATAGGCATAGTTACATACATGACATCCTATACATAACAACATACTATTGGCTAAGCAAATGGCCTTATAACCTTTAGAGCCTTATTTGGTACATGGCATAAGATAATGTGTTGGAGGAAGGTGAAAGGAAATGAACGTTGTGGTTAGAGCAAAATATAGATTAGCTCTGCATGAGACAAGGTGTGTTGGAGGAGGCTGAAAGGAAATTAACTTGTGGTTAGAGCAAAATATAGATTAGCTCTGCATGAGACAAGGTGTGTTGTGGTCAGAAAACAGGAAGTGTCTATGAAACACAGTCTGTGTTGGACAAGCAAAACAAGCTACATAAAATGTTTGCAGAATTACAAGTGGTGTAGAGAAAAAAAACATTATAAGTACATAACATAGGTGATATTACCTGACAATTCCCCTCTTTAGTCATAACAATGACTACCTTAGCACTGACATCTGTGATGGAGTGGGACATGGAGGTATGTGGCAGAGGCATGTGTGGAAGGGTGAATGTACAGGTATTGTTGACAATGGGGATTAGAAGCAGCAGGCGTTGCAGCACATTTAGCACTGCATTAAACAAATATTTTAAAACCACAATAACAGAAAAGGATAAAGAGAGCAATAAAAACAATAATGGTACCAATATTTTTTAGCCAATCCAACAGACCTAAACCAGTGAGGAATTTATCCCAGGGGTTATCAATGCCAGAGTTTTTCTTTAACTCAACAGATAATTCTTCTAATTTCTTAATAGCAACCGTGACTTTCCCTGTGGGACCTGTATTATCAGGAATATAGGTGCAGCAGGATCCACCAGTTTGAGGATTAAGAACCTTACACACACACCCTTTTTCGGTTAAGAGCATATCTAGGGCCATACGATTTTGGAAAGTCATGTAAGAGGTTGGGCCAAGTTGGTCAGCTATGCCCTTAAGTGCATCTGTGGTGAAGTTAACAAAACGTTGCTGGTTATAAAATATGTAATTGATCCAGTCAACGTTCTTATTGATGGTTATAATGGGAAAGATGGATTCAAAGCCAGCTTTGACCTGGTCACAGGCCTTAAATTAATCTGGGACCCCCCTTGGGACCCCTATGGCGTCTATGTATACATGGGGGTCAAAACTACCTGGGATAGCCTCTCGCCATCTACGGTGAGAGGAGGTGGGGTGAGTGTGTGTATCTGTGTTATTTTCACCTAAAATATGGAGAGACATAATAACTTGTGCTAGAGCACATTCCCCAGACCACTGTCCCTCTAATCTAGAGCAAATTTTCATGTCCCCACAAATCCAGTATATGTCACCCAAGGACTGAGTATGATATTGAGTGGTGAGTGTACTATAGTGAGAGCAGTATTTATATGTAAAGTTACCCAAAAATCTACCTTTATCTTTGCCTCGGTAGCAGGTGTAATCACCAGGGTATATAGTAATGCCTTCACCTGGGTGTGGGACCTTTGTAAGGATGGGGTATTCCTGTTTCCAGGTGGCACAGGCTGAATGGTTAGTTGAAGTATTGGTATAGAGGCTGAGAAAACATGCCTCGGCACTAGTGGGGATGTTAAGGGGGACGGTACCTAGGCAGTGGCGTCACTAGGGGGGTGCGGGCCGCATCTGGGTGACACCCTCCAGAAATTCAAAGAAATACAATGTTGAGATGCATAGATTATTTTATTAGAGGCTGGCATTTGTGAACATTAGTGGGACTGGGGAAGTTGTAGACACACAATTTATTTGCCCCTTGAGCCAGTGCTGCAATTTCAACAAATAGTTTTCCCGGCTGCTTTTGCTTGTTTGTACTTTGCTCCTCCCCTGCCCAATTTCACTATAAATGTTGTGGGCGTGGGGCTTGCAAAGTTGCGCTGCTAGCCTAAACCTGCCTGCCTATCTGTGTTCACTGCTCAGTGACATGAAGCCCAGGGCTGTGCACTGACAGACTTGGAACAGAGTCAGAGAGCAGAATTTTCATAGTTTGCGCAGCTAAACCTTTTCTTCAGTGATTTATTTTTGAGTGCTCTGTTTATCTTTCATTTGATGTTCTGCTGAGCCAGGGAGCAGCTCTAGGCATGAGCTTCATAATTAATGCAGTGCAGTTTACATATTTTGTATGTGTGTGTCTGAGTTTTTGTGTGTGTGTTTTTGTGTGTGTGTCTGAGTGTGTTTCCGAGTGTTTGTATGTGCATCTGAGTATGTTTTTAAGTGTGTCTGAGTGTTTGTATGTGTGTTTGCCTGTGTTTTTGTGTGTGTCTGCTTTCTGGGGGGGGGGTGACATCATGACTTACCGCACCGGGTGACACCAACCCTAGTGACGCCACTGTACCTAGGTGAGGGCGGGCATTACCACAGACATAACAATTTGATTTATTATATTGTTTGGCTGAAAAGGTCATCCATTCTAACCAAAGATTTTGGTCGGAGTAACCTGTTTCTGTGGCCATAGTATCCCTTGGTGACGGGTCAGCCATGGCTACCATGGTTCGTGGGAGGAGGGGGGTCTGTTTTATTTTTAAGGGATGATACAATATTGGACCATTCAGAGGAGTTAAACATGTCTTTAATGTGGAAGTGGGCGCCAGTGTTCCCTGCACCCTCAATGTGATGCCAAGACGAAAGGTAATAGGTACCTTTGTAGTGATATCGCGAACCTAAAATTTTGCGTTCACGAACGCGAACTTCCACAAAAGTTCGCAAACCGGGCGAACCGCCATTGACTTCAATGGACAGGTGAATTTTAAAACCCACAGGGACTCTTTCTGGCCACAAAAATTATCGAAAAGTTGTTTCAAGGGGACTAACACCTGGACTGTGGTATGCCGGATCCATGGCAAACTCCCATGGAAAATTACATAGTTGATGCAGAGTCTGGTTTTAATCCATAAAGGGCATAAATCACCTAACATTCCTAAATTGTTTGGAATAACGTGCTTTAAAACATCAGGTATGATGTTGTATCGTTCAGGTAGTGTAAGTTTTTTTTTTTTTTAAATGTACACTACTGTTTTAGATATGACTTGCACTGGTGTGACACTGTGCCCTGGCAGGAACTGGAGTGCACACGTGTGAGGGAAACTGACTGCTTTTATTTCACAATAAAAAAGTTGTTTTTTTTTAAATGTATGTACACTACTGTTTTAGCAGATATGACTTGCACTGGTGTGACACTGTGCCCTGGCAGGACCTGTTACGCACACGTGTGAGGGAAACTGACTGCTATTATTTCACAGTAAAAAAAGTTTAGTTTTTTTAAATGTATGTACACTACTGTTTTAGTAGATATGACTTGCACTGGTGTGACACTGTGCCCTGGCAGGACCTGGAGCACACACGTGTGAGGGAAACTGACTGCTATTATTTCACAATAAAAAAGTTTTTTTTTTTTTAAATGTATGTACACTACTGTTTTAGCAGATATGACTTGCACTGGTGTGACACTGTGCCCTGGCAGGACCTGGAACGCACACGTGTGAAGGAAACTGACTGCTATTATTTCACAGTAAAAAAAAGTTGTTGTTTTTTTTTAAAATGTACACTACTGTTTTAGCAGATATGACTTGCACTGGTGTGACACTGTGCCCTGGCAGGGCCTGGAGTGCACACGTGTGAGGGAAACTGACTGCTATTATTTCACAATAAAAAAGTTTTGTTTTGTTTTTTAAATGTATGTACACTACTGTTTTAGCAGATATGACTTGCACTGGTGTGACACTGTGCCCTGGCAGGACCTGGAACGCACACGTGTGAAGGAAACTGACTGCTATTATTTCACAGTAAAAAAAAGTTTGTTTTTTTTTTTTAAATGTACACTACTGTTTTAGCAGATATGACTTGCACTGGTGTCACACTGTGCCCTGGCAGGACCTGAAACGCACACGTGTGAAGGAAACTGACTGCCATTATTTCAAATTAAAAAAAGGTTTTTTTTTTTTTTTTTAAATGTACACTACTGTTTTAGTAGATATGACTTGCACTGGTGTCACACTGTGCCCTGGCAGGACCTGAAATGTACAAGTGTGAAGGAAACTGACTGCTATTATTTCAAATTAAAAAAAGGTTTTTTTTTTTTTTAAATGTACACTACTGTTTTAACAGATATGACTTGCACTGGTGTCACACTGTGCCCTGGCAGGATCTCAAACGCACACGTGTGAAGGAAAATGACTGCTATTATTTCAAATTAAAAAAAGTTTTTTTGTTTTTTTAAATGTACACTACTTTTTTTTAGCAGATATGACTTGCACTGGTGTCACACTGTGCCCTGGCAGGACCTCAAACGCACACGTGTGAAGGAAAATGACTGCTATTATTTCAAATTAAAAAAAGTTTTTTTATTTTTTTAAATGTACACTGCTGTTACACCAGATATAAGTGGTGGCACTGGGCAAGTGGGCACAGTATACGCTGTGAGCCTGAGCTGGCAGGCAGGCTGCAATTAGATTACACAGGGAAAAAAAAAAAAAAAGCAGACTGATGTTCTAGCCCTAAAAATGGCTTTTTGGGGTGCTGTCCTTACAGCAGAGATCAGATGAGTCCTTCAGGACTGTAGTGGACACTGAATACACTAGCCTAGCTATCAATTTCCCTATTAAATCAGCAGCAGCTACACTGTCCCTCCTCTCACTAAGAATGCAGGCTCCGAATGAATCTAAAATGGATGCTGTCCAGGAGGTGGGAGGGTCTGGGAGGGAGTGTCTGCTGCTGATTGGCTGGAATGTGTCTTGTGACTGTAAGCTACAGGGTCAAAGTTTACTCAATGATGACAAATAGGGGGCGGATCGAACATTGCATATGTTCGCCGTCCGCTGCGAACGCGAACATGCTATGTTCGCTGCAAACTATTCGCGGCAGAACTGTTCGCGACATCACTATACCTGTGTCATTAGGGTTAGGGTTTTTTATGGTGAGGGTAAGTTTCATATTAGTTCTGGTTTTACCTGTGATAGAACAGGTACCAGACTTAGATAGGGTCATTCTAGTAAGGAGGTATACGCCATTCTTATCTTTCCTATTCATTGCTGACTGAGGTTTGTATCCCCATTCCCAGGAGTATTCCAACCCACAGCCCCCCAAGAACTACATTTATTTCCCCAGTAATTATCTACAACATATATATATATATATATATATATATATATAGAGCTTGCATAAAAGTTATAATGTTGACATTGCCATGAGGGACTTTGCCTACATCCCTCCCGAGTAGACCAATGGTCCCGCTGGATGTCACAATAATCAAAGGTGTAGCTCGCCACATGTGTATTTGACGAGTTAAACCAGAATGTGGTAACAGCAGGTGATCCTGAGTGGGTGATTGCAACCTGAGTGCGCCCATTGGTATAGACCGTGGTAAACTTAATGGAGGTGGACCTCCTGGTCTTACGGATAGCTGGGGCAGGCGGAGCTGGCGGGGTTGTTAAGTTTGTAATGGCCACTTGTGGAGAGTCCTTGTCCTGTGTCAGGGAGGGGGGTGAGGTAGTTACAAGCAGGGGCAATAATATGCTGCTCATCCAGCGTCTCATAATAGCAGGAGGCTATTATCCATGCTGGTACTGCAACCAAGAGCACGAGGAGAGGAGGAAGAGGTACACTAGGCAGGGAGAACCCTGAATGGTGATCATAGTGTTGCGGGTATGTGCTGTGGATATGGATGTTACAGAAGGGACTATGCAACCAACTTCACCCCTCTCTGGACTGGCAGCTGAGGATGATATAGGTGTTACAGAAGGGACTTTGTGAACACTTCACCCCTCTTTAGGCACAACTGTTGTCCTGGATCGTCCTGGATGGGCGGTATAGATGTTTCAGAAGGGACTAGACAGCCAGCTTCACCCCTCTTTGGACAGAGCTTTACTCTAGATGCATGGATCTAGATGGGCTCCTGGGCTGTGAGGACGGCAGTACGGGTGATGGCCACGACTTCGGTGGGTGGGCCGTATGGGAATCCTCCTTTCTTTGCTTTATTCAGCTGTCTGATGCACACTGTGTCTCCGACCTTGAAGCTGTGGGTTGGTTCCTGTGAGGGAAGAGGAAAACGAGAAGCCACATCACCATAGTTGCCATTCAAAACAGAGATCAGTTCATGTACATATCGTTCTCTAATTAAGTCTAAATCACCAGTGACTATGTGTGGGGTCCTGGCCCAGGGGGTGGGGAACGGTCGACCCATTAAAATCTCAAAAGGGGACAGCTGAGTGGATTTGCTTGGGGACATCCGTACCTCAGCTAATACTACAGGTAAATGATCCTGCCATTTGACCCAATTCCCTCCCTTGGCCTTAAGGAGTTTTTCCTTAATGGTCCGGTTCATTCTTTCAACCACCCCTGAGCTCTGGGGGTTGTACGGTATGTGAAACTTCCATTTTATCTGTAGGTGAGATACCAATTCCTGCAATACCTTACTAACAAAGGCAGGGCCATTGTCTGAGTTAATCTGCAGGGGGCAGCCAAATCGGGGAATGACGTCAGTGCAAAGGTGTTTCACTACTGTTTTTGCGTCTTCCCTAGTTGTAGGGAAGGCCTCAGGCCAGCGAGAAAATTGGTCAACTATGACCAATAGGTAAAACTGTTTGGTTCCTGTTTTAGGGATGTGTGTGAAGTTTATCTGCAGGTGAGTGAAGGGTGCGGCTGGTGGTGTTAGGTGGTCATGTTTTGCGGGTTTGTTGTTGTGTTTGGTTTGGAGACAGGTAATGCAACGGTCAATGTAAGATTGTACATGTAACTGTAGGTTTTGTATGCAGAAGTAAGGTTTGATTAACACTAGAGTGTTGTGGATGCTCAGGTGACTGACACCGTGGGCTTGGGAAATAAAAATGGGTACACTGGCTTCAGGAATACCAATGATCGTCCCACCTTTCCCCTCTTTCGAATAATTCGAGTTTCTGGGAGACCCAATATTTGATATCAGAGGTGGTGGCAAATTGTTGGAGAGAGGAAGTGAGCACATCGTCGACCAGAGAAGGTGCGATGAGGATGGGATAAACAGGGTCTTGCAATGGGGATACCTTGGCTGCTTGTTTGGCTACTGTGTCAGCTAGTGCATTACCTCTAGCAACAGGATTGTTAAGGTTAGTGTGCGCGCAGCAGTGTATGACAGCTATTTCTTTTGGGAGTAGGATGGCTTGTAAGAGCTCTGTGATGAGAGTGGTGTGACTAATACCCTTACCTTCGGCGGACTTGAAACCTCTTTGTTTCCAAATCATGCCAAAATCAAGTACCACCCCAAAGGCATATCTGGAGTTGTTATAGATATTTACGGAGGCATCAGCAAAAAGTTCACAGGCCCGAGTGAGAGCTATTAATTCAGCTGCTTGAGTGGAATTATGCATGACAGAACCGGACTCAAGGATAATGCCGGGGAGTCGGACCACTGCATATCCTGCAAGGTACACGTGGTCGTCTGGGCGGCTACATGACCCATCTACCAAAACGTCAGGGACCCCTGGAAGAGGGCTGTCCCTGAGGTCAGGACGGGGAGTTGTGCTGGAGTGGATGAGTGCAATACAGTCATGAAGGGGGAGGTCAGATTGTGGTATGTCAGAGGATAACAGGGCCTTAAGGATAGACGCAGGGCCTGAGTTAGTTGCACAGTACTTAATGGTTAGCTCAGAAGTACTGGTAAGTAGTATTTCATAACCACTAAGTCTTTGGGCAGTCATGTGTCTGGAGGTTGTTAAGGAGGTGCAAAACCTGGTGGGAGGTATGGAGGATGAGGGGGTGTCCCAGCGTGATAAGTTTGCACATCTCAACGGCCATGGCACATGCTGCAAGGGATCGCAGGCATGAAGGCATACCCTGCACAGGGATGGGGAGTTTTTTAGATAGAAAGGCTATGGGACGGAAAGAATTACTACCATGCTCTTGGGCACAGACGGCCGCCATGGTTTTACAATTTTCCCTTGCGTACAAATGAAAAGGTTTTGTGTAGTCAGGGAGGCCGAGGGCAGGGGATGGGGTGATGGACCTGGCAAGTTCATTGTATGCATGGGTCAGAGTCTATGTCCAGTGAATTGTGGGTGCAGAGTCACTGTGGCAAACGGTGCGGAGGATTGAGTCATAGTGGGAGGAGTCTGGTATCCACTGTCGACAATAGTTTATCATCCCAAGAAAAATCAGCATTTCTTTGGGAGTGGCAGGCTTGGGCAGGCTTGAGAGGGCTTTTACTCTTTTGGCACTGAGTTCTCGTTTGCCTTTGGACAGTACAAAGCCTAAGTACTCAACTTGTGGCTGGCAGATTTGCAGTTTCTGCTTAGACACCTTGAGCCCTTCTTGGGCGAGGAACAACAAAAGGTCCACTAGGTCCTGTTCCCCTGCCTCATATGAAGCGCTACACAATAACAGGTAATCAACATATTGCAAAAGGACGGAACCACAGGGGCTGGTCCAGCTCTTGAGCATGGTATTGAGGACTAGGCCGAATGCGGCCGGGCTATCGGTGAAGCCTTGGGGCAGCTTTGACCACGTCATCTGAACCCCTTTATTCACAAAGGCGAACAACTGTTGTGTGTCCACGTCAACGGGTATAGAGAAGAAAGCATTAGCCAAATCAATAGTGGAGAAAAATTCTGCATTGTGTGGAATGGCCATGAGCAGTGCGGTCACGTCTGGGACTAGGGGAGGGAGAGGGATGATTATTTTATTCACAGCCCTTAGGTCTTGAATAAAACGGTAACCACCGGCCGGCTTAGGCAGGGGGTTAATGGGGGTGTTGTAAGGAGAGATGGTATACTTGAGAATACCTTTCTCCAGAAATGTTTTAATCATGGGGTCTATGCCCTCCAGTTTGTCGTCACTAATAGGGTATTGTTTGATGAAAACTGGGGAACAGTCTTCACGCAAAGATGCCCTGTATGGGGTGCAGTCGATGGTCCCCGTATCATAAGGTGCGGTGGACCATAGGGTAGGGGAAACGCCGTCAAAGAGAGTGTCAAAATTTGTGGTTAAGGGTAGGTTATAGTCGATAATGTGGTTTATTTTATCAGTCAACTGGCCATCTCCGACGACAGTGAATCCCGGGGTGATTCACCAGATTCACTGAGGTCAAAGTCGACAGTCATACCACCATTCCGGGAGATAGTCATCATTATTCCCAGTTTACCCATCAAATCTCGACCCAGGAGATTTAAGGGGCAACCCCGGATGATGTGGAATGAGTGGGACAGGGTGTCGGGAGAATCTGGTATTTGGACTGTGAGGAGTGGGGTGCGGAAGGTAGGAATGGGCACACCAGTGATTCCCACAGAGGGATTAGACTCTCGCAAGGGTCCATCGTATGATTCGCCCGTGATAGTGGAGCAAGTTGCTCCTGTATCCACGAGGAATCGTAATTCGGAGCCTTCTATGTTAAGGGTAACATAGGGCTCACGACAATAATGTGATGTAACCTTGGCTAAGAGTAGGGTGCTTCCCTCTGGGCCTCGCTATGGCCATTGTATTCTGTGTTGTGGGGGTTGATTGTCACGTCTGGGGGGTGAATGTGGTTGGTTACTGTCTTTGGGGTGGGAGTTATCCCAGCCCCTATGGGGCGGTGGGGACATTCATTTTTCCAATGTCCTGTTTCCCCGCAATTAAAACAAATTTTACGTCTGTCCTGATTACCTCTGGCCCCTCTTTGTCTGTTACGTTGTGGTGTAAGTGTATTGTCATTAAACTGGACATATGCACCCTTAACGCCCTTATCAAAACATCCTGCAGCATGACGGGATTCAATAGAAGTTAATAATTGTTTTGGGGTCATTGTGGGCCAGTCAGGTATAAGTTGTTTTAAAAATAACAGAAATAGGGATGTCCATATAAGCACCAGGCTAGAGAAGAGATGTTAATGTAAGACGTTCATTTTATTATACGAAGTTTAAAAGAACAAAGGGCACAGCACACAAAGCTGCTGCTGACGCGTTTCCTGCCTAGCGGCACTTCCTCAGAGCTATACTACAGGTGTGATTACAGGTGTTAAATTGCCTACGGAATTGACTGTCTAAACCAATAGGATGACAGTATTTGATCTCTGCAACCAATTCATATTTTCACAGTCACAACCAATTAATTTAACTTGACACAAATGTATTAACAAATTAATCTATACAACCTATCTTAAAAAAAGATTATAACATGTAGTTAAAGAGCGACATGGAAAAGCTTTTACATATGCTAAAGAAATTGAAAACGGTGAAGATATGTAAAAACACTCTATTAAGGGAATTAGAATTTTTTGTTGAGCAATATTACTTTTAAGGAAACATATATGATCTCTTAAGGAAACAAGCTATAGATAATACATGTTCAGTATAATAAAAATAAATGTCTTATAGTTATAAATTCTAAGATTGTATCCTTATCTCAACGAGATATCGTTGAGATAAGGATACAATCTTAGAATTTAGAATTGCTCAACGAAAAATTCTAATTCCCTTAATAGAGTGTTTTTACATATCTTCACCGTTTTCAATTTCTTTAGCATATGTAAAAGCTTTTCCATGTCGCTCTTTAACTACATGTTATAATCTTTTTTTAAGATAGGTTGTATAGATTAATTTGTTAATACATTTGTGTCAAGTTAAATGAATTGGTTGTGACTGTGAAAATATGAATTGGTTGCAGAGATCAAATACTGTCATCCTATTGGTTTAGACAGTCAATTCCGTAGGCAATTTAACACCTGTAATCACACCTGTAGTATAGCTCTGAGGAAGTGCCGCTAGGCAGGAAACGCATCAGTGCTGTGCCCTTTGTTCTTTTAAACTTTGTATAATAAAATGAACGTCTTACATTAACATCTCTTCTCCAGCCTTGTGCTTATATGGACATCGCTATTTCTGTTGTTTTTGCTTTGAAGCATTGTACCTAGGGGCAGTGGAGAGCCTCAGCGAGTCCCGCATCGCAGTCATGCCTAAAGTTGCCTGAATTTGGGAATCGGCATTTTGCACACAGGTGATACACACACCCCCCTCTGGGATTACCAGCGTCAAGCGCTTGTTCGGACTGGTGAGGCAGTGATTACACTGAGGATCATGCAGAGTGTGTAAGTCCGTTGATTATCACCATAGGAGAAGTTTGACTTGACAGAGGAGGGGTAAGTTCACTGTTTGTGCACAACACAGTTTAAAGTTGCTGAGTGGGAGGTATATGATATTGTGACGTCCGCGAGTTGTGGAGCTCAGGGTGAGCTGTAAGTCATGTAATGTTTACACAATGGTTGTATTAGTGTGAAGCTACACGCAAATATCTCTGTATAACAAATATTGGTGCTATTTTTATAAGTTATTTTACCAAAAGGCTGTCAGAGGCTGTCATACACCCTAACATAGTCTGATTCTTTAATACAGCCATGTCAGCTCCGGAGGATAAGCCTCCTTCCTCTGCCCAACATTTAAAGAATCTTTTAACAAAGTCTAAAATGGCCTCCCCAGGCTTCTGTTTACATGCTAACACTGCACTCATGGATTGTCGGGTCTTACTACAACGTAGTATTTCACGTTCTAGTTCAAGCCACATAGGAGCCCTAGTATCGGGGTTTGCTAGACCATATGAGGTAACTGAAGTACTGGTGTCATTTTGGTCAATGGTAGGAACATTAGACCAAAGCCATTCATCATGTTCATGATAATTGTACAATTTATCAAGTATCATTCTAATGTCAGTCTGGGTATACATGGCTCCCTGTAAATATTGCTTAAGATGAAGGATACAGGCAGCAGGCTGTCTTAAAGGGTCGGGACAGTCTTTAGTAATATCACTTAATTCACCTGCCGTAAGGGGTTTAATAATCATTTGGTCCCCAGCAATTAAATATGGCATAGTACTTGAAGTACTGATACCGGGACTAAAGCGGGGGTCTCCCCAGTTTGCGTTAGTGAACCTTTGTACAGGTTGTCATTGTCGGGTTGGTCTATCGTGGACAGATACGCCCGGAGACTCGGGTGTGTCGATCCCATGGACTAGTACTTGGGGTTCAGAATCTGGGTCATTTTTAGGAGGTTCCTGGACATTTACATCTGGTACCTCGGCCCCTTGTGGGTTTTGATTAAGGGGAGGGGGTAAATTTGATTAAGGGGGCGTGGTCTAGTTGTAGTATAAGCCACAATTATATCATCGTCCTTATGTTAATACTGGGATATAATCCCGTATACGGTGGTGGCGGGGCTAATGGGGATGGGGCAGTGGGCATAATATTTGGGACGTGTTTCAGGTAAATTGTGGGGGGGGGGGGCGATAGATTGGGGGTTTAGATTTGTCTATTTTGTGTATCTTATTGCTGGTGGATTTATATCCGTCACAATATTTTAACCAGTATTGGGCTGATGCGCTCATGTACCGCATGTCCCAATCAGGATCCCCTGTATACCAATTAAACGCTTTCTCATCCCCTAAACATAAACCCTTTAGCATGTCCTTATGAAATTTACAATTGTCACCATCCCTTGGAAATGCAGTGCTGGGGTCAATTGACTCTGTCAACCCGGCTACGTTATCCATGAAGGGGTCCACCATAGCCCACCCTATATCTTCCTGCCTGGCCACATATTCTTTACATATCTCTCCCGAAATTTGCTTACTTTGACTAGTCCCCATGATCCCTGGCCAATAATATTATTTGTCGCACACACAATCAAAGGGATTTAGCGTCTACTGGAGACAAGTTGCAACTATGTCACTGGCAATCACTAACAACAGCTGTACCATACAGGGTTAACTGCATTCGACAAAACTGATAGGACGAATGTAACACCTTAAAGTTACACGCTGTCTCCACTAGCTCACGCGATAGTAGACACAGGACTCTGAATGCCACTTGCTATCATCTATCCGCGTATTAGGTTTCCCTTCAACACAGTAAATGGGGCGTCTTGCATCCAAGTCCTTATGTCCTTATAATAAAGTAGCAGCAATAAAATATACAATACATATACAACAAGAAATGGTATGCGATCGAGAACATAGGACACAGGTTTTACCTAGTGTGTCTCTATGTCCTTATAATAGAATAGCAATAAAGAGTACAATATATACAGCACAAATAACACAGCAGTTACAATAGTAAGTGATAGTGAATATTACATACAGGTGTCACTTGCTATCATCCACGTATGTGAATGGGGCGTCTTACACCTGCCTCTATGTACTTATAATAGAATAGCAACAATGAGACAAGAAAAACATATAACACGAATAGCAAGCAACATATAAGACAAATAGCAAGCAGCATATAACACAAATAGCAAGCAGTAAGATACTGGCCAAATTAAACCTTAACTTTAACTCCGGAGGTCTCCCAAAGACAATTTACCCACCCCAGGGTCTACCACAAGACTAATCCCCTATATAAGTAGATGGGCTTTAATAGGCCCCCAACAGGGTAAAAATGAAGTCACAATATATAGACAAAATTACTCCCCCCTTGGGAGCGCTGAGCCACACCCCACTTCTGACGCCAGATTGTTGGGCAACACAAGGATTCTTCCCAGGGAAAAACAAGTTTGCAATGCTGAGTCTTGGAAAAACAAGGATCTTTGGAATTCCAGGAACAATTACAAAAATAACACACCAGGCAGGTTGTCATTAGCAAATGTTAATTTATTCTGGGTCATAACCCTTGTTTATATAGGCATAGTTACATACAGACATCCTATACGTAACAACATACTATTGGCTAAGCAAATGGCCTTATAACCTTTAGAGCCCTATTTGGTACATGGCATAAGATAATGTGTTGGAGGAAGGTGAAAGGAAATGAACGTTGTGGTTAGAGCAAAATATTGATTAGCTCTGCATGAGACAAGGTGTGTAGTGGTCAGAAAACAGGAAGTGTCTTTGAAACACAGTCTGTGTTGGACAAGCAAAACAAGCTACATAAAATGTTTGCAGAATTACAAGTGGTGTAGAGGAAAAAAAAACATTGTAAGTACATAACATAGCTGATATTACCTGACACTCTCAAATGGAATGATGTCCATGGAAGCGACCATCAGACCAATTACCTCCATACATTGAGCCACTGATGGCCGAACAGTAGACTGAAGAGAGAGAGGCAAGAGGAGAGAATTTTGGATTTTCTGACCTCCGTCAGAAAAACTTTCATTGATAGGGAATCTATTATGGCCCCTAAGAAAACCACCCTTGTAGCTGGAACAAGGGAACTCTTTTCCAGAATCACTTTCCAACCGTGGGAACGTAGAGTTTGCTTGTTGAAAAGATGGTGCCTGAACCAATATGTCATCTAGGTATGGTGCCTCTGCAATTCCCTGAGACCTGATCACTGCCAAGAGAGCCCCCAGAACCTTTGAGAAAATTCTGGGAGCTGTGGCAAGGCGAAACAGAAGAGCCACAAACTGAAAGTGTTTGTCTAGAAAGTTGAATCTCAGGAATTTGTGATGATCCCTGTGGATAGGAACATGAAGATACGCGTCCTTCAGGTCTATGGTCGTCATGAACTGACCCTCTTGGACCAAAGTAAGAATGGAATGAATGGTTTCCATTTTGAAGGACAGTACACTGAGAAGCTTGTAGAGGCACTTTAGGTCTTAAATAGGTTGAAAAGTTCCCTCTTTTATGGGAATCACAAACAGATTTGAATAGAATCCTAGACCCTGTTCCCTTATTGGAACTAGAACAATCACTCCCATGGAGGAAAGGTCCTGAACGCAGTTCAAGAATGCCTCTCTTTTTGCCTGATCTGTAGACAATCTTGAGAGGTGGAATCTGCCCCTGGAAGGGAACATTTTGAATTCTATTTTGTAACCCTGAGATACTATGTCCACAGCCCAAGGATCTGGGATATCTCTTCTCCACGCTTGACAAAACAGGGAAAGTCTGGCCCCCACTTGATCTGAGCCCAGAATGGGGGCCAACCCTTCATGCTGACTTAGACTCAGCTGAGAGTTTCTTTGATTGATTCCCCTTATTCCAAGACTGATTGGGCTTCCAAGAAGTTACGAAAGGAACGAAAATTACTTTGACATCCTTTGAGTCTGTTCATCTTGTCTTGTGGTAGAAAAGAACCTTTTCCACCCATAATATCAGAAATTATTTCTGCCCGACCCAGTCCCAATAATATCTTCCCCTTGTAAAAAAGTGCCAGAAGCTTGGACTTAGATGTAACATCAGCTGACCAAGATTTTAGCCACCATGCCCTGTGGGCTAGGAAAGTGAAGCCAGACATATTGGCTCCCAGTCTAATAACGTGCATGTTAACATCAGAAATAAAGGAATTGGCTAGTTTGAGAGCCCTAATCCTATCTTGTATCTCCTCCAATGGAGTTTCTACTAAAATTGATTGAGACATGGCGTTGCACCAATAAGATGCCGCACTTGCTACTGTGGCAATACAAACTGCAGGTTGCCATTGCAGACTTTGATGAAAATACATCTTCTTCAAATAAGCTTCTAGCTTTCTGTCCATGGGATCATTAAAGGAGCAGCTATTCTCTATAGGGATCATAGTTCTCTTAGCTAGAGTAGAAATAGCCTCTTCTACTTTAGGCACCATGCGCCAAGAATCTTTAATGGAGTCAGCAAGCGGAAACATCTTTTTAAATACGGGAGACGGGGAGAAAGGAATCCCTGGCTCCTCCCATTCCTGTGAAATAATCTCCATCACACGGTCTGGGACAGGAAAAACTTCCACAGAGGAAGGAACATCATAGTATTTATTAAGTTTACTAGACTTCTTAGGGTTGACAATGTCAGAAATATCGGAGTTATCCAAAGTAGCCGATACCTCCTTTAACAGTACACAAAGGTGTTCAAGCTTAAATCTGAAATTTACTTCCTTAGTATCAGATGAAGGAATAATACTGTCCGAATTTGAGATTTCACCCTCAGAGGCTACCGGCATATCCTCCTCATTTGACTTATGAGGGAGGGCAACCAGCGTAGCAGTAAGTGGAACAGAAACCTTACTATCTGAATGTCTAATTTTCCTCTTGCATTTTCCCAGCTTAGCAAAAAGCAGATAATGCCATAGATACCGCAGAAGATACCTGTGCAGCAAAATCTGCAGGCAAATAAACTCCTCCAGGAGGCTGAGAGGAACTGGAGGGCACGGTATGTGATGCCATAGAGGCTTTGGACGTTTGGGAAGAAAGCTGTGGTATTGCCTGAACAGCATCATCCTGAGAGACATTGGGCTCAGAGGGCAACAATTTATCTTTAAATTGAAGTGTTCTAGCTAAGCATGCAGCACAGAATTGCATAGGCAAAGCAATTTGTGCCTCAAGGCATAACAAGCATTTGTCAAAAGACAGTCTTGGTCCATGTCCATAATACTAAATAAAAAATTCCCCAAAATGTAGAAATTTTTTAAATACACTGTCACTTTAAGAATTTTTAATACCACAATTTGGCTGCCAGAAGTGTCTAAAATGATTGTATAGTAGATTGACACTGAAGAGACTGAAATTCAATGACGCTGTTCCGCTCCGTGAATATTCGACAGCAGAGAGAAGTCACATGACCGGCAGAGAGAGGAAACTACACAGCAAGTAAAAGGCGTGCATTTCCCTCTGCCTACATTATAAGATGCAAGTAGCGGCAGCTGATTTCAAACTCAAGCAGTTTGTCAGTTAGCCTGTTCTAGCTAAACAAGCAGAGAAAACCAACTGCCAAATTTTAAGTTGATACATAAATCCCTGTATAAAACATAAGCCACACACATACTATTAAAGTATTTCAACAAAATTAGGCCAAAGAGGAAAAACATCCCAATAAAGGAAAGATTAATCCCTAGATGCATATTTATTAAAGGTCTTGCGGACCTGATCCAGGGCGCGGGCCTATCCGGGGCGAGGCTTATCTATCAAGCTCCATTCAGAGCTTGATAGATAGGCCCCCTAGTCTCAACATACATAATATGCCTGCCCACTGCCAAAGAAAATCCTGTATAAAGGATTTTAAAAATGTCCCCATTTAGTGCATATGACATATTCTTCTGAAGTGCAAGTCTTCAAGACCTAGAAGACAAAAGCACTTACCTGCAATCTGGCAGGAAGACAACTCACAAGACGTGAAAGGACACATACTCCTTACAGAGACCTGTAGAAAAAGAAAGAACAGGGTAACCAACTCTGACTTTCTGTACCATGAGCAGCAATGTGTTAGTAAAAAAACAAGGACTATCTCACTACTTCCTAACTGCTTAAAAGCCACCACTACTCTACTGAAGAGATTAACGAGGACTCGGTTAAACCAAAATCCTTGCTCGCAGGGAAAAGTACCCCGAATAAGGAATTAATTTCTTCAGACACCAAACTTCACCTCCTCCATTGACAGAGGCAAAGAGAATGACTGGGGATTATAGGTAGGGTAGTGACACTTAACAGCTTTGCTGTGGTGCTCTTTGCCTCCTCCTGCTGACCAGGAGTGATATTCCCACTAGTAATTGAATGACATCATGGACTCTCCATATCTTAGGAAAGAAACATTTTTTTTTAATTGTTATTTTAAAGAAAAGCACTAAGCAGTGGTCTATACGTAATAGAAACAATTGAATATGTATGGTAACTATTATTGCTGAATAAATGGAAGACACAAGAAAATGTGTAAAATAGATCACTTTTATTGACAACTTATGCTAAACCAGTGTTTCTCAACCACAGTCCTCAAGTACCCCCAGCAGGCCAGGTTTTCATTATAGCTGAACCAGTGCACAGGTGAAGTAATCGGCTGATCAGTAAGACCATGGTTACTTTCCTGCTCTCTGCCATCAGCTGATTATGTCACCTGTGCACTAGTTCAGCTATAATGAAAACCTGGACTGAAACACTGTGCTAAACAAAGTAAGGATTATACATTAGGTAATATTTAGCTTTTTTAATGGCTTGTTACTTGATAAAGATGGCATACACTTGCTGGGAAGAAGGTAATAGTCATCACACACAGGACAAACTCCATCTAATCAGGTGACAAACACTTTGTAGAAGATGTTCAGCCTAGTCTCATCTCAACAGGAGCTGTCCAGGCTCAACAATGATACCCAAAAGCAACACTGAACCAAACGTTCAGTCTGTATCTATTTCTCCCTGCCTACACAGTGTCAGAGAGACAGTTGTGTCACACCCGTAGCTCTTTGCCCCCCTTCAACAGAATCATAAAACTAACTTTCTATTACAAGACTGAACAATATTTTAACAAACAGTGCTATAGCTACTTTCTGCCAGTTCTTTAAAAACATATTAATTAGTCATAATAAAGTTAGTTTTTCATAGAGCTTTGCAATACTAAAGCCTATATTGTTTATGTTGTGCAGGGAGGGGAAATGTAAACAAAGCTTTATTTCCAAGGCCTTAGTTGGCCTTCAATGACATGTGTTCTCTAAAAGCAAAATTTTAATATGAAGTGCTAATATATTAACTGTCTGATTAATTATTTGTGCATGGAATCATCAAAAATGTCCAATCCTTAACACTGTCACTGCCCCACAAGGGCACTTGGGTCTCTACATGAAGACAAAGAAGCAGCTTTTCCTGTATAGTGTTGCTAGGAAACGCTTAGAACAGCTGAAGTTAGTTTATTGCTCGTGCTCAGTAGAGGAATTTTGCTGCAAACATCATGAGATAAAGGAACTTCCAAGTTCTGTAATGGTAGCTACCTTATCTAGCTACAGGTAGTGGGTGCATTGAGAATTTATAAGTGCTCATTTAGCAAGAAAACAAGTAAGTTTTCTGTTTTTGACACAATCTGTTTCTTTTTATGTTTACTTTGATTTACATATTTTTTATTAAAGGGGCACTGTTTCATATCCCTTTTCTGGGACACCAAACCCAGTATTTTTATTTCACAATTCAGATAGAAAATAAAATCTAAAATAATGTTCTAATTTACATACATTATAGAATGTACTTTATTCTCTTGGTATCCTTTGTTGAAGGAGCAGCAATGCCCTACTGGAACTAGCTGAACGAATTGGGTGAGCCAATGACAAGAGACAGATTAGTGCAGCCACCAATCATCAACTAGTGCATTGCTGCTTCTGAGTGTGCTAAAGTATGATTTTCAACAAAAAATACCAAGAGAACCCACAAAAGCCCCACAAAATCAACTAAAGCATTGACACATATAATTAAGTACATTAAAAGATTTAGACAGAGACAGGGAAAAAAGAGCTCACTCAACTATAATAAATTGAATATGCAAGGCAGGTGCAACCTGGAGACAATTTATACACAGAATTTAACAAAGACAAGTGGATGTGCGAAATAAGCACTATCCAAAAGACCAGGGATCAAGCACACTCACTTATAAATATAAATTATCTAGACTGAGACAGTGAGGTAATATGCAAAAATAGAAATTTATGTTATCATAAAAATGTTAATATAAAAACCAACATATATTAATTAATACAAAACTACTAAGACAAAAATGTGGTCAGACATGTGAAGACAAACAGACACACAAACACAAAACATGGGCCCCTCACAAAAAAGAGAACAGCTTGGTGCACCATATATAAAATCAAGCAGTTCAATATAACAGGTTAGGTTGCTTTTTAGGCAACAGATTATTTCCGTATGGCTGCAAATACAGATGCACAAGCTAAGAGTTAATTGTTAGCAGAGAGCTGTTAGTAGGAATGAATCCAAGCAGGCAAAAGAATGCCCAATGTGAATGTTCCTTACAGACCATATGGGAAATGCCCACATCGAAACCAGCAAGGTAAAAGTCAATACGGATCACCATCAGCATGCTGACGGAAGTTTGACCAAGTGGGTTTGGCGTCAGCTGATGGTTAATTCTTAGCTTGTGCATCTGTATTTGCAGCCATACGGAATTACTCTGTTGCCCAAAAAGCAACCTAACCTGTTATATTGAACTGCTTGATTTTATATATCGTGCACCATATGAACGCTCCAAGCCGGCTAAGTTCTGTTCTCTTTTTTTGTGAGGGGCCCATGTTTTGTGTTTGTGTGTCTGTCTGTCTTCACATGTGTGACCACATTTTTGTCTTAGTAGTTTTGTATTAATTAATATATGTTGGTTTTTATATTAACATATTTATGATAACATAAATTTCTATTTTTGCATATTACCTCACTGTCTCAGTCTCCATAATTTATATTTATAAGTGAGTGTGCTTGATCCCTGGTCTTTTGGATAGTGCTTATTTCGCACATCCACTTTTCTTTGTTAAATTCTGTGTATTAAAAGATTTAGGGCCAGATAACAAGTGGAGCGCTAAATGTCGCTTTTGTGAAAGCCATATTTGCGCTCCACTGAGTAATACCAGCGCATACTAATGTCCTCTGGTATTACAAGTTGAGAGCAATTCGAATGCAAGCTCATGTTCGCATTACTGGGAAGCATTGCGCTCATGAGAGTGCGCTTCCATAGGCTCACATGGGAGCCTCATTCTCGTGCTTTGAGACATAGCGATGGCAGCAAATTGTAAATATATATGTATATGACTACAGTATATACATATTTATATATATGTATGTGTTAATATGTGTATATACACAAATTAACACATAAATATATATGTATATAAGCATACATATAAATTTACAGGGAACATACAGTTTTCAGTGCTGTTTATTTTTTCTAACACCTCCCAGCCGACAACTTTAAAACCCTCATAACTGTTTTTTGCAGTTATTTATTAAAAAGTAAAGAGGCTACTATCTCTATGTTTTAATAAAGTATATTACACTCTATTTTGAGGCCAATTGGGGAACATTTATAAAATTAACGAGAGATCTGATCTCTGGTTAATTTTATAAGCGCTAATTGCTACCACAAGCTCGCGTTAGCAATAACCAACAACTTGTAATGGCTGGATATTTATTGCGTGCCTGCAAACGGGCAAATTTGCACACCACTTGTAATCTAGCCTCTAAAAGTTTAAAAGACATTAAGCTTTCTGAGAATGTAATATCTTTTTTTAATTAAAAAAACATTTACATTATACTTTATTTTGTTCCCTTGTCCTTTAATTTAATTCTGAAATTGTTGTTAAAACTAGTAGTGTAGATTCCAGACATTGGTTGTGACCCATTTATAATTGCCCATAATTGGCCTCAGCAGAAAACGTTACAACTCACTAATTAATTGGCACTAAAACATTTCAGCATTTTTTTTAAAAAAATTAAAGATCCAATAGAATTTAAAAACAATAAATCTGCATATTACTTACAGGTTGAACTTTGCTCTGAATATATCATTCTGTCTAGCATTTATTTAGTATTTAAATGTCCCTTCAAAGCACCTGTAGGCTTATGAACTTGATTTAAACCTGCTTTACAGGGATTATGCTTTGCCAGGATTAATAGCTGCCTTGATTTTACACATAAACTGATCAAGTGTGCTGATCTAAGTCTATCCCAGCAAGTGCTTAAAAAACAGTCTCTACCTCATTGAGAGACCAATTTTATGGATATACAAAAAATGTTTTGCTTAAAAACTTGCACCAGACACTCCATAATGGGCCAGATTACAAGTGGAGCGCTATTTAACGATCCTGTTTGAGCGTTAACTGCGCTAGCTTAGAATATGGCGAGCATGTTCCCGTATTCCCCCATAGAAGTTATTGGTGCAAAAAAGTGGAAAAAACCCTAACACCCTACCGCGCACAAACCCGATTGCATTTTCTCAAGTGAGCTAACCAGACATGAAAATATGAATATTTCACATCGCAATGTTTTTCACATATAAGTATATGTGCTATGTATTCATTACTAAATATTTCTACATATATCTGTTTCTTTGGTACACTATATATCTATATATAACTACATATAACTGACAATGACATACTCTGACTGATTATTTTGTATATAATTGTGACATATATACTTAGTTTCTACTATATATGCTTCTTTCCTTTAGTAATTCCATCTATACATTTCAGTGAGAGTAAAATCCCTTTATCTGTTATAGTATTGCTATGTGCATTACTATAGTTCACTGTAGTCATGATATTATTGACAGTTGGTGTGCCCCATCTCCTTTTATGGATGTATAGCCAATTCACTATAGTCAATGGAGTTATATCCTCTGAGTTTTGATGTTTAATACATGCTCTTTATTTTGTAGTAGGGCTAGAATATAATAACTGTTAGAACTATTCAGCATTGCTTAGTATAACTGTGTATATTGAAACAACTATTTGTCGATAACTGTCCCTTTTGCAATATGTTTTTAATGTTTTGCCTTTTTCGTTGGCCACAATGGAGTCCGTAGTCCAGCCGGTGCATGCATAGTTGATCCGTTTAAGCTCTGTGGGGTCCCGGATGTGGCAGAGCGGATCACTTGGGGATTAGTATGGTTGCACATATAAGGGTGGTAAGTAAATGTACAATGCATGTCTGAGGACGGGCGGATGTTCGAAAACATTCATATGCTTGTTGCACAGTAAAAAACTGCTATTTTTAACACTGGAGAGTGCTTGCCTTTGTGAAACCTTTTGTATACAGAGTTGGTAGGCACCCTGGAGGTTGTTTTGTTGTGAGAGTGCTGGGTTCTCCTGGACTGCTTTATACAATATTTAACCCATAGCACCCTGTCATTTATATTACTCCCCAGACTGATCACACTTTAATTGTGACAATATGTCACAGACTGCACAAACTGCACGGACTGATAATGTTGAGGATATACCAGGTGCAAACATCTTTTAATTTACGGATGAGGATGCAACCAGAATCAAGTTTGAAGAGATTACTATCAAGGCCAAGAGGGAATAACTGGATCAGATATATAATAGCTTGGTTAAAACTAAAGAAACGGAATGTTGACTTTAAAATGCATGGTTGTTACCTATCAGCCTATCACCGCAAAATGTTTATTCCAAGAGGATTCAGGGTGAAGAATGTCCCCACCATTGGGAGGAATAATCCTGATTTCTCCAACATTGGTGTGTCCGGTCCACGGCGTCATCCATAACTTGTGGGAATATTCTCTTCCCCAACAGGAAATGGCAAAGAGCACAGCAAAAGCTGTCCATATAGTCCCTCCTAGGCTCCGCCCACCCCAGTCATTCTCTTTGCCGCTGAACAAGCAGCATCTCCACGGAGATGGTGAAGAGTATGTGGTGTTTAGTTGTAGTTTTTTATTCTACTATCAAGAGTTTGTTATTTTAAAATAGTGCTGGTATGTACTATTTACTCTGAAACAGAAAAAGATGAAGAGTTCTGTTTGTGAGAGGAGTATGATTTTAGCAGCAGTAACTAAAATCGTTTGCTGTTTCCACATAGGACTGTTGAGATGAGATAACTTCAGTTGGGGGAAACAGTTGGCAGACTTTTCTGCTTAAGGTATGACTAGCCATATTTCTAACAAGACTGTGTAATGCTGGAAGGCTGTCATTTCCCCTCATGGGGACCGGTAAGCCATTTTCTTAGTCTCAAACAGAATAAAGGGCTTAATATGGGCTATAAAACTGGTAGACACTTTTATGGGCTAGATCGATTGCTTTATTTGGGCATTTTATACAGCTTGATGTTGAAATTCAGACTTTATAAACTTTGGGGAACGTTTTTTTTACGTCAGGCACTGGTTTGGACACCTTCCCAGTCAGGAAGGGACTTCTCTGTAGTAGGCAGAGCCTCATTTTCGCGCCATTACTGCGCAGTTACTTTTGAGAGCAGGACATGCAGCTGCATGTGTGTGGGTCTGAAAGTAGTTGAAAAGGTTCCTAGAAGGCTTCATTTGGTATCGTATACCCCCCTGGGTTTGGTAAAGTCGCAGCAAAGGCTGTAGCTGGGACTGTAGAGGGTTTAAAACTGTAAACGGCTCCGGTTTCGTCATTTTAAGGGTTAAAGGTCTGAAATTTGGGGTGCAATGCTTTGAATGCTTTGCCAGGATTAATAGCTGCCTTGATTTTACACATAAACTGATCAAGTGTGCTGATCTAAGTCTATCCCAGCAAGTGCTTAAAAAACAGTCTCTACCTCATTGAGAGACCAATTTTATGGATATACAAAAAATGTTTTGCTTAAAAACTTGCACCAGACACTCCATAATGGGCCAGATTACAAGTGGAGCGCTATTTAACGATCCTGTTTGAGCGTTAACTGCGCTAGCTTAGAATATGGCGAGCATGTTCCCGTATTCCCCCATAGAAGTTATTGGTGCAAAAAAGTGGAAAAAACCCTAACACCCTACCGCGCGCAAACCCGATTGCATTTTCTCAAGTGAGCTAACCAGACATGAAAATATGAATATTTCACATCGCAATGTTTTTCACATATAAGTATATGTGCTATGTATTCATTACTAAATATTTCTACATATATCTGTTTCTTTGGTACACTATATATCTATATATAACTACATATAACTGACAATGACATACTCTGACTGATTATTTTGTATCTAATTGTGACATATATACTTAGTTTCTACTATATATGCTTCTTTCCTTTAGTAATTCCATCTATACATTTCAGTGAGAGTAAAATCCCTTTATCTGTTATAGTATTGCTATGTGCATTACTATAGTTCCCTGTAGTCATGATATTATTGACAGTTGGTGTGCCCCATCTCCTTTTATGGATGTATAGCCAATTCACTATAGTCAATGGAGTTATATCCTCTGAGTTTTGATGTTTAATACATGCTCTTTATTTTGTAGTAGGGCTAGAATATAATAACTGTTAGAACTATTCAGCATTGCTTAGTATAACTGTGTATATTGAAACAACTATTTGTCGATAACTGTCCCTTTTGCAATATGTTTTTAATGTTTTGCCTTTTTCGTTGGCCCAAATGGAGTCCGTAGTCCAGCCGGTGCATGCATAGTTGATCCGTTTGAGCTCTGCGGGGTCCCGGATGTGGCAGAGCGGATCACTTGGGGATTAGTATGGTTGCACATATAAGGGTGGTAAGTAAATGTACAATGCATGTCTGAGGACGGGCGGATGTTCGAAAACATTCATATGCTTGTTGCACAGTAAAAAACTGCTATTTTTAACACTGGAGAGTGCTTGCCTTTGTGAAACCTTTTGTATACAGAGTTGGTAGGCACCCTGGAGGTTGTTTTGTTGTGAGAGTGCTGGATTCTCCTGGACTGCTTTATACAATATTTAACCCATAGCACCCTGTCATTTATATTACTCCCCAGACTGATCACACTTTAATTGTGACAATATGTCACAGACTGCACAAACTGCACGGACTGATAATGTTGAGGATATACCAGGTGCAAACATCTTTTAATTTACGGACGAGGATGCAACCAGAATCAAGTTTGAAGAGATTACTATCAAGGCCAAGAGGGAATAACTGGATCAGATATATAATAGCTTGGTTAAAACTAAAGAAAGGGAATGTTGACTTTAAAATGCATGGTTGTTACCTATCAGCCTATCACCGCAAAATGTTTATTCCAAGAGGATTCAGGGTGAAGAATGTCCCCACCATTGGGAGGAATAATCCTGATTTCTCCAACATTGGTGTGTCCGGTCCACGGCGTCATCCATAACTTGTGGGAATATTCTCTTCCCCAACAGGAAATGGCAAAGAGCACAGCAAAAGCTGTCCATATAGTCCCTCCTAGGCTCCGCCCACCCCAGTCATTCTCTTTGCCGCTGAACAAGCAGCATCTCCACGGAGATGGTGAAGAGTATGTGGTGTTTAGTTGTAGTTTTTTATTCTACTATCAAGAGTTTGTTATTTTAAAATAGTGCTGGTATGTACTATTTACTCTGAAACAGAAAAAGATGAAGAGTTCTGTTTGTGAGAGGAGTATGATTTTAGCAGCAGTAACTAAAATCGTTTGCTGTTTCCACATAGGACTGTTGAGATGAGATAACTTCAGTTGGGGGAAACAGTTGGCAGACTTTTCTGCTTAAGGTATGACTAGCCATATTTCTAACAAGACTGTGTAATGCTGGAAGGCTGTCATTTCCCCTCATGGGGACCGGTAAGCCATTTTCTTAGTCTCAAACAGAATAAAGGGCTTAATATGGGCTATAAAACTGGTAGACACTTTTATGGGCTAGATCGATTGCTTTATTTGGGCATTTTATACAGCTTGATGTTGAAATTCACACTTTATAAACTTTGGGGAACGTTTTTTTACGTCAGGCACTGGTTTGGACACCTTCCCAGTCAGGAAGGGACTTCTCTGTAGTAGGCAGAGCCTCATTTTCGCGCCATTACTGCGCAGTTACTTTTGAGAGCAGGACATGCAGCTGCATGTGTGTGGGTCTGAAAGTAGTTGAAAAGGTTCCTAGAAGGCTTCATTTGGTATTGTATACCCCCCTGGGTTTGGTAAAGTCGCAGCAAAGGCTGTAGCTGGGACTGTAGAGGGTTTAAAACTGTAAACGGCTCCGGTTTCGTCATTTTAAGGGTTAAAGGTCTGAAATTTGGGGTGCAATGCTTTGAATGCTTTGCCAGGATTAATAGCTGCCTTGATTTTACACATAAACTGATCAAGTGTGCTGATCTAAGTCTATCCCAGCAAGTGCTTAAAAAACAGTCTCTACCTCATTGAGAGACCAATTTTATGGATATACAAAAAATGTTTTGCTTAAAAACTTGCACCAGACACTCCATAATGGGCCAGATTACAAGTGGAGCGCTATTTAACGATCCTGTTTGAGCGTTAACTGCGCTAGCTTAGAATATGGCGAGCATGTTCCCGTATTCCCCCATAGAAGTTATTGGTGCAAAAAAGTGGAAAAAACCCTAACACCCTACCGCGCGCAAACCCGATTGCATTTTCTCAAGTGAGCTAACCAGACATGAAAATATGAATATTTCACATCGCAATGTTTTTCACATATAAGTATATGTGCTATGTATTCATTACTAAATATTTCTACATATATCTGTTTCTTTGGTACACTATATATCTATATATAACTACATATAACTGACAATGACATACTCTGACTGATTATTTTGTATATAATTGTGACATATATACTTAGTTTCTACTATATATGCTTCTTTCCTTTAGTAATTCCATCTATACATTTCAGTGAGAGTAAAATCCCTTTATCTGTTATAGTATTGCTATGTGCATTACTATAGTTCACTGTAGTCATGATATTATTGACAGTTGGTGTGCCCCATCTCCTTTTATGGATGTATAGCCAATTCACTATAGTCAATGGAGTTATATCCTCTGAGTTTTGATGTTTAATACATGCTCTTTATTTTGTAGTAGGGCTAGAATATAATAACTGTTAGAACTATTCAGCATTGCTTAGTATAACTGTGTATATTGAAACAACTATTTGTCGATAACTGTCCCTTTTGCAATATGTTTTTAATGTTTTGCCTTTTTCGTTGGCCCAAATGGAGTCCGTAGTCCAGCCGGTGCATGCATAGTTGATCCGTTTGAGCTCTGCGGGGTCCCGGATGTGGCAGAGCGGATCACTTGGGGATTAGTATGGTTGCACATATAAGGGTGGTAAGTAAATGTACAATGCATGTCTGAGGACGGGCGGATGTTCGAAAACATTCATATGCTTGTTGCACAGTAAAAAACTGCTATTTTTAACACTGGAGAGTGCTTGCCTTTGTGAAACCTTTTGTATACAGAGTTGGTAGGCACCCTGGAGGTTGTTTTGTTGTGAGAGTGCTGGGTTCTCCTGGACTGCTTTATACAATATTTAACCCATAGCACCCTGTCATTTATATTACTCCCCAGACTGATCACACTTTAATTGTGACAATATGTCACAGACTGCACAAACTGCACGGACTGATAATGTTGAGGATATACCAGGTGCAAACATCTTTTAATTTACGGACGAGGATGCAACCAGAATCAAGTTTGAAGAGATTACCATCAAGGCCAAGAGGGAATAACTGGATCAGATATATAATAGCTTGGTTAAAACTAAAGAAACGGAATGTTGACTTTAAAATGCATGGTTGTTACCTATCAGCCTATCACCGCAAAATGTTTATTCCAAGAGGATTCAGGGTGAAGAATGTCCCCACCATTGGGAGGAATAATCCTGATTTCTCCAACATTGGTGTGTCCGGTCCACGGCGTCATCCATAACTTGTGGGAATATTCTCTTCCCCAACAGGAAATGGCAAAGAGCACAGCAAAAGCTGTCCATATAGTCCCTCCTAGGCTCCGCCCACCCCAGTCATTCTCTTTGCCGCTGAACAAGCAGCATCTCCACGGAGATGGTGAAGAGTATGTGGTGTTTAGTTGTAGTTTTTTATTCTACTATCAAGAGTTTGTTATTTTAAAATAGTGCTGGTATGTACTATTTACTCTGAAACAGAAAAAGATGAAGAGTTCTGTTTGTGAGAGGAGTATGATTTTAGCAGCAGTAACTAAAATCGTTTGCTGTTTCCACATAGGACTGTTGAGATGAGATAACTTCAGTTGGGGGAAACAGTTGGCAGACTTTTCTGCTTAAGGTATGACTAGCCATATGTCTTGTTAGACATATTTCTAAAATAAAAAGAGAGAGAGAGATGCACTCAGCTGAGACAGAACAAAAGCTGGAAAAACTTCCGTGCCTGTTCATTTTATTATAGTGTGTCACTCAGGGTGCATACTCTTTTAGCACACTATGCCCCTTCACAGAGAAAAAACCTGAGTGACACACTATAATAAAATGAACAGGCACGGAAGTTTTTCCAGCTTTTGTTCTGTCTCAGCTGAGTGCATCTCTCTCTCTCTTTTTTTTTTAGCCATATTTCTAACAAGACTGTGTAATGCTGGAAGGCTGTCATTTCCCCTCATGGGGACCGGTAAGCCATTTTCTTAGTCCCAAACAGAATAAAGGGCTTAATATGGGCTATAAAACTGGTTGACACTTTTATGGGCTAGATCGATTGCTTTATTTGGGCATTTTATACAGCTTGATGTTGAAATTCACACTTTATAAACTTTGGGGAACGTTTTTTTTACGTCAGGCACTGGTTTGGACACCTTCCCAGTCAGGAAGGGACTTCTCTGTAGTAGGCAGAGCCTCATTTTCGCGCCATTACTGCGCAGTTACTTTTGAGAGCAGGACATGCAGCTGCATGTGTGTGGGTCTGAAAGTAGTTGAAAAGGTTCCTAGAAGGCTTCATTTGGTATCGTATACCCCCCTGGGTTTGGTAAAGTCGCAGCAAAGGCTGTAGCTGGGACTGTAGAGGGTTTAAAACTGTAAACGGCTCCGGTTTCATCATTTTAAGGGTTAAAGGTCTGAAATTTGGGGTGCAATGCTTTGAATGCTTTAAGACACTGTGGTAAAAATTTGGTTAAATTTGAACAATTCCTTCATAGTTTTTCACATATTCAGTAATAAAGTGTGCCCTGTTTAAAATTTAAAGAGACAGTAACGGTTTTGTTTTAAAACGGTTTTTGTACTTTATTGACAAGTTTAAGCCTGTTTAACATGTCTGTGCCTTCAGATAAACTATGTTCTGTATGTATGGAAGCCAATGTGTCTCCCCCTTCAAAATTGTGTGATAATTGTGTCATAGCGTCCAAACAAAGTAAGGACAGTACTGCCACAGATAGTAAAGTTGCCCAAGATGATTCATCAGATGAAGGGAGTAGACATAGTTCTACATCATCTCCTTCTGTGTCTACACCAGTTTTGCCCATGCAGGAGACCCCTAGTACTTCTAGCGCGCCAATGCTTGTTACTATGCAACAATTGACGGCAGTAATGGATAACTCCATAGCAAATATTTTATCCAAAATGCCTGCATTTCAGAGAAAGCGCGATTGCTCTGTTTTAAACACTGTAGAGCAGGAGGGCGCTGATGATAATTGCTCTGTCATACCCTCACACCAATCTGAAGTGGCCATGAGGGAGGTTTTGTCAGATGGGGAAATTTCTGATTCAGGTAGAATTTCTCAACAGGCAGAACCTGATGTTGTGACATTTAAATTTAAATTAGAGCATCTCCGCGCACTGCTTAAGGAGGTGCTATCTACTCTGGATGATTGTGACAACCTGGTCATTCCAGAAAAATTGTGCAAGATGGACAAGTTCCTAGAGGTTCCGGTGCACCCAGACGCTTTTCCTATACCCAAGCGGGTGGCGGACATAGTGAATAAGGAGTGGGAGAAGCCCGGCATACCTTTTGTCCCCCCTCCTATATTTAAGAAATTATTTCCTATGGTCGACCCCAGAAAGGACTTATGGCAGACAGTCCCTAAGGTCGAGGGGGCAGTTTCTACACTAGCCAAGCGCACTACTATTCCTATTGAGGATAATTGTGCTTTCAAAGATCCTATGGATAAAAAATTGGAGGGTTTGCTTAAAAAGATTTTTGTACAGCAAGGTTACCTCCTGCAACCTATTTCGTGCATTATTCCTGTCACTACAGCAGCGTGGTTCTGGTTCGAGGACTAGAAAAGTCGCTTAGTAGAGAGACTCCGTATGAGGAGGTTATGGACAGAATTTACGCACTTAAGTTAGCTAATTCCTTTATTTTAGATGCCGCTTTGCAGTTAGCTAGATTAGCGGTGAAAAATTCAGGGTTTGCAATTGTGGCGTGCAGAGCGCTCTGGCTAAAGTCTTGGTCAGCGGATGTATCTTCCAAGACAAAATTGCTTAATATCCCTTTCAAGGGTAAAACCCTTTTTGGGCCAGAATTGAAAGAGATTATCTCAGACATCACTGGGGGTAAGGGCCACGCCCTCCCACAAGATAGGCCTTTCAAGGCCAAGAATAAGTCTAATTTTCGTTCCTTTCGCAATTTCAGGAACGGACCGGCCTCCAACTCTGCAGTCTCTAGACAAGAGGGTAATGCTTCACAAACCAAACCAGCTTGGAAACCGATGCAAGGCTGGAACAAGGGTAAGCAGGCCAAGAAGCCTGCTGCTGCTACCAAAACAGCATGAAGGAGTAGCCCCAGATCCGGGACCGGATCTAGTAGGGGGCAGACTCTCTCTCTTCGCTCAGGCTTGGGCAAGAGATGTTCAGGATCCCTGGGCACTAGAAATAGTTTCTCAGGGTTATCTTCTGGAATTCAAGGAACTACCCCCAAGGGGAAGGTTCCACATGTCTCACTTATCTTCAAACCAAATAAAGAGACAGGCATTCTTACATTGTGTAGAAGACCTGTTAAAAATGTGAGTGATACACCCAGTTCCAACCGTGGAACAAGGAATGGGGTTTTACTCAAATCTGTTTGTAGTTCCCAAAAAAGAGGGAACTTTCAGACCAATTCTGGATTTAAAGATCCTAAACAAATTTCTCAGAGTGCCATCGTTCAAAATGGAAACTATTCGAACGATTTTACCTACAATCCAGGAGGGTCAATTTATGACTACCGTGGATCTAAAGGATGCGTATCTACATATTCCTATCCACAAAGATCATCATCAGTTCCTAAGGTTTGCCTTTCTGGACAAACATTACCTGTTTGTGGCTCTCCCATTCGGGCTAGCCACTGCTCCAAGGATTTTCACAAAGGTACTCGGGTCCCTTCTAGCGGTTCTAAGACCAAGGGGCATTGCAGTGGCACCTTACTTGGACGACATTCTGATACAAGCGTTGTCTCTTTCAAAGGCAAAGGCTCACACAGACATCGTTCTGGCCTTTCTCAGATCTCACGGATGGAAAGTGAACATAGAAAAAAGTTCCCTGTCTCCGTCGACAAGAGTTCCTTTCTTGGGGACAATAATAGATTCTTTAGAAATGAAGATTTTCCTGACAGATGTCAGAAAGTCGAAACTTCTAAACACTTGTCAAGTTCTTCACTCTGTTCCACGACCTTCCATAGCTCAGTGCATGGAAGTAGTAGGGTTGATTTTTGCAGCAATGGACATAGTTCCTTTTGCGCGAATTCATCTAAGACCATTACAACTGTGCATGCTGAAACAGTGGAATGGGGACTATACAGACTTGTCTCCAGTGATTCAAGTAGATCAGAAGACCAGAGACTCACTCCGTTGGTGGCTAACCCAGGATCACCTGTCCCAGGGAATGAGCTTCCGCAGACCAGAGTGGGTCATCGTCACGACCGACGCCAGTCTAGTGGGCTGGGGCGCGGTCTGGGACTCCCTGAAAGCTCAGGGGCTATGGTCTCGGGAAGAGTCTCTTCTCCCGATAAACATTCTGGAACTGAGAGCGATATTCAATACTCTCAGGGCTTGGCCTCAACTAGCAAAGGCCAGATTCATAAGATTCCAATCAGACAACATGACGACTGTTGCTTACATCAACCATCAGGGGGGAACAAGGAGTTCCCTGGCGATGAGAGAAGTGACCAAAATCATAAAATGGGTGGAGGATCACTCCTGCCACCTATCTGCGATCCACATCCCAGGAGTGGAAAACTGGGAGGTGGATTATCTGAGTCGTCAGACATTCCATCCGGGGGAGTGGGAACTCCACCCGGAGATATTTGCCCAGTTGACTCAATTATGGGGCATTCCAGACATGGATCTGATGGCGTCTCGTCAGAACTTCAAGGTTCCTTGCTACGGGTCCAGATCCAGGGATCCCAAGGCAACTCTAGTGGATGCATTAGTAGCGCCTTGGACCTTCAACCTAGCTTATGTGTTTCCACCGTTTCCTCTCATTCCCAGGATGGTAGCCAGGATCAAGCAGGAGAGGGCCTCTGTGATCTTGATAGCTCCTGCGTGGCCACGCAGGACTTGGTATGCAGACCTGGTGAATATGTCATCGGCTCCACCATGGAAGCTACCTTTGAGACAGGATCTTCTAGTACAAGGTCCATTCGAACATCCAAATCTAGTTTCCCTCCAGCTGACGGCTTGGAAATTGAACGCTTGATTTTATCTAAGCGTGGGTTTTCGGATTCTGTAATAGATACTCTGGTACAAGCCAGAAAACCTGTAACTAGAAAAATTTACCATAAAATATGGAAAAGATATATCTGTTGGTGTGAATCCAAGGGATTCTCATGGAGTAAGATCAAAATTCCTAGGATCCTTTCCTTTCTCCAAGAAGGTTTGGATAAGGGATTATCAGCGAGTTCTCTAAAGGGACAGATTTCTGCTTTATCTGTCTTGTTACACAAACGACTGGCAGCTGTGCCTGATGTTCAAGCTTTTGTTCAGGCTTTGATCAGGATCAAGCCTGTTTACAGACCTTTGACTCCTCCCTGGAGTCTGAATTTAGTTCTTTCAGTTCTTCAAGGGGTTCCGTTTGAACCTCTACATTCCATAGATATCAAGATGTTATCTTGGAAAGTTCTGTTTTTGGTTGCTATTTCTTCTGCTAGAAGAGTTTCTGAGTTATCTGCTTTGCAGTGTAATCTGCCCTATCTGGTGTTCCATTCAGATAAGGTTGTTTTGCGTACTAAACCTGGTTTCCTTCCAAAGGTTGTTTCCAACAAGAATATTAACCAGGAAATAGTTGTGCCTTCTTTGTGTCCGAATCCAGTTTCAAAGAAGGAACGTTTGTTACACAATTTAGATGTAGTTCGTGCTTTAAAGTTCTATTTAGAAGCAACAAAGGATTTCAGACAAACGTCTTCTCTGTTTGTCGTTTATTCTGGCAAGAGTGGCAAGAGGAGAGGTCAAAAAGCTACTGCTACCTCTCTTTCCTTTTGGCTGAAAAGCATCATCCGATTGGCTTACGAGACTGCCGGACGGCAGCCTCCTGAACGCATCACAGCTCACTCTACTAGGGCTGTGGCTTCCACATGGGCCTTCAAGAACGAGGCTTCTGTTGATCAGATATGTAAGGCAGCGACTTGGTCTTCCCTGCACACTTTTGCCAAATTCTACAAATTTGATACTTTTGCTTCTTCGGAGGCTATTTTTGGGAGAAAGGTTTTGCAAGCCGTGGTGCCTTCTGTTTAGGTAACCTGATTGGCTCCCTCCCTTCATCCGTGTCCTAAAGCTTTGGTATTGGTTCCCACAAGTTATGGATGACGCCATGGACCGGACACACCAATGTTGGAGAAAACAGAATTTATGCTTACCTGATAAAGTAATTACTTTCTCCAACGGTGTGTCCGGTCCACGGCCCGCCCTGGTTTTTTAATCAGGTTTGATGAATTTCTTTCTTTAACTACAGTCACCACGGCACCTTATGGTTTCTCCTGTTTTTTCTCCTGTCCGTCGGTCGAATGACTGGGGTGGGCGGAGCCTAGGAGGGACTATATGGATTGCTTTTGCTGTGCTCTTTGCCATTTTCTGTTGGGGAAGAGAATATTCCCACAAGTTATGGATGACGCCGTGGACCGGACACACCGTTGGAGAAAGTAATTTATCAGGTAAGCATAAATTCTGTTTTTTGTAAAAAAATGGTGTGGGATACTTAATAAGTGTTCCCTGGACCTTATTTTACTTGTGATCAATGAAGCAAGTGTTATACTTAAGCAACTTGATGATGAAATTAAAAACTTTGAATCTGAACATCTGTCTAAACTAGAGCAGGGTGACTCTTAGAAATAATTAGCTATTTTAGAAAAGAGAGACTGCAATGGCGGTATTGTTAGAAATTATAGGGAAGGGAGGGGGGGTAGGGGGGAGAGGGACTCATGTTTTTTTTTTTTCCAGATAGCAAATGAATAAATATAGAATAAATGAATAGCTCATTAAAATAAATTTCTTGGAACGTGGGTGGAATAACATCTCCCATTAAGCGCAAAAATGTTCTTAAGGAATCCAGGAAGCATAAGCCAGATATCATATTCCTTCAAGAATTTCATCTTAAAAAGGCAGAGATAGGAAAGCTGAAAACAAACTGGATAGCTGAAATAATTGCAACACCATGTGAGAAACGAAAGAGAGGTGTAGCGATTATGCTTGGAAGGGAACTATCATACACTATAAATAAGCAGGAACTAGACCCAGGAGAGAGATATATAGTGTTGCAACTGACAATAGATGATAAGATTTGGACGCTATGTAATATATATGCCCCAAACAATTGGGACATTAAGTTTTGGGAAAAGTTAAAAAAGGTTCTATCCCCATATATTGGGCAGAATTTGATCGTATCAGGGGACTTTAATAGCACATTGTGTCCGGATCTAGATAGATATAAAATTTGTCGGAGAGCGGCCAATTATAGGGAAGCTAAGCATTTGCAGAGTTTCACACGTATATTAAAACTACATGATGCGTGGCGTATTCGGCATCCAGACGCTCGTGAATTTACCTGCGAATCGGGCGCCCACAAATTTTTTTCCCGAATAGTTTCTATTAGATGAGCAGATCATGAGAAAACAAATTGAATCACAGATTTCAGAGATAATCCTATCTGATCACGCGATTGTTGGCATAAGGATTGTGTTGAGTGTTCCCTCCAAAAAAGCAGTAAATACCTTTCGCTTTCCTCACTATATGAGTAAAAATGCACAATTTGTAAATTGGTTAAAGCAAAAATGGAGAGAATACTCCACACAAAATATGGAGTATGCAAATAAAATCGAGGTGTTCTGGGAAGCAGGTAAAGCGGTTATCCGTGGGGAGGTGAAAGAATATATGATTAAAAGAAGCAGGAAAAATAAAGCGAGAGAAACTCAGTTATCAAATCAACTTAGAAATAATTATGCAAGATACCTTAGATCTCCCAATAAGGACAACTGGGACAAATATAAAGTAGCAAGAGTGGAAAGGGAATGTTTCTTAAAGAATATCGGAGCGCAGGAAGAGTTAAAAAACAGGGTCACATTTCAGGGTTGTCAGGTTATATCGGCTAAACATCTGGCCAGGTTGGTCAAATTCAGGAAGAAATCAAACCAAATCCTTGCCATCAGATCAGGAGAGAAACTTTCCACCAATAAAGATGAAATTAGAAGAATATTTTTTGAGTACTATAGTAATCTTTATGCCAGGGAGGAGGTGAATGAGATGCAAAAAGAGCAATTCTGGCTGGGGCTGGACATCCCTCAAATCTCACAGGAAGCGTTACAGATTATTAATGCTTCTATATTAGGTATTATAAAAAAGTCGAAATCTGGTAAAGCCCCAGGGCCAAACGGTTTATCGGCAGAATTTTACAAAATTATGGCGGCAGAGATATCTGCCACTCTAACTAAATTATTTAATCAATATTATTCAGAAGGATATGAAGTCAATTTACTTTTCTGACTCAGTAGTGACTCTAATCCATAAAAAAGTGAAGGATCCAACTAATGTAGCGTCATACTGCACGATTTCACTCCTAAACCAAGATTATAAAATTCTAATGTCCCTGATTGCGGATAGAATGAAAAAATCAATTACGGATATCATACACCCCGACCAGGCAAGTTTTATTCCAGGGAGAAATTCAGTTTGAAACATGCGTAGAGTCCTTACCACCATAGACTACCTCTATCGGGTCGACCAGGACGCCGGGAATAAATATCAGGGGGAAGATATAGCATTACTCACCGTTGATGCGGAAAAGGCTTTTGACTCAATTATCTGGGATCACCTAATAAATTTGCTGAGAAAGTTTGGTTTTTCCGGCGCCCTGGTCGACCTGATTGGGTTAGTATATAATAAACCTAGATCCCAAATGCTTATTATTGGTGAGTTATCACAGAACATTATCCTGGGCAAAGGAACACGTCAGGGGTGCCCCCTATCACCATTACTCTTCGATATTGCACTGGAACCATTAGCCATATATCTAAGAACGACCCTTCCACCGGTCTTGTTGGGTAAACAGAAGGTATCTATATCATTATATGCAGATGATCTACTAATATTTTTACAACATACAAGACAGAGTATACCACGTTTTATGAAGATATTAAGTACATTCAGTTCATTTTCTGGCTACAAAATTAATATTAGCAAATCAGAAATTTTATGGATCATAAAAAATAGAAATAGATATGTTCAAAGAAGTGCAAAGTATTAATTCCTTAGGAATTAAGATCAGCAAGAATCCAGCACAATGGTATCAGCTCAACTTTAAAGAGAAATTTCAGAATCTACATCACGATCTAGCAAAATGGAATCTATATTATCTATCTATCTCAGCTCGTATAAACGTCATAAAAACCATTATTTTTCCAAAATGTTTATTCTTACTACAGAATTTACCCTTGTTATTGCAGAAGAAAGATATCGATAGTTATAATAAGGCATGTGCTTTCTTTATTTGGGGGGAAAGGATTTCACGTATTGCATTTAGTAAGCTGGCTCAGGAGAAGCAGTTTGGGGGTTTCTCGTGTCCCAATATAAAATATTATAATATAGTCTCCTTGGTCAAATTTGGGGTAGATTGGCTCAGTAGAACAGATTATGTTACCTATTATGATCATGAAACGGAATTAATCAAACCATTCAATCTGCAGGCTGTGCTCCACCATCCATATAAACAATTACCAAGTAATGTAAGCAGACTAACTACAATTGCAAACATAGTGTTCGCGTGGCAGAAATTTTGTAAAATACTGGGGACAGAATACCAGATTTCCAGATTGCTTCCGCTTTGTGGCAGCCCAGCTTTTTTACCAGGATATAGCAATGAGTTATTCTATGTAAGGAAAAGCAAAGGGCTGATATATGTATCACAACTGAAAGAATCACAAACAGGGCCAATCAGATAGTTTGCAAATTTGGCAAGCGATTATAATTTGCCATCTCAACATTTCTACACATATTTGCAGGTTCTTCATCTTATAAATGAGTATGAAAAAAGGTTTGGTGAGAACTGGGCACAAACAAATATTGAGGCAGGCATCAATCTATATAAAGCAGGTATCCGATCAATATCAATTTGGTATCAGCACATTATGACTCAGGAAGGAGAATTACATGTAAATCAGATTAAACAGAAATATGTCATTCACTTTCCACAACTGCAAGATAAAGACATAACGGACAGCTTAAGAAGAACAGTGGAAGCAACGGATAGAATTAATCTAAGAGAGTCCCAATATAAGGTAATTAACAATTTCTATCTAACCCCAGCCAGAGTTGCTAAATGGTCTCAACTTCAGGTGGTCTGTCCTAAATGTCATAAGGTGAATGCAGATCTGTTGCACTATTTTTGGAGTTGTCCAAAGATTGCACAATTTTGGAGTAAAATCCAATACTGGATAAATAGAAAAGTAAGAGATACGATAGAACTGGAGGCAGAACATATATTTTTTCTGTATCCAACGCGAAATATAGGAGACAGATTATTTATAAACATAGCGATTTTGATTGCAAGAAACCATATATGTAAAATGTGGAAGCATAGAAATTCCCCCTCTATAACTGAATTCACAAATTACATGAGAAGTCAGATCATGGTAGAGATTATAGGACTTGATAAAGGGGCAGATAAACAGGTTATTACATTTTTCAAGAAGTGGAAAAAGTTTATCTACGGAGAACCTACAACAGTCCAATATCATATCTTATCCCCATTCCAAGATTCTATACCCTTCCTAGAATTAACTTTAGACGGATCATTACCTTCAAACTGGATACATAGCTAATAAGGCATGAATATTAATAGGCGTGATAGTAAGAAGGAACTTATTACGCAAGGAATGGCCCCTCTTTTTTTTTTTTTCTCTCTTCTCCCCCTTCCCCCCCCCCCCCGGGTAGTATTATTATTTTTAATATTTTTCGAGTTTTCTTGGGTGAATCCTGAGTATAATTAAATATACGATGGGATGGCTACAAGTAGCATCCATATAGGAAAATGAGTGAAACAAGATAAATATAAAGCAGGAGAACTCAAGAATTTGGTTAAGGAACAGCTTAAATCATTTCAGGTGTACGAGTTTGCAAATAAGTGTTCCTATAAAGAGCGTAAGAGAATAGAAAAATGGCATTGGCGGGAGAAGCTAAGATATTCTAGCAAATTTGATGTGTAATACTTGGAAAGATATGTAAAGTGCAAGTAAACCAGGAATGTGTTTTTTTCTGTAGTATTTCAGATATAATTTCATTTCGATTGTGTTAGAGTCAGATGTATTATATTTATTCTTCTGGAATGAAATGTATTTTTTCTTTTTGTAGCTTCACCCCCAATAAAAAGAATTAAAAAAAAAAAAAAAAGAAATTAAAAACTTTGAATCTGAACATCTGTCTAAACTAGAGCAGGGTGATTGGTTAAATAATATGAAGAAGGATTTGGATGAGTATGAGGCTGAACTGATAGCATTTAAGGAAAGAAAATGGGATTTATTTACCTCTGATTATAGAGAGAAACAGGTATACAAGTGGCTTATGGGGGTGGAAGAAAGGCTCCAAATGCATAGAAACAGACGCGCCAGACCAAGTAAGCAAAGGACCTTGGGTACCGTGGATAGTTCTGGCAACAGTACTGATGGTGAAACAACAACAACAGCACCCCGTGTGGATAACCAAACTTCCTATGGCATGGCCACTTGCTCAAAAAACAGGTATGGAAGAGGCCACACGCAAGAAGAGGGGGGTATAGGCCCCAGGGGAAGACCACCCAGATACTGGCAGAGACGGTGAATAAGGATATCATTATTAGTTATCAGATCACTGACCCTGAGAGACGTGTGTTAATTAAAGGTTTGAAATTCATACCGACCAACCAGGCTGATGAATTCTCTTTGCAAGTGGATTTAAACAAATTTAAGAGACAATTAGCTCTGAAAGAGCATTTCGGCTTAAGTGAAAACACAACTGATGGGCTTAAAAAGAAAGGATAATTTGACCCAAAAAGCACCAATTCAAGTATACACACTTTCTCAAGAATGGTGGAACATGAATTAACCAACAGTATAGATTCCAACCATAACACTCAGCGGGATAACCTGAGTAAGGATTAACGAATGGCACTAAAAAGCCTGAGGAAAAATCATCAGGTGGTCATCCGTGAGGCTGACAAGGGAGGAACACTTGTGCTCCAGGACTATAAGAATTATAGAGAAGAAATCTTCTCACAGCTGTCTGATGCATGGACATATCGCAAGTTGGAAGGAGATCCTACCAAGGAATTTAAGAGACAAGTTGTCAAGAATATACTAATGGCTATGGAATCAAATTGCCTTTCAAAGAACCTGGGTGATTATATGATGGTAGAATTTCCTATCAACCCTGTGATTTATGCGCTTCCCAAGGTGCATAAAGATCTGAACCACCCACCTGGAAGCCCCATAGTATCCTCTAGAGGTTCCATACTCCAGCCAATAGCTACCTACTTGGATATATTGTTCCAACCATTAGTACATAACATGACCTCTTTTATATTGGACTTGATACAAGTCATCCAACTGATTAGAAATATGCTGGATGTGGAGGCTGATGACATTCTAGTAACACTAGATGTCACCAGCTTATATACCGTGATCCCACATGATGAAGGTTTGGCTGCAATCAGGAGGAAATTGCTAAAATATCCATACATCGGTCCACCTGTATATGTCATTTTGGAACATACAGAATACTGTTTGAAATCTAATTATTTCAAATTTGAAAATAGTTACTACCTACAGGTTGCTGGTACGGAGATGGGATCAAACGTGGCCCCGTCGTATGCCAACCTGTATATGGCATGTTATGAGGAAGAGGATACAATGTTATTTAAGGATCCCAGAGTGAAATTATTCAAAAGGTACATCGATGATCTCATTATACTGTGGAGGGGATCTCTACAGGACCTTGAAGAATGGCTCTTGGTGTTGAATCAACAAAACCATAATCTGATATTCAAAATAAACTGTGACTAAACGATGATAGAATTTTTAGATCTAAGGATCATAAATGCTGATAATAGATTAATTACTATACTGTTTCACAAACCAACTGACCATAATTCCCTGTTAGAGGCTACAAGTTGTCATCACCAAGTCTAAAAAAGGCCTTGCCTAAATCACAGTTCAAAAGAGTTATGAGGAACAACATTGATCCAAGTAAAAAAGGAACAACAATTGAAAGAAATGCACCAGAAATTTCAAGAAAGGGGATATGGTAGTAAACATCTACAAGAACAATTGGAAGAATCACTATCCATGACCCAGGAGCAGGCATTGATGAAGAAGACAGGGGAATCTACTAACAAGAGACACAACAGAGTTTACGCCTGATAAAATGGACTTAACCAATATCCTCAAGAAAAATTGGGACATCTGATGTAAATTTACCATTTGGTAACTTTGATGGTCCCATGGTAGGATATAGGAAAGGGAGATCCCTCCTTGACCAGTTACTATGCACAGACAACAGACCTAGTTAAACTAATAGACCTTGGTTGTGGTCGGAAAGGAATGGATGCTACAGGTGCAGTGGATGTGTGACGTGTAATGGTTTATCTCAAAGTAAATACTTTGTACACCCTCGGAAGAACAAATGTTACACCATTAATTACAGAATCACATGCACCACTACACACATAGTGTACATGCTTCACTGTCCCTGTGGGAAATTCTACATAGGGAAAACCCAAGACGATTTGAGGATACGCATGGCAAACCACCAGTTGGCAATACGTACTGCACTTCGTGTTGGCAGTTCTGAGCAACTGGTGGCTAGACACTTCCTGATGCACAAACACAATGTATCTGACCTCAGGTATATATTTATTGACCATATTCCAGCTCCAACTAGGGGTGGCAATAGAGCAAAGATGCTCCTCCAAAGGGAATCCAAATGGATTTATACCTTTGATACCACCCTAGGGACCTTAAAACTAATTTTGACCTACATTGTTTTTTTTTAAATATTTTTTTTATTCAGTATTGTGTTGATAGTATAGATGTGCTTCCTAGATATCTTAATATGGCCTAAATTTTATCCAACTATTTGTTAGGCATACTTGTTATAGAATTTGTTTTTCTGGGCAGCCATGCCACTGGCTAGTTAGTGTGCCCATTGCAATTTTTTAAATAGGGGGTTTATATTCTATATGTACTAAAGCCTTTTTGCAGCGCTCCTTCTACCTCTCCTTCTTTGGTAATCGGTAGATTCTACTTGTAGATTACAGCTATGGACCACATATAACTGACAATGACATACTCTGACTGATTATTTTGTATATAATTGTGACATATATACTTAGTTTCTACTATATATGCTTTGTTCCTTTAGTAATTCCATCTATACATTTCAGTAAGAGTAAAAAAAAACCTTTTTCTGTTATAGCATTGCTATGTGCATTATTATAGTTCCCTGTAGTCATGATATTTTTGACAGTTGGTGCGCCCCATCTCCTTTTATGGATGTATAGCCAATTCACTATAATCAATGGAATTATATCCTCATTGAGTTTGGATGTTTAATACATGCTCTTTATTTTGTAGTAGGGCTAGAATATAATACCTGTTAGAACTATTCAGCATTGCTTAGTATGACCGTGTATGTCACTTTTGCAATTTGTTTTTAATGTTTTGCCTTTTTCATTGCCCCAGATGGCGCTCCGTAGTCCAGCCGGCTCCTGCGTAGTTGTGCCGTTTGAGCTCTGTGGGGTCCCGAATGTGGCAGAGAGGATCACTTGCTGATTAGTATGGTTGCACATATAAGGGTGGTAAGATCGGATAAACTAACGATGTCCAGAAATGAGCGTAAATACAAATTCCTGGAGTCGCCAGTGACTTACGGCACTTTAGAAACTGCCAGTGCCTAAGAAAATAAAAAAAAAACATAAAATCTCCCGTAAAAGTTTAAATCGCCACCCGAAACCCCTATATCCGCCATTGTGGTTGACAGGTATAGATATTGCGCATGCAGAAAAGAATGGGCAGACACTCAAAGAGTCAGTTCAACACTTTTTACTTAAGGCAGCAGTACATACAGAGCAACGTTTCGGGGTTAGCACCCCCTCCTCAGGCTCAATACAAATTAATGCTAAATGCAATCCTTAAATAGCCAAATAGTCCCACCCCCTACCAATTATGACATCAGAAAAAACCTCATGTGAAATAAATTTAAAGTGCCAACATTTTTTGTGTACCAACATATTTCAACACAAAAATTGTATAATCTCAAAAGAAATAAAACAACAACCAAAATAACTGCAACAAATTGCAGAAAAATCCTAAATAATTTATAATACCCTAAATAGTTTAAGCTAAATGAGAACCTTAAACTAAACTTCCTATAGATGTTTTCCACTATAAATTTGAACTAAATATTTAATAAATTTAATTTTAATATAAACATAATCCTAACCTAGTATCTCCCTACTTAACCATTAAATTATTCATATCATCTTTTTATTTATCTAAACTACAGATATATTAGAAAAAGCCAGTAAGATTATATTCCCTATTAAGGCCCTTAGGATGTAACGTACTAAGCCTATGTATCCACATGGCTTCTTTTTTAAGTAACATTCTCTCCCTACCAAAGCCAATAGTCCCCTTGGGCACCTGATCTAATACCATAAACCGCAATTGATTGACCTGATGTCCCCTCTCAAAAAAATTTATGCGATTCAGGAAGGTGTCTCATTTTGGGGTTCCTAACTTATGTTGAGTTAAGCGATCCTTAAGGGGTTGTATCGTTTCCCCAATATACAGTAAGCCACATGGCATTTGAGCACATACACAACATAAGATGATTTACAATTGATATGACCTTTAATATGAAAAAGTTTACCAGAAAAGGGATGACTAATAGTTTTACCTTTAATAATACTGTAACAATGAGAACAGTTTAAACACTCCGTAAGCACTCCGTAGTCCAGCCGGCTCCTGCGTAGTTGCGCCGTTTGAGCTCTGTGGGGTCCCAGATGTGGCAGAGAGGATCACTTGCTGATTAGTATGGTTGCACATATAAGGGTAGGTAAGATCGGATAAACTAGCGATGTCCAGAAATGAGCGTAAATACAAATTCCTGGAGTCGCCAGTGACTTCCAACTTTAGAAACTGCCGGTGCCTAAGAAAATAAAAAAAACATAAAATCTCCCGTAAAAGTCTAAACCACCAGTCCGCCACCTGAAAATAAACCCAACACGTAAAACCCCTATATCCGCCATTGCGGTTGACAGGTATAGATATTGCACATGTGTTAGGTGTTAGTTACTATTTTCAGGGAGTTACGGTGCTCACATATTCAGCACAAGGCTTGCTGCGCCTGCCTATGTGTGGCAAGGTTAAAATGGAGTAAAATGTCTCCATTTTCACCGCGCAAGTCCTTGCGCTGAATATGTGATACCAATTTGCGACGCAGTTCTTTGTTAGCTTATGGGAGTAAAAATAGCGGACGATGGGTGAAATATATGTGCCGCATTTATATGTGGCGCCGTATATGTAATACCAAAATCGCGTAAAACCGGCGGTGCCGGCTTTTGTGGGCGATGCTGCATATGTAATGGAACCCCCTGTATATGTTCTATTGAATGAACCTAAATGCTCCAGAAAATCCTTTAGCAACACTTACAGTACAAATCAAACAAATTATAAATGTGGCCTCTACCCTCCTTACAGCAAATTGTAAATATACATGTATATGACTTTATACATATATATTTATGTGTTTATTATATGTAGATACACATATTAACACATAAATATATACTGTATGTATATAAGCATAAACATATATTTACAGGGAACACACTGGCCTAGATTTGGAGTTTGGCGGTAAAAGGACTGTTAACGCTCCGCGGGCTTTTTTCTGGCCGCACCATAAATTTAACTCTGGTATCGAGAGCATTTTTACCGCAAATGCAACTCTCGATACCAGAGTTGCTTACGGACGTGGCCAGCCTCAAAAACGTGCTCGTGCACGATTCTCCCATAGGAAACAATGGGACTGTTTGAGCTGAAAAAAAACCTAACACCTGCAAAAAAGCAGCGTTCAGCTCCTAACGCAGCCCCATTGTTTCCTATGGGGAAACACTTCCTACGTCTGCACCTAACACTCTAACATGTACCCCGAGTCTAAACACCCCTAACCTTACACTTATTAACCCCTAATCTGCCGCCCCCGCTATCGCTGACCCCTGCATATTTTTTTTAACCCCTAATCTGCCGCTCCGTAAACCGCCGCAACCTACGTTATCCCTATGTACCCCTAATCTGCTGCCCTAACATCGCCGACCCCTATATTATATTTATTAACCCCTAATCTGCCCCCCTCAACGTCGCCGACACCTGCCTACACTTAACCCCTAATCTGCCGAGCGGACCTGAGCGCTACTATAATAAAGTTATTAACCCCTAATCCGCCTCACTAACCCTATAATAAATAGTATTAACCCCTAATCTGCCCTCCCTAACATCGCCGACACCTAACTTCAATTATTAACCCCTAATCTGACGACCGGAGCTCACCGCTATTCTAATAAATTGATTAACCCCTAAAGCTAAGTCTAACCCTAACACTAACACCCCCTAACTTAAATATAATTTACATCTAATGAAATAAATTAACTCTTATTAAATAAATGATTCCTATTTAAAGCTAAATACTTACCTGTAAAATAAATCCTAATATAGCTACAATATAAATTATAATTATATTATAGCTATGTGCCAATAGAATGCGAGCTCAATCTGATTGGCTGATTGGATCAGCCAATCGGATTGAACTTGATTCTGATTGGCTGATTCCATCAGCCAATCAGAAAATTCCTACCTTAATTCCGATTGGCTGATAGAATCCTATCAGCCAATCGGAATTCGAGGGACGCCATCTTGGATGACGTCCCTTAAAGGAACCGTCATTAGTCGGGAGACAACGGAAGAAGAGGATGGATCCACGTCGCCTGCTTCAAGATGGACCCGCTCCGCACCGGATGGAAGAAGATCGAAGATGCCGCTTGGAGAAGATGTTTGCCGGTCCGGATGTCCTCTTCTTGCCGGATAGGAGGAAGACTTTGGAGCCTCTTCTGGACCTCTTCAGCACCGGATGATGGATCGCCAACCCCCGCTTGGGTTGGATGAAGATGTTGGAGCCAGGACGGATCGGTGATACCTGGATGGTGAAGACAAGGTAGGAAGATCTTCAGGGGCTTAGTGTTAGGTTTATTTAAGGGGGGTTTGGGTTAGATTAGGGGTATGTGGGTGGTGGGTTGTAATGTTGGGGGGGGGGGGGGGGTATTGTATTTATTCTTTTACAGGCAAAAGAGCTGAAATTCTTGGGGCATGCCCCGCAAAGGGCCCTGTTCAGGGCTGGTAAGGTAAAAGAGCTTGTAACTTTTTTAATTTAGAATAGGGTAGGGAATTTTTTATTTTGGGGGTCTTTGTTATTTTATTAGGGGGCTTAGAGTAGGTGTAATTAGTTTAAAATTGTTGTAATATTTTTCTAATGTTTGTAAATATTTTTTTATTTTTTGTAACTTAGTTCTTTTTTATTTTTTGTACTTTAGCTAGTTTATTTTATTGTATTTATTTGTAGGAATTGTGTTTAATTAATTTATTGATAGTGTAGTGTTAGGTTAATTGTAGGTAATTGTAGGTAGTTTATTTAATAATTTTATTGATAGGGTAGTGTTAGGTTTAATTATATCTTAGGTTAGGATTTATTTTACAGGTAAATTTGTTATTATTTTAACTAGGTAACTATTAAATAGTTCTTAACTATTTAATAGCTATTGTACCTAGTTAAAATAAATACCAAGTTGCCTGTAAAATAAATATTAATCCTAAAATAGCTATAATATAATTATAATTTATATTGTAGCTATATTAGGATTTATTTTACATGTAAGTATTTAGCTTTAAATAGGAATAAGTTATTTAATAAGAGTTAATTTATTTCGTTGGATGTAAATTATATTTAAGTTAGGGGGGTGTTAGTGTTAGGGTTAGACTTAGCTTTAGGGGTTAATCAATTTATTAGAATAGCGGTGAGCTCCGGTCGTCAGATTAGGGGTTAATAATTGAAGTTAGGTGTCGGCGATGTTAGGGAGGGCAGATTAGGGGGTTAATACTATTTATTATAGGGTTAGTGAGGCGGGTTAGGGGTTAATAACTTTATTATAGTAGCGCTCAGGTCCGCTCGGCAGATTAGGGGTTAATAAGTGTAGGCAGGTGTCGGCGACGTTGAGGGGGGCAGATTAGGGGTTAATAAATATAATATAGGGGTCGGCGGTGTTAGGGGTAGCAGATTAGGGGTACATAGGGATAACGTAGGTGGCGGCGCTTTGCGGTCGGAAGATTAGGGGTTAATTATTTTAAGTAGCTGGCGGCGACGTTGTGGGGGGCAGGTTAGGGGTTAATAAATGTAATACAGGGGTCGGCGGGGTTAGGGGCAGCAGATTAGGGGTACATAAGTATAACGTAGGTGGCGGTCGGCAGATTAGGGGTTAAAAATTTTAATCGAGTGGCGGCGATGTGGGGGGAGCTCGGTTTAGGGGTACAAAGGTAGTTTATGGGTGTTAGTGTACTTTAGGGTACAGTAGTTAAGAGCTTTATGAACCGGCGTTAGCCAGAAAGCTCTTAACTCCTGCTATTTTCAGGCGGCTGGAGTTTTGTCGTTAGAGCTCTAACGCTCACTTCAGAAACGACTCTAAATACCGGCGTTAGAAAGATCCCATTGAAAAGATAGGATACGCAAATGGCGTAGGGGGATCTGCGGTATGGAAAAGTCGCGGCTGAAAAGTGAGCATTAGACCCTTTAATCACTGACTCCAAATACCAGCGGGTGGCCAAAACCAGCGTTAGGAGCCTCTAACGCTGGTTTTGACGGCTACCGCCGAACTCCAAATCTAGGCCACAGTTTTTAGTGCCGTTTTTTTTTTTATAACACCCCAGAGCCGGCAACGTTAAACCCTCATAACTGATTTTTGCAGTTATTTTATGAAAAAGTAAAGGTGCTACTATCTCTATGTTTTAATAAAGTATATTACACTCTATTTTGGGGCCAATTGGGGAACATTTATAAAATTAACGAGAGATCTGATCTCTCTGATGGTTAATTTTATATGCGCTAATTGATACCAAAAGCTTGCGGTAGCAATAACCAGCCACTTGTAATGGCTGGATATTTATTGCGCACCTGCAAATGGGCAGATTTTTGCACCACTTGTAATCTAGCCTCTAATAGTTTAAAAGACATTAAGTTTTCTGAGAATGTAATAATATTTTTTTTTTATTAAAAAAATTACATTACACTTTCATTATCTTGTCCTGTAATTCTGAAAATTGTTGTTAAAACGAGTAGTGTAGATTCCAGACATTGGTTGTGACCCATTTATAATTGCCCATAATTGGCCTCAGCAGAAAATCAAACCTATGTTGCAACACGGTTGCACCCACTTATTCATTGGAACTAAAACATTTCATTATTTTTTTATTTTTTTAAAGATCCAATATAATTTAAAAAAATAATAATCTGCACATTACTTACAGGTTCATCTTTGCTCTGAATATATAATTCTGTCTAGCATTCATTTAGTATTTAAATGTCCCTTCAAAGCACCTGTAGGCTTATGAACTTGATTTAAACCTGCTTTACAGGGATTATGCTTTGCCAGGATTAATAGCTGCCTTGATTTTACACATAAACTGATCAAGTGCGCTGATCTAAGTCTATCCCAGTAAGTTCCTAAAAAACAGTCTTTACCTCTTTAACTCCTAGATTTAGAGTTCTGCGGCCAAAGGGGTGCGTTAGCTACGCATGCTTTTTTCTGGCCGCACCTTTTAAATACCGCTGGTATTTAGAGTTCACAGAATGGCTGCGTTAGGCTCCAAAAAAGGAGCGTATAGCATATTTACCGCAACTTCAACTCTCGATACCAGCGGTGCTTACGGACGCGGCCAGATTCAAAAACGTGCTCATGCACGATTCCCCCATAGAAAACAATGGGGCTGTTTGAGCTGAAAAAAAACCTAACACCTGCAAAAAAGCCGCATTCAGCTCCTAACGCAGCCCCATTGTTTTCTATGTGGAAACACTTCCTACGTCTGAACCTAACACTCTAACATGTACCCCGAGTCTAAACACCCCTAACCTTATACTTATTAACCCCTAATCTGCCGCCCCCGCTATCGCTGACCCCTGCATATTATTTTTAACCCCTAATCTGCCGCTCCGTACACCCCCGCCACCTACATTATCCCTATGTACCCCTAATCTGCTGCCCTAACATCGCCGACCCCTATATTATATTTATTAACCCCTAATCTGCCGCCCCCAACGTCACCTCCACCTAACTACACTTATTAACCCCTAATCTGCCGACCGGACCTGAGCGCTACTATAATAAATGTATTAACCCCTAATCCGCCTCACTCCCGCCTCAATAACCCTATAATAAATAGTATTAACCCCTAATCTGCCCTCCCTAACATTGCCGACACCTAACTTCAATTATTAACCCCTAATCTGCTGACAGGAGCTCACCGCTACTCTAATAAATTTATTAACCCCTAAAGCTAAGTCTAACTTTAACCCTAACACCCCCCTAAATTAAATATAATTTAAATCTAACGAAATAAATTAACTCATATTAAATAAATTATTCCTATTTAAAGCTAAATACTTACCTGTAAAATAAACCCTAATATAGCTACAATATAAATTATAATTATATTATAGCTATTTTAGGATTTATATTTATTTTACAGGTAACTTTGTATTTATTTTAACCAGGTACAATAGCTATTAAATAGTTAAGAACTATTTAATAGCTAAAATAGTTAAAATAATTACAAAATTACCTGTAAAATAAATCCTAACCTAAGTTACAATTAAACTTAACACTACACTATCAATAAATAAATTAAATAAACTACCTACAATTATCTACAATTAAACCTAACACTACACTATCAATACATTAATTAAATACAATACCTACAAATAACTACAATTAAATAAATTAACTAAAGTACAAAAAAATAAAAAAGAACTAAGTTACAAAAAATAATAAAATATTTACAAACATTAGAAATATATTACAACAATTTTAAACTAATTACACCTACTCTAAGCCCCCTAATAAAATAACAAAGACCCCCAAAATAAAAAAAATGCCCTACCCTATTCTAAATTAAAAAAGTTCAAAGCTCTTTTACCTTACCAGCCCTGAAAAGGGCCCTTTGCGGGGCATGCCCCAAAGAATTCAGCTCTTTTGCCTGTAAAAAAACACATACAATACCCCCCCCCCAACATTACAACCCACCACCCACATACCCCTAATCTAACCCAAACCCCCCTTAAATAAACCTAACACTAAGCCCCTGAAGATCTTCCTACCTTATCTTCACCTAGCTGGGTATCACCGATCGGTCCTGGCTCCAAAATCTTCATCCAACCCAAGCGGGGGCTGGCGATCCATAATCCTGCGGCTGAAGAGGTCCAGAAGAGGCTCCAAAGTCTTCATCCTATCCGGGAAGAAGAGGCGATCCAGACCGGCAACCATCTTGATCCAAGCGGCATCTTCTATCTTCATCCGATGAGGAACGACTCCATCGTGAAGACCTCCAGCGCGGATCAATCTTCTTCCGACGACGTCCAACTGAAGAATGACGGTTCCTTTAAGGGACGTCATCCAAGATTGCGTCCCTCGAATTCTGATTGGCTGATAGGATTCTATCTGTTCCAATCAGCCAATAGAATGCGAGCTCAATCTGATTGGCTGATCGGATCCTACCTTAATTCCGATTGGCTGATAGAATCGTATCAGCCAATCGGAATTCGAGGGACGCTATCTTGGATGACGTCCCTTAAAAGAACCGTCATTCTTCAGTTGGACGTCGTCGGAAGAAGATTGATCCGCGCTGGAGGTCTTCACGATGGAGCCGTTCCTCATCGGATGAAGATAGAAGATGCCGCTTGGATCAAGATGGTTGCCGGTCTAAATCGCCTCTTCTTCCCGGATAGGATGAAGACTTTGGAGCCTCTTCTGAACCTCTTCAGCCGCAGGATTATGGATCGCCAGCCCCCGCTTGGGTTGGATGAAGATATCAGAGCCAGGACCGATCGGTGATACCCGGCGAGGTGAAGATAAGGTAGGAAGATTTTCAGGGGCTTAGTGTTAGGTTTATTTAAGGGGGGTTTGGGTTAGATTAGGGGTATGTGGGTGGTGGGTTGTAATGTTGGGGGGGGTATTGTATGTTTTTTTTACAGGCAAAAGAGCTGAATTTCTGGTAAGGTAAAAGAGCTTTGAACTTTTTTAATTTAGAATAGGGTAGGGCATTTTTTTATTTTGGGGGGCTTTGTAATTTTATTAGGGGGCTTAAAGTAGGTTTAATTAGTTTAAAATTGTTGTAATATTTTTTTATATTTTGTAAATATTTTATTATTTTTTGTAACTTAGTTCTTTTTTATTTTTTTGTACTTTAGTTAGTTTATTTAATTGTAGTTATTTGTAGGTATTGTATTTAATTAATGTATTGATAGTGTAGTGTTAGGTTTAATTGAAGGTAATTGTAGGTATTTTATTTAATTAATTTATTGATAGTGTAGTGTTAGGTTTAATTGTAACTTAGGTTAGGATTTATTTTACAGGTAATTTTGTAATTATTTTAACTATTTTAGCTATTAAATAGTTATTAACTATTTAATAGCTATTGTACCTGGTTAAAATAAATACAAAGTTACCTGTAAAATAAATATAAATCCTAAAATAGCTATAATATAATTATAATTTATATTGTAGCTATATTAGGGTTTATTTTACAGGTAAGTATTTAGCTTTAAATAGGAATAATTTATTTAATAAGAGTTAATTTATTTTGTTAGATTTAAATTATATTTAACTTAGGGGGGTGTTAGGGTTAGGGTTAGACTTAGCTTTAGGGGTTAATCCATTTATTACAGTAGCGGCGAGATTCGGTCGGCAGATTAGGGGTTATTAATTGAAGTTAGGTGTCGGCGATGTTAGGGAGGGCAGATTAGGGGTTAATACTATTTATTATAGGGTTATTGTGGCGGGAGTGAGGCGGATTAGGGGTTAATAACTTTATTATAGTAGCGGTGCGGTCCGCTCGGCAGATTAGGGGTTAATAAGTGTAGGCAGGTGGAGGCGACTTTGAGGGGGTTAGATTAGGGGTTAATAAATATAATATAGGGGTCGGCGGTGTTAGGGGCAGCAGATTAGGGGTACATAGGGATAATGTAGGTAGCGGCGGTTTATGGAGCGGCAGATTAGGGGTTAATTATTGTAGGTAGCTGGCGGCGACGTTGTGGGGGGCAGGTTAGGGGTTAATAAATATAATATAGGGGTCGGCGGTGTTAGGGGCAGCAGATTAGGGGTACATAAGTATAACGTAGGTGGCGGTCGGCAGATTAGGGGTTAAAAAAATTTAATCGAGTGGCGGCGATGTGGGGGGACCTCGGTTTAGGGGTGTATAGGTAGTTTATGGGTGTTAGTGTACTTTAGAGCACAGTAGTTAAGAGCTTTATAAACCGGCGTTAGCCCATAAAGCTCTTAACTACTGACTTTTTTCTGCGGCTGGAGTTTTGTCGTTAGATTTCTAACACTCACTTCAGCCACGACTCTAAATACCGGCGTTAGAAAGATCCCATTGAAAAGATAGGATACGCAAATGACGTAAGGGGATCTGCGGTATGGAAAAGTTGCGGCTGGAAAGTGAGCGTTAGACCCTTTAATGACTGGCTCCAAATACCAGAGGGCGGTAAAAACCAGCATTAGGAGCCTCTAACGCTGGTTTTCACGGCTACCGCCCAACTCTAAATCTAGGCCTAAGGTACCAATTTTATGGATATACAAAAAATTGTTTAGCTTAAAAACTTGCACCAGAGAAAAGAACTCTGTCAAAAAGGGAAACTTACAATACATGTATTACCATCAAACTAATGTAAAAATATGAGTATTTTCAATATTATAAATAAACGTGTAATATTGTTAAAACTATAGGATCCTACTCACATATATAGCATGCAAACATATAAATCCAAAATAATTTTAATAAAACAATTCTCTTAATATTCTTGCTTTAAAGGGACATGAAACCCAATTTTTTTCTTTCATGATTTAGAAAGGGCATGCAATGTTAAACAACGTTCTTATTTATTTCTATATCATTTTCTTAATTCTCTTGATATCCTTTTTGAAAAGCATATCTAAATAGGCTCAGTAGCCGCTGATTGTTGGCTGCACAAAGATGCCCATGTGAATTGCAATTTCTTCAACAAATGATATCTAAAGAATGAAGGAAATTAGATAATATAAGTAAATTTTAATATTGTTTAAAATTGTATTCTCTAACTAAACAACTCTTCTTTTACAAAGGGAACAGAGCAGGTAATCTCCTGGCCTCAAGAGGAAGAGACTCAAATTATACATTCACAAACTTAAACTGCCTAATAATTCTAAAATCAAAACCACCTCCGAGATCTTAAATCAATTCCACGAGTACTACTCCTGGCTATATATTACCCCATAGAACCAAGCAACAATAGATGACCCTAATCTCTCAGCATACCTAAACTCCTGTAAAATACCAAAACTCACTGAGATGCAAGTAGAAGATCTCCGTTCTCTAATATCTCCATCAGAAATTGCCTTTGCCATCAAACAACTTATCACCGGGAAATGCCCAGGTCCTGACGGTCTATCAGTTAAATATTACCAAACATTTCTACTCACTTTATTACCCCTTACCTGTTACATATGTTTAATCACACCTCCTCTACCTTTCTGGCCTCCATGAAGGAAGCACATGTCTCAGTTTTACCCAAACCAGGGAAATCCCCAGACTGTCCCCCAAATTTCAAGCCAATCTCACTACTAAACATAGATGTTAAGGTTTACGCTAAAATCCGGGCATCCTGCCTAAACAGAATCCTTCCCTCTCTCATTCATATAAATCAAGCGGGTTTCACCCCAGGTCGAGAAGCCTGTGATAATACCACTAAAATACTCAACCTACTTGAATACACATCTTTAAATAAAGTCCACTCAATATCATCTATGGATGCAGAAAAAGACATTTCTCAGGCAGACACTTCTGAAATTTGGATTCCCAGAAGCCTTTATAGATAAAATATTCACCCTCTACAGCAACCCTAGCGCCAAAATCCCACTAAATAACTCCCTTTCCTCTTCTTTCCCCAACTTGAGTGGCACACGCCAGGGATGTCCACATCACCTCTGTTGTTCGTCCTGGCTATGGAAGTCCTTGCTACTAGAATCAAGCAAAATTAGAAAATATGAGGCATCCAAATAGGCTCAATGGAGTACAAAACTACCCTTAACATTGTCCGCCGCAACTCACTCACTGCCTCAATTTATGGAGGAACTATCCCTGTATGGTAAATATTCAAATTTTTAAATTGATGCCACTAAATCTGAGTTTCATGAACATAGCTCTCTCTCAAACAGACATCCTATGGATAGAGAAGGCTTCTGAATTTAAATACCATATAATACCTAGGTGTAAATCCATCCACAGAACCGCAACTTCTATTTTAGTGAAACTACACTGCACTATCCAAAAACAGGTACGGGGGAGGATAGAGATTAAGGACTAATAAATTGTAACCTTCAATAAACACCTAATCAACCCTCAAACAGGTATGAGGGATGGTTAGGCTATTAAGGCCTAATACATGGTAACCATCAATAATCATCTAATCAACCCCATACAGGTATGGGAGTGGTTAGGATATTAAGGCCTAATACTAACACTAAACACCGAACCCCCCTATAAACTGCCCCCCCTGTAAACTAAACCCATCTGTAAACTAAACCACACTAACAAAACTTATAAAAAATAAAAAAAATCTAACTTACAAAAAATAGCCAATAGGGACTAACTGATTTAAAATCAGATAATCAGAATTAAGTGGTACCCCTATATATTGGGGCTCTGCACTTCCAGAATTTTCAGTGTGCAGCGGCGACCACATGAAGAGGAGGGCTCTATGAAAGAGAGCCAAAGAACAGAAGATTGCAGAGTGGAGGCAGTGGCAGAGGCTGACAAAGTCCTCCTCTGCTGCCATGAAGATTGGCCCCCAGCGCCAGGGGCCCGGATGAAGTAGGCCCAATGTCGGATCAAGAGTAGCTGGATTTCCAAATGGTGAGTTATATTTTTGGTGTTAGGGCTTTTTTGGGTTGGGTTTTTTATTTTTAAGAAAACTTACTTTTTTATTTTTTCTTTTCTTTTCGATGTTAGTTTTTGTTTAGTTAGATATTGTTATTTTTGGGGGGTGGGGGGTTACTTGTTATGTAGATGATTTTTTTTTGCAAAAGAGCTGATCTCTTTAGGGCAATGCCCTATAAAAAGCACTTTTAATGGCTATTGTAATTTTGTTTCTGTTAGGGATTATTAATTTTTATTTTTTTGGGTGGGTTTTTTATTTTATGGGGCATATAGTTTGATGTTTGGTATAATGCTGGGTATTTCATTTTGATTACTGTAGTTTATATTTTTATTTTTTATTTTTAGGAGGGTTAGTTTAGAGGGGGGTTAGTTTAGGGGGGTTAAGATATAAGGAAGAGTAGGGTTAGATTTTTATTGTAACTTAGGTTGGTTAAGTTTAGAGGATTGTTAGGTGTTAGGTTAGTTTGCTTTGGGTATGTGGTAGCATAGGGTTTAATAGTTACTTGTGGTGGGTATTTGGAGGCATAGCGGTTAATAGTTAGTGACTTGCTGTGGGTATGTGGTGGCATAGGGGTTAATAAGACAGATACTTGCAGTGGGTAGGTGATGGCTTAGACCTTTATTGTTAATTTGTGATCATGGGGTAATTTAGTTTAGAGGTATTAGTGGTTAGGCACACAGCAGTTCTATTCCAGGATCCTTTACTATACATCGCCATTATGTTCGGTGATGCTCGGTGTTGTCTATAGCCAGCATCGCCAACCAATGGCATGTATAGTAAATGCCTCTCGGTGATGCCACTATTTCGGGATCTTGGAATATTGGCAGATCCCTTTGAATATTTCACCTCCTCGTAACACTTTCAATTATCGAGGGCCTAAATGTTAACAGTTAAAAATATACATACCAAAACACATGAAAAATAATTTTAAAAACTATTTAACTTATATTTAAATGTAAAAATAAAGATTTACTTATTTAAAATAATGCGGTATAGGACAAGGTGCTGGGCTGTGAAGGGCTCAAATACATATAAATATGAATATGTATATCAGTGTAGCACAGAACATTAAATATTTTTATAATAGGGGGGGCATGTCCGAGCCGCAGCCAGACCAAGACGCAAAATAGAGAGCTCTGCAGGATATACAATCAATTTATGGAATATCGTATTTATAAATTATCATCCTCCGCAGAAGTTATGCATATTTATTGAGCAGTGTTGCCAGAAAACGGCAGTATCAAAAATTGAGGTGCTATTATACCGGTACGATCCTAAGAAGACTAACAAAGCTCGACGACTATGGCCTCACACCATTTACCATCTCAACCCCCCCCCCCCGGTTTGCATGGAAGCTGGGTAAAGCTCACAGTGAGGTATAAATAATACTAAGTGGACTAAATATCTAAAGTGAGTGATGAGCCTTTCAAACCATCTGTGTACTTTAGAATATCCAGTAATGGAGATTGCAGCTACTGCTTTGTTGCAACTGCTCGCAGACAAGATGGAGAGGCACTTCAATCACCTTATGAGAACCCTAAAAGGGGATCATGGTGATATGCCAGAAGAGGAGGCAGCCTGTAACTCAACATAAACTTCCCCTAGATCACAGAAGGAAAATGAGCAAGACAAACCCTCTGTCCCTGATATTACGGATCAAGCCACACAAGATGACCAGCGTCTCAGTGTTGGAACACAAGTCCTGGCGGAGATATATGTAGGAAACCTCTTACAAGTGTGAGTTCTAAACTGCTGAAGGACTCAGAGATTCTGACCCACGGTTCCCTGGCGAGGCGGCCGATCGCTGGAGGGAACCAAGCTTGATCCAAACCTGAGCTTAAACTTGTAACTATCTCACTACTTGACAGAACTCTTACTTCATCTGCTGCTTGTCCAGACTTCCCGGGCGGTAGGGAATATAATGATGAAGCTGGCTCAATCCTTCACTTTGTGAACACCAAGCAACCAGTAAGAAATGACTGCACACTAACCTACTACCTAGAACACGGAGCAAAGAGTCTAAAGAAGCGGCCAGCTATACAACGTACCCAGCGCTGCAACAGTCCAGACACCACATTCCACCAGGATCCCTATTCGGGCCTACAACACTTCAGTGCACTCCTGATCTGTCCTTTGTCTCAGGCAGATTCCTCAGACCTCCTAGGCGACAGCAAGGACTTTCCTCAAGCTCAGCCTTTAAGAACACACGGACATGCAAATCTACATGATGAGAGGCTCTACAGATCCTTTACCGGTAACTCGGAAATGGGGCTTGCTTCGACTCACCTACCACGAGGTAGTATACTTCCCCATCTTGTCCCTACAGAACAGACTGAATACCCTGAGGGTCCACCGGCCTCCTACATGATGGTAAAATCCGGAGTTGGTTAGCCTGAGTTTTCACCTCTTAAAGCAATTGCTCCGCTACGAGAGGGCTCTACCTACTCAACCCTCCTTTCGTGGCTGGAGATTACTTAGCATTACCCTTCCCCTAACTGGGTGTTAGATGTTTTTCTGCTGGGACTTGGAGTCAGGCTTTCTGCTTGGGCTGCACTTAATGATAATAGCCTCAATGTACCTGATTTATGTGACTCTATACCATATAGCCCCTTGCTTTTTATGTGTCATTATTAGGAGCTCCTCCATACCAGTGCAATTAAGCTGACTTAATAGTATTGTTGTTTATGTTTGTCAAGTTTACTTTATTTCTTCCTTCTTTAATGCTTTGTGGATCCAGGGAGAAAGGAGATATATCAAATATACCAAATCACAAATATCATGCTCTGATTCAAATGGCTTAAGCTTAGAAACCATTAGCTACACTCCCACCTGTATCACCCCCATCAACCAGACATAGACTATGCTTCCTAATGCCCAATATATCAGGATCTTCATGTGTAACACTATGGCAGTTTACAAGCTTAGTTAATACTACATAACCCACACTGTCTCCTAACAGCTATATTGGAAATATATTTTGTGGGTCTGACTGCCTAACTGGCATGACTTCACCAAACCCTACACAAGCTTTTTATTACGTTGAGCATGATTCTCCTCCCTTAAAATTTATGTTAATATATAAAGGTTTTTAGATAACTACCACTGATATTTTCACTATTTTTATTCCGTTCTCATTGGTAGCTATCTCTTTCTAGCCGCTGATATACATTGGTACCTTGGTAACTTCTTTTAAACCCACCTAATAATTGCTCCACTATTATAGCACAAAAATCCAAAGGGGCTCTCTCTATGCCACTCCTATTTCACTATGGATCCTCCTCCAACTTACGATGAAGCAACATCTAAAATCAGATATGCAGACTTGCAATTTATACTCCAAACTGCCATACTCCCCTAATTAATATTATACGCAGTGTTAATCGCTGATACACTCTTCTTGATATATCTCGTCTATGTTTTATGATCATTTTACTTATTATGTTAAAGTTTAGACTGTGTATCTCATATATCCTACAGATTTTATATTTTCATTTAAGCAATATCAGTTGCTAGCTATAATTGAAAAGAAAAATGAGGTTTCATTCTCAATCCATTAATATTTATGTCTTTTGTTGTTTTTTTTGAAAATCACTCAATTGTATTTGAAATGACATGCTATTGTTTACTACTGTGGAGTTATACTTCAGCAGAATATATTCTCAGTCTGTATGTACAATGATTCTGTTATGTCATGTAAACTAATAACCTTAATACAAATACCTGGACACGTCCCCTCCCCTCCCTAACTTTAAAGCAGCTTTTGTCTGCTGATTTACCCCATTTCTTTTTAAGTGGCCCAAGAGTTGCCCCCTTGTAACTATCATTTTCCATCCATTTATCTTTCTATCTGACCCATTAGAGGTCAGTACTGTAGTTACTTCATTTTTATCGCCTTTAAGAAAAAAGAGGTTTCATTTGTGTGTACTTTATCCTGTTGTTACTTCTATCTAGCACATCTCAATATATATACCTGACTTGCAAGGCATCATTTGTACACTATGATTCTTGGTCTGACAATATTCTGTATCCTTGTTCTCTCTGTCATTATATAAAAACCTCAATAAAAAATGTTATTTAAAAAAAAATATATATATATTTTTATAATAGTAATTCTGAAGTTTTAAAATGTATAGGCTTGGAAAAAATAGATTTCAAAGAGAGAAGGCAATATTGCTATAGGCCCGTTACAAAGAGTGCAAGTGGATTTATAATTTAAAATCATTGATGCCGAAACGCTATTTGATGCTTTGTAAATTTAGGCATTATACTCCTCAGTTCCACATAATAAAGGAAAACAGGCATGTGAACACTCCTTAAAACAGAGGGGAAATAAGTATAATAACCATTAAAAAAAAATTGTAGTAGATCTTTAGTTTATTTTGGAACATAAAATTTGTACTTTTGAAGGGAACTTTTAGTAGTGTTTGATGCCAGCAATCTGGATAATGAAACTATTTGTCTTTGGCTTCGCTATATAGATGATATGTTGCTTTTTTGATAAGGATCTGAAAATGAATTGCATTTATTTATGCAAAGATTAACTGAAAACAATTTGAATTTAAAATTCACATATAGTTGTAGCAGAACAGAAATAACATTCTTGGATCTAAAAATCGCAATTGAAGAAAACCCAATAGCTTATATTAGCTTAAAGCCATCATTCTATCACTTCAATAAAAAAATATCGATTAGATTACAAGTGATGCACTAACAATTACATGCGAGCATTAAAGGGTTTATCACAGTTATTTACACATGTCAACAGTAGCGCGCGCATTACAAGTTGAAAGTAAACGCATTTGCTTGAGTGCAATTGATTTTAACGCACGTCTGGATAGCATGACTTTAGAGCTCTGCTTAACTGTTAAGAAATGTTGTGGGGGACAAACCACAAATGACTGCTAGTAGAGCACTAAATATGAAAGATATGTTGGTATTGAGCTATTATGTTAGAAACAACACAACAAATTAGCTGCAAAAATGAAGAACAAGAATGGTAATATAAAATGTAATACATTTTCAGAATGTGACACTATGCAAAAGTGCATATTTTATGGGTAAAGTTGGATACTGCCACAAAATAAAGGGTAATATTGACTGCAAAATTGGGGGAGTAATATAATTGGTGTTTTGCAGTTGCCCAATGTATTATGTTGGGAAAACATATACTCCTAGATTTAGAGTTTTGTCGGTAAAAAGCCGCGTATCTAACGCTGCTTTTTTTCCCAGCGCACCCTTCCAACAACACTGGTATTTAGAGTTGTCTGAGGGGCTGAGTTAGGCTCAAAAAAGGGTGCATTGAGCCTAACTTAGCTCCACTTCAACCCTCAATACCAGCGTTGCTTACGGTAGCGGTAAGCTGGGAAAACGTGCTTGTGCACGATATCCCCATAGGAAACAATGGGGCTGAGCTGGCTGAAAAAAAAACTAACACCTGCAAAAAAGCAGCGTTCAGCTCCTAACGCAGCCCCATTGTTTCCTATGGGGAAACACTTTCTAAGTCTACACCCTAACATGAACCCCGAGTCTAAACACCCCTAACCTTACACTTATTTACCCTTAATCTGCAGCCCCCGACATCGCCGACACCTACATTATACTTTTAACCCCTAATCTGCCGCTCCGGACACCGCCACAACCTACATTATACATATGAACCCCTAATCTGCTGCCCCTAACATCGCCGACCCCTATATTATATTTATTAACCCATAATCTGCCCCCCCAACGTCGCCGCTACCTAACTACACTTATCAACCCCTAATCTGCTGACCAGACCTTGCCGCCACTATAGTAAATGTATTAACCCCTAAACCGCCGCACTCCCACCTCGCAAACACTAGAATAAATAGTATTAACCCCTAAACTGCCCTCCCTAACATCGCTGCCACCTTACCTACAATTATTAACCCCTGATCTCCCGCCCACACCGTCGCCGCTACTATAATATATTTATTAACCCCTAAACCTAACTCTAACCCTAACACCCCCCTAAGTTAAATATAATTTAAATTAAACAAAATAATATTCCTAAAATTAACTAAATTATTCCTTTTTAAAACTAAATACTTACCTATAAAATAAACCCTAATATAGCTACAATATAACTAATAGTTACATTGTAGCTATTTTAGGATTTATATTTATTTTACAGGCAACTTTGTATTTATTTTAACTAGGTGCAATAGCTATTAAATAGTTAATAACTATTTAATAACTACCTAGCTAAAATAAGTACAAAATTACCTGTAAAATAAATCCTAACCTAAGTTACAATTAAACCTTACACTACACTATCATTAAATTAATAAAATAAATTACCTACAATTACCTAAAATAAAATACAATATAATAAACTATTCTATAATACAAAAAAACAAACAAACACTAAATTACAAAAAATAAAAAAGAATTACAAGCAGTTTAAACTAATTACACCTAATCTAAGCCCCCTAATAAAATAAAAAAGCCCCCCAAAATAAAAAATTCCCTACCCTATTCTAAAATACAAAAGTAATCAGCTCTTTTACCAGCCCTCAAAAGGGCTTTTTGCGGGGCCTTGCCCCAAAGTAATCAGCTCTTTTTGCATGAAAATAAAAATACAATACCCCCCCAACATTACAACCCACCACCCACATACCCCTACTCTAACCCACCCAAACCCCCCTTAAAAAACCTATCGCTAACCCCCTGAAGATCTCCCTCCCTTGAGTCATCTTCACATAAGCCGATCTGAATTCTTCATCCAAGGTGCGCAGAGGAGGTCCATCATCCGGTAGAAGTCTTCATCCAAGCGGGGCAAGAAGAGGTCCTCCATCCGGTAGAAGTCTTCATCCAAGCGGGTCAAGAAAAGGTCTTCCATCCGGTAGAAGTGTTCATCCAGGCGGCATCTTCAATCTTCATCCATCCGGAGCAGAGCCATCTTCAAAGGAGCCGACGCGGAGCCATCCTCTTCTACCGATGGACTAACGACAAATGAAGGTTCCTTTAAGGGACGTCATCCAAGATGGCATCCCTTCAATTCCGATTGGCTGATAGAATTCTATTAGCCAATCGGAATTAAGGTAGAAAAAATCTGATTGGCTGATGCAATCAGCCAATTAGATTGAAGTTCAATCTGATTGGCTGATTCAATCAGCCAATCGTATTGAACTTGCATTCTATTGGCTGATCGGAACAGCCAATAGAATGCAAGTTCAATATGATTGGCTGATTGGATAAGCCAATCAGATTTTTTCTACCTTAATTCTGATTGGCTGATAGAATTCTATCAGCCAATCAGAATTGAAGGGACGCCATCTTGGATGACGTCCCTTAAAGGAACCTTCATTCGTTGTTAGTCCGTCAGTAGAAGAGGATGACTCCACGTCGGCTCCTTTGAAAATGGCTCCACTTCGCTCCGGATGGTTGAAGATAGAAGACGCCACCTGGATGAACACTTTTACCGGATAGAGGACCTCTTCTTGCCCCGCTTGGATGAAGACTTCTACCGGATGGAGGAACTCTTCTTGCCCCGCTTAGATGAAGACTTCTACCGAATGGAGGACCTCTTCTTGTCCCGCTTGGATGAAGACTAATACCGGATGATGGACCTCCTCTGCGCACCTTGGATGAAGAATTCGGCTCGGCTGAGTGAAGACGACTCAAGGTAGGGAGATCTTCAGGGGGTTAGCAAAAGTTTTTTTAAGGGTGGTTTGGGTGGGTTAGAGTAGGGGTGGTTTGGGTGGTTTGGGTGGTTTGGGTGGGTTAAGTTAGGACCCCTTAACGCTGCTTTTGACGGCTAACGCAGAACTCTAAATCTAGGTGTTAGAGAATTAAAATAAAAGAGGTAAAGAACATAAAAGGGATATCACCAATGTTAAGTCAAGCAGTGTAGCACAGCATTATCAAAAATGTCATATTAGTATTTGTAAAGTTTTGAAATTTAAATTCACTGATGCTGAAAGGCCTTAATGAAGAAATAAATGATTTCCCCTTTCTATAAAGTTGAGATCTATTTCATAGTTTGTAAATTGGAGTTAACTTTTTTTTTTTTTTAAATAATTTTTTTATTGAAGTGATAAAAATATATAACATAAGAAATGCATCCCAAAACCAATGACAGATAAAGAGGTATACAGTGCTATTACAGAAATATTGCCAAATCCACTGATACAAGTTGAACCTACCTACAATACAATTGTGAGATTAAAAAGTGGTACTCATAGGTAGCCATTATCAAAATATTGTGGCAATATGTGGCTAGAGAAATGAAGGAGAAATAAGGACAGCTTAGGTCAGGGAGATATGTAAAGTGTTAGGAAGAAATTTGGACTTTCTATAATGAGACTTCAGTTTTGTCACATTGAAGAATAAGAAAAATGGTCCCCACCTTGGCATATAGAATATAGATTAGATATTAGTTTAAGTAGAGTTAAGGCAAGGGGGGGTTGGCTTTATGATTTTTTTGGGGAGGGAAATTCAGCGGGCGAGAGCCACTCTAAATATGGTGAGGGGGAAGGTGGGGGGGTGGAGCCAGTTAGAATGTCATACTAGTAAGCACCTTCGGGCCTCTGAAAATAGCCCATAGCAATCTAAAGGTTATAAAGCAGCAGTTTACTATAAAGACAGTATTTCACATCATATATATAAACTGCACTGATCTGAGGGCTCCTATTGGATATTAGTTACCGAACAGGTTAGAAGATATTTAACTTCATTCAATAGTAAACTATTGGACTTATGTAGGATTGGCATAACATAACTCCCCTAATTACTAACTACGTGAAATACAGTGAGACAATAATAAAAATATCAAATATAATGAATTCTGATATAGAGAGGAGTAAATATGTCAAGGCATTTACAAAACATAGAGAAACATAAGTCAACAATGTGAACAGAGAAGAATAGAAGGGCTTTATCACCTAACTGTAGGTAGATTGGGATAGACTAACTGTATATAAATCAGGTAGACCTATCTGTTAACCGAAGAGGCTGTAATATGGCACATTTATGAACTCCGTTACCTTGCTACATTAAACTAGGGCTGGGTCTGATTATGTAGTAGATCAGAGGCTGAAGACTAGGTTGACCTCACTTGAGAAATTATGATATCACATACATCAGACTATTGTCATCATTTAAAATATCATCTATCTAGAGGTTAGGAACTGACATGTTCTGAATATCTCTGCGAAGGCACTACATGGACAAAACCCACAAGGATAAGTGATTGGATTTGTTTTTATATTTGGATTATTGCGCTCTCTATCTAATTAAAACCACCTCATTTAGATAGGGGACAACTAATAGCATTTTCTTGAGAGCTATGACTACATAGTATAGTTATGGAAAATTATATAATACTAGCAAACTGTATCCCCAAAAGATTGTGTGGACACATATATAGAGTCATAGCAATGTTCAGAAGAGGTTTGACTCTATGTATGGTAAAGCTGAGTAATGTCAGGGGACTGTTATAAAACGTGAGGAGTGGGGGCTGGTGGACCTATTGGTAAGGGTGAGTCAGTCCAGATATGTAATCGCATTAGCAAAAACCTGCAACAATATAGACTTACTTTCATGCGTGTGAGAAAAACTATTCATAAATGTCAGTCACTGGTATTTTTGGTGTTGGCTAAAGGGGTTAAAACATGTGAATAAACATGAGGGTTGAGGAATACACTAAACAAGTGCGTATAAAAATCATGCTCTATACTAATTCATAGTGCAATTACTATATGCAAACTCTTTTTAACACATAGGAACAACAAGAATCCAACAAAGAAGAAAAAAATCGTTAAGTTTGGATGAGACATCCTGCCTTAATGTAGTTAAAGAATCTTTAAAAGTCAGCCCACTCCAACACGCAATCGACCCGACTTCAGCCTGTTGTGAGCCATAAGAAATGTTATATGCTAACATAGGAAGTACAGCTTGTATTAAAAAATGGTCTAGTCTTAAATACTGTCCGGGTTTATATAAGAGTCCGTTAATACATATGAGAGTTCGCAACGCTTCGATTTTTGATCCGTATAGGCAAGACAAGAAGAGAGCACTAAACACTGCCCTGCTTTACTTACACATTGGACACTAGCCTACCCCGGCTTTGTTAGAAGCTGCAAGGGTTCATATGAATTTCAGCCAATTCCTGCTTCCGGAGAAAGCCTAGAGAAAACCAATAACAGCAGGCTATGAGCTTTGTGAGTATGATTGGTATGGCAACTTATTAATAGGTATATAACATTACATAAAGCCAGCAGACAGTTTTAAGTCAAAGTTCCATGTCAACATAGCAGAGCTGACTGTAGTGTGATAAACAGTCCGACCATGTTAGGGTCCCTCAATTGAGCTATGCGTATCAGACAAACAGTAAGCCTCCCGGGTCAAAAGGGCCTTTCAGCAGCCTGGTGAGATGTACTATATCAATCCAAGGAAGCCCAGGTAATAGCTCGCTTGACTGAGTCTCGTGATCTGAAGGGGAGCTGCCGGTAATGTGCTTCAGAACATTGAAGGCAGTGTGGATTGTCGCCCCTAGGCTACCGACTCTAAATATTCCTTTCAACTTTACTTGCAATACCTCCAGTTGAACAGCACAATGCTGCACAGGTCCTGCGTGGATATTAGATGGCTGTAGGGCACTGTACTGCTCACAGATAATATGCGATCTGTGTGGCCTAGTGTAATGGCGTCGTTGGCACCTCTATATAAAAGCCACTGTAAACGTTCCTCCGTAACCTTGTTTAACACAAATTCAAATGGGTTGTTCCTGCAAGTTGTTTTCCTGCCTCGTATGCAAAGAGTTGCTAAATTATTGTTTTATACCCTAACTGTGCCTTCAGTATTGCAGAGCTTCACACTAATGCGGCCATTTCAGTCCATGGTCGGCTCTGCAACCCCGGGGTATACTTTTTTTAATATGATAATCATTTAGATGGATAACTTTTATTTTGTAAATGATTAATCATCTTCCAGCCCTTCAGAGAAAATTAAAGAATTTGATTAAACATCGTATATAATGTATCAGAAGGAAGCCTGACATTTATCTAATTTGCATCTATTTAAATAATCAATTATTAAAAGATGTTTTAATATAGTATTGATGATTAGACAATGAAAGGTAACAATGGCTAATAAAGATATTTGACCTCCATTGGCAAAGACAATGATGCAATATCACACTGCTCTGTGCATAGACACAAGGAGGGCGAAACGCACATTGCTGCAATCTCATTTTGGCTATCACAGGCAGCTGAATCCTGGCTATAAAACTTGGATCCAGGCAGGTTATTTTTTGCATTCAAGGGTGGTTGAGTTGAAGGCACCCTTTAGGGTTGCCAAACCTCCCTTATTTTCAGGGATCTCCCTTATTTGCCCAAACATTTTTTTATAGTTTACCATGTTCCCTTATTTATCTTAGAACATTTTCTCCAATTATTTTTTGAACTAAACATTAAACTAGATTGTGTGAATAAAGATGATTTGTATTTAGAATTTTGTTACCAAACTGTATGATATTGTAATATATAGTTTGTTTTTCAGTAATAACTATAACATGTGTCTGTTTCCTACATAAATTTTGTTGATTCCTTAGTCTCCCTTATTTCGCCAACTCTAGCATCCCCTTGGAAGTAAACTCTCACGCAGCACAGATGTTTTTCACAGTGTTTTCACTACAAAGGTACAGTGTTTACTGTGCTTAAACAAGGTGTTTATTTAGTGAGGGGAGGAGGGTTGCCTCAGCAAAAGTAACTCCCACAGAGGAACCCAGGATTGCCTGACTAGTTCTACTTTACTTTGTATAATAAGGGGGCTTCTTTTGCCTTATTGGATATATGATGCAAACTCATATGAGAAATAATTATTCTTTTTGACTGAATATTAGTTTAGGACAATGCTGGAACAATCCTCATTTACATATTTTTTTCAGGCCTTTGATATCTTGGGAATATTTTATATGTTTTTACTATAGTGATACCTGATATTTTGAGTGTTACCATGTATTTATTTGGCAATTGTATAATTAATAAATTAGTATTTCATCTTAGCTGATGAGAGTTCATAGCTTCGTAACATGTGAGATAAATTCCAGCCTATTAGCAGGAGGTCAATAACCCTCACAGAGCTTTAGCCCCTCCCACCTCCTCTCCCTTTCCAGTTTGTTATTGGCCTCTGAGGAGAGAGGTTATAGATTTCAGAGGTGCTCTACTATCAAGAGTTTATTATTTTTTTTTCATATGATTTGTGGGTTTAGACCTAGTTGGGACCCAGTACCCCTGGGCAACTTCACTCCAAGAAGATTTAAAAAGACTTAGTGAAACAGGGATGAGGATTACCTCTATTATGTGCTTTCCAGATCCCTAGTGGGAAATCTAACAGCCATAACTTAACTGCCCTCAGGGATTCAAATGATTCACACCAGTACTATCCCACAGCACATATCAGAACATAAATGAGCTAAGAGAATGATAATTAAGTTAGCACAGTAAACCTTCTACACCCAGCATCCCTAGCAGCTCTTACCTACAGGGCACATAAGGGGTTAAACTTGTCAGAATAAAACATCAAAATGCCTTATAATCCACTCAAATTTACCAGAGAAGGGAAAAGGTTGTCACTGAGAGGGGGTGGGGCTTATCACCATAGCAATATCTAGGCCAAAGCCTTGTGCAGTATTTTGAAATAAACTGTCAAAATTTAAAATTGTGAAAAAACACCTCTCCTAAGGCCATTTGTGTCCTCCTGCCCAACTGTCCTAACTGATAACTTCACTGTGAGAGATTTAACTGATAAATGCACTGTGAGAGATTTAACTGATAACTGCACAAGGCAGTTACTGACTCTAATAACCCCTTAACGACCAAGAACATACAGGGTACGTCCTACAAAAAAAGGTCAGCTAACGACCAACGACGTACCCTGTACGTCCTTAGGGGTTTGAAGCGATGGAAGCGATCCTGATCACTTCCAGCCATTTTTATGGTATATTGCAGTGATGCCTCGATATTGAGGCATCCTGCAATACCATTTTTTACACACCGATGCAGGCCCTCTCTGCACAGGTAGCGATGGTGCCGATTGTTGGTGGGTGGGAGCCTTAGCAGGGAGGCGGGTGGGCGGCCCATCGCTACTCGGCATCCGGCTCCTGTAAGTGCAATGTGCACGCCGGGTGCCGGGAGTGTGCGGGGGGGCCTGCGCATGTGTGTGTGCGCTAATGCGCAGCAACTACTACCACCAATGTAATAAGTGAATGGGAAGGAGGAAGAGGGAGGGGAAAAAAATAAAGATCAAAGGATCTGGGAGGGGGTAGTTATTAATAAAAAAAATAAAAAAACTTTTTTTGGGGTGCAAACTGGGTACTGGCAGACAAGATGGCGTAAAATAAGTAGCGGGAGGAGGGTTAGAGATCTGTTTGAGGGGGATCAGGGAGGATGGGGGCTAAGGGGGGATCCATCAGAGCTGAATAGATTTTTTTTTTTTTAAATAAAAACCTTTTATTTAATACTGGCAGAATTTCTGCCAGTACTTAAGATTGCAGGGACAATTGTGGCGTAGAGGAGGGAAGAGAGCTGTTTCGGAGCAATCAGGGGGTTGGATGGATCAGGTGGGAGGCTGATTTCTACACTAAAGCAAACATTAACCCTGCAAGCTCCCTAAAAGCTACCTAATTAACGCCTTCACTGCTGGGCATAATACAAGTGTGGTGCGCAGCGGCATTTAGCGGCCTTCTAATTGCAATAAAGCAATGCCAAAGCCATATAAGTATGCTATTTCTGAACTAAGGAGATCCCAGAGAACCATTTATATCCATTTGTACCATAGCAACTGCACAAGCTGTTTGTAAATAATTGCAGTGAGAAACCTAAAGTTTGTGAAAAAGTTTGTAAAAAAGTGAACAATTTTTTTGTTTGATCGCATTTGGCTGTGAAATGATGACATGAAATATACCAAAATTGGCATAGATCAATTTTTTGGTTTGTCTACTTCACTACACTAAAGCTCAAATTAACCCTACAAGCTCCCTAATTAACCCCTTCAATGCTAGGCATAATACACGTGTGGTGCGCAGCGGGATTTAGCGGCCTTCTAATTACCAAAAAGCAACACTAAAGTCATATGTCTGCTATTTCTGAACAAAGGGGATCCCAGAGAATCATTTACAACCATTTGTGCCATAATTGCACAAGCTGTTTGTAAATAATGTCAGTGAGAAACCTAAAGTTTGTGAAAAAGTGAACAATTTTTTTTATTTGATCGCATTTGGCGGTAAAATTGTGGCATGGAATATACCAAAATGGGCCTAGATCAATACTTTGGGTTGTCTTCTAAAAAGAAATATATACATGTCAAGAGATATTCAGGGATTCCTGACAGTTACAGTTCCAATGTAACTATCGCTAATTTTATATAAAAAAATGGTTTGGAAATAGCAAAGTGCTACTTGTATTTATTGCCCTATAACTTGCAAAAAAAGCAAAGAACATGTAAACATTGGGTATTTGTAAACTCAGGACAAAAACATAATTTATGCTTACCTGATAAATTTATTTCTCTTGTAGTGTATCCAGTCCACAGATCATCCATTACTTGTGGGATATTCTCCTTCCCAACAGGAAGTTGCAAGAGGATCACCCACAGCAGAGCTGCTATATAGCTCCTCCCCTAACTGTCATATCCAGTCATTCGACCGAAAACAAACAGAGAAAGGAGAAACCATAGGGTGCAGTGGTGACTGTAGTTAAATAAAAATTTAGACCTGCCTTAAAAGGACAGGGCGGGCCTTGGACTGGATACACTACAAGAGAAATAAATTTATCAGTTAAGCATAAATTATGTTTTCTCTTGTTAAGTGTATCCAGTCCACGGATCATCCATCAGTACACGGATGATGGGAGGGACAAGGCAGGATTAAGCGTAAGGAACCACTGCCTGAAGAGCCTTTCTCCCAAACACAGCCTCCGAAGAAGCAAAAGTATCAAATTTGTAAAATTTTGAAAAAGTGTGAAGCGAAGACCAAGTCGCAGCCTTGCAAATCTGTTCAACAGAGGCCTCATTTTTGAAGGCCCAGGTGGAAGCCACAGCTCTAGTAGAATGAGCTGTAATCCTTTCAGGGGGCTGCTGTCCAGCAGTCTCATAGGCTAGGTGTATTACGCTCCGAAGCCAAAAGGAAAGAGAGGTTGCCGAAGCTTTTTGACCTCTCCTCTGTCCAGAGTAAACGACAAACAGGGAAGATGTTTGACGAAAATCCTTAGTAGCTTGTAAGTAAAACTTCAAGGCACGGACTATGTCCAGATTATGTAAAAGACGTTCCTTCTTTGAAGAAGGATTAGGGCACAACGATGGAACAACAATCTCTTGATTGATATTCTTGTTAGAAACCACCTTAGGCAAAAACCCAGGTTTGGTACGCAGAACTACCTTATCTGCATGAAAAATCAGATAAGGAGAATCACATTGTAAGGCAGATAGCTCAGAGACTCTCCGAGCCGAGGAAATAGCCATCAAAAACAGAACTTTCCAAGATAAAAGTTTAATATCAATGGAATGAAGGGGTTCAAACGGAACTCCTTGAAGAACCTTAAGAACCAAGTTTAAGCTCCACGGGGGAGCAACAGGTTTAAACACAGGCTTAATTCTAACCAAAGCCTGGCAAAATGCCTGGATGTCTGGAACCTCTGCCAGACGCTTGTGCAAAAGAATAGACAGAGCAGAAATCTGTCCCTTTAAGGAACTAGCTGATAATCCTTTGTCCAAGCCCTCTTGGAGAAAAGACAATATTCTAGGAATCCTAACCTTACTCCATGAGTAATTCTTGGATTCACACCAATAAAGATATTTACTCCATATCTTGTGGTAGATTTTCCTGGTAACAGGCTTTTGTGCCTGTATTAAAGTATCAATGACTGACTCGGAGAAGCCACGCTTTGATAGAATCAAGCGTTCAAGCTCCATGCAGTCAGTCTCAGAGAAATTAGATTTGGATGATTGAAAGGACCTTGTATCAGAAGGTCCTGTCTTAGGGGCAGAGTCCATGGTGGAAAGGATGACATGTCCACTAGGTCTGCATACCAAGTCCTGCGTGGCCACGCAGGTGCTATCAGAATCACTGATGCTCTCTCCTGTTTGATTTTGGCAATCAGTCGAGGGAGCAGAGGAAACGGTGGAAACACATAAGCCAGGTTGAAGAACCAAGGCGCTGCTAGAGCATCTATCAGCGTCGCTTCTGGGTCCCTGGACCTGGATCCGTAACAAGGAAGCTTGGCATTCTGGCGAGACGCCATGAGATCCAACTCTGGTTTGCCCCAACGATGAATCAACTGAGCAAACACCTCCGGATGGAGTTCCCACTCCCCCGGATGGAAAGTCTGACGACTTAGAAAATCCGCCTCCCAGTTCTCCACGCCTGGGATATGGATTGTTGACAGGTGGCAAGAGTGGTACTCTGCCCAGCGAATTATTTTTGAGACTTCTAACATCGGTAGGGAACTCCTGGTTCCCCCTTGATGGTTGATGTAAGCCACAGTCGTGATGTTATCCGACTGAAATCTGATGAACCTCAGTGTTGCTAACTGAGGCCAAGCCAGAAGAGCATTGAATATCGCTCTTAACTGCAGAATATTTATTGGAAGGAGTTTCTCCTCCTGAGTCCATGATCCCTGTGCCTTCAGGGAATTCCAGACTGCACCCCAACCTAGAAGGCTGGCATCTGTTGTTACAATTGTCCAATCTGGCCTGCGAAAGGTCATACCCTTGGACAGGTGTACCCGAGACAACCACCAGAGAAGAGAATCTCTGGTCTCTTGATCCAGATTTAGCAGAGGGGACAAATCTGTGTAATCCCTATTCCACTGACTCAGCATGCATAATTGCAGCGGTCTGAGATGAAGGCACTATGTCCATTGCCGCTACCATTAAGCCGATTACCTCCATACACTGAGCTACCGAAGGGCGCGGAATGGAGTGGAGAACACGGCAAGCATTTAGAAGCTTTGATAACCTGGACTCCGTCAGGTAAATTTTCATTTCTACAGAATCTATAAGAGTCCCTAAGAAGGAGACTCTTGTGAGTGGGGATAGAGAACTCTTTTCCTCGTTCACTTTACATCCATGCAACCTCAGAAATGCCAGAACTATCTCTGTATGAGACTTGGCAACTTGAAAGCTTGACGCCTGTATCAGGATGTCGTCTAGATACGGAGCCACCGCTATGCCTCGCGGTCTTAGAACTGCCAGAAGTGAACCAGAACCTTTGTAAAGATTCTCGGGGCTGTAGCCAACCCGAAGGGAAGAGCTACAAATTGGTAATGCCTGTCTAGAAAGGCAAACCTTAGAAACCGATGATGATCTTTGTGAATCGGTATGTGAAGGTAGGCATCCTTTAAGTCCACTGTGGTCATGTACTGACCTTCTTGGATCATGGGTAGGATGGTCCGAATAGTTTCCATTTTGAAAGATGGAACTCTGAGGAATTTGTTTAAGATCTTTAGATCCAAGATTGGTCTGAAGGTTCCCTCTTTTTTGGGAACCACAAACAGATTCGAATAAAAACCCTGTCCTTGTTCCGTCCGCGGAACTGGATGGATCACTCCCATAAATAGGAGGTCTTGCACACAGCGTAGGAATGCCTCTTTCTTTATCTGATTTGCAGATAGCCTTGAAAGATGAAATCTCCATTGTGGAGGGGAAGCTTTGAAGTCCAGAAGATATCCCTGAGATATGATCTCCAACGCCCAGGGATCCTGAACATCTCTTGCCCACGCCTGGGCGAAGAGAGAAAGTCTGCCCCCTACTAGATCCGTCACCGGATAGGGTGGCGTTCCTTCATGCTGTCTTAGAGGCAGCAGCAGGCTTTCGGGCCTGCTTGCCTTTGTTCCAGGACTGGTTAGGTTTCCAGGCCTGCTTAGATTGAGCAAAAGTTCCCTCTTGTTTTGAAGTGGAGGAAGTTGATGCTGCACCTGCCTTGAAATTTCGAAGGCACGAAAATTAGACTGTTTGGCCTTTGCTTTGGCCCTGTCCTGAGGAAGGGTGTGACCCTTACCTCCAGTAATGTCAGCAATAATTTCCTTCAAACCAGGCCTGAATAAGGTCTGCCCCTTGAAAGGAATGTTGAGTAATTTAGACTTCGAAGTCACGTCAGCTGACCAGGATTTAAGCCATAGCGCCCTACACGCTTGGATGGCGAATCCGGAATTCTTAGCCGTTAGTTTAGTCAAATGAACAATGGCATCAGAAACAAATGAGTTAGCTAGCTTAAGTGTTCTAAGCTTGTCAATAATTTCAGTCAATGGAGCTGTATGGATGGCCTCTTCCAGGGCCTCAAACCAGAATGCCGCCGCGGCCGTGACAGGCGCAATGCATGCAAGGGGCTGTAAAATAAAACCTTGTTGAATAAACATTTTCTTAAGGTAACCCTCCAATTTTTTATCCATTGAATCTGAAAAAGCACAACTGTCCTCAACCGGGATAGTAGAACGCTTTGCTAAAGTAGAAACTGCTCCCTCCACCTTAGGGACCGTCTGCCATAAGTCCCGTGTAGTGGCGTCTATTGGAAACATTTTTCTAAATATAGGATGTGGGGAAAAAGGCACACCCGGTCTATCCCACTCCTTGCTAATAATTTCTGTAAGCCTTTTAGGTATAGGAAAAACATCAGTACACACCGGTACCGCATAGTATTTATCCAGCCTACACAATTTCTCTGGTACTGCAACTGTGTTACAGTCATTCAGAGCAGCTAATACCTCCCCAAGCAACACACGGAGGTTCTCAAGCTTAAATTTAAAATTAGAAATCTCTGAATCAGGTATCCCCGAATCAGAGATGTCACCCACAGACTGAAGCTCTCCGTCCTCATGATCTGCATATTGTGACGCAGTATCAGACATGGCCCTTACAGCATCTGCGCGCTCTGTATTTCTCCTAACCCCAGAGCAATCGTGCTTGCCTCTTAATTCAGGCAACCTGGATAATACCTCTGACAGGGTATTATTCATGATTGCAGCCATGTCCTGCAAGGTAATCGCTATGGGCGTCCCTGATGTAATTGGCGCCATATTAGCGTGCATCCCCTGAGCGGGAGGCGAAGGGTCTGACACATGGGGGAGTTAGTCGGCATAACTTCCCCTTCGTCAGAATCTTCTGGTGATATTTATTTTATAGTTAAAGACTGATCTTTACTGTTTAAGGTGAAATCAATACATTTAGTACACATTCTCCTATGGGGCTCCACCATGGCTTTCAAACATAATGAACAAGTAGTTTTCTCTGTGTCAGACATGTTTAAACAGACTAGCAATGAGTCTAGCTTGGAAAACACTTTAAACAAGTTTACAAGCAATATAAAAAACGTCACTGCACCTTTAAGAAACACAAATTTTGTCAAAATTTGAAATAACAGTGAAAAAAGGCAGTTACACTAACAAAATGTTTACAGTGTATGTAACAAGTTAGCAGAGCATTGCACCCACTTGCAAATGGATGATTAACCCCTTAATACCCAAAACTGAATAATAAAAGACAAAAACGTTTTGTTTTTTTTCTTTTCAAACAGTCACAACAACTGCCACAGCTCTACTGTGGCTTTGTACCTCCATCAAAAACGAATTTGAAGCCTTTTGAGCCCTCCAGAGATGTCCTGGATCATGCAGGAAGAAGCTGGATGTCTGTGTCTGTAATTTTTGCAGTGCAAAAAAAACGCTAAAATAGGCCCCTCCCACTCATATTACAACAGTGGAAAGCCTAAGGAAACTGTTTCTAGGCAAAATTCAAGCCAGCCATGTGGAAAAAAACTAGGCCCCAATAAGTTTTATCACCAAATACATATAAAAACGATTAAACATGCCAGCAAACGTTTTATATTACATTTTTATCAGAGTATGTCTCTCTATTAATAAGCCTGATACCAGTCGCTATCACTGCATTTAAGGCTTTACTTACATTAGTTCGGTATCAGCAGCATTTTCTAGCAAATTCCATCCCTAGAAAAATATTAATAGCAACACAGAAAGTCAGCGCACCCAGCACAAAAGGGAGACTCAGGCAACAGGAACATGTAGAAATGTAATTTATTGCAATGTTGTCAAATTCACATTACAAAGCTTATCAACGTGTAATGGCTGGCAGCACCTGTCAGGGAAAAAAACAGGTCAGACGCGTTTCCTATTGCATGAAGCACAAAATCCTCAGTGACCCTGCACAACTCCCACCACTTTGGTCATTTTATGTGTACAGGAAATCCTCCCACTTAATTAATGGTCCAATTAAAACTGACCCTTTCATGACCAAAATAGTGGGTGTGTGTGAATGGGGGCTTGTTTTGCAAAACTTACAGCTACTTAAAAGCAACAGTGAATATAATACAAAGAAAAATAACTATCATATGAAACATGCTATAACCGTTCACAATTATTTCATAAACAAAGTAAATCTTTGTAATTTAGTTACTATATATGTGAAAAAAATAATAAATAGAATTTGCAATGTAAGTTTTAAGTGACAGTTATATATAAACCCGTAGTAAAATAAATGTTGGATGCTATTGCACTATTGATCTACATACAATTTCACGTCCCACTCTGAGTTCAATCCCTTAGGGAGACGTGTATCTAAATGAAAAATCCAAAAGACCTCCTTTTTACTCAAAATTACTCCTCTGTTACCACCCCTAGGGTGTCTGGGTATGAGTTGGATGGCCTGAAACGTCAAAAGGGAACTGTCAGAGTTATGACATTTTTTAAAATGCATGGATACTGGAGTAGTAGACTCCGGGTCCTCTATAGAACGTAAATGTTCCAGAAAACGATCTTTCAAAGTGCGGGTCATTTGACCTACATACTGCCTCAAACAGCCCTTGCATGTAAGAAGATAAATGACATAGCAAGAACTGCAAGTCATATGCTCCCGAATTTCAAAAACGTTATTGTTGGTAGTAGACACAAAACTTGCTCCAAAAGAAGCATAGGAGCAAGACTTGCACCTCTTACTACCACATTTGAAAAAACCTGGTTTAATAGAAAGCCAATTTTTTCTCTGTTGGGGTCTTGGCAACATAGACGGTGACAATAAATTACCTAATGTTTGGGCTTTTCTTGATACAAAACAAGTGCCTTCTTCAAGTATGGACTTAAGACTGTCATCAGTACCCAAAATTGGAAGTGCCTTATGGATAATGTCACATATTTTACCAAACTCAACACTATATGCAGTAATAAATTTAAGTTTATTAAATCTACTCTGTCTTTGAGTACTATCATAGTAAAAAAGATCTTGTCTTTCTACCTAGAAAAATATTAACTGCACATACCTTATCGCAGGAAAACCTGCACACCATTCCCTTTCTGTAGTTACCTCATTTCTCAGAATATATGAGAACAGCCATGGATCTTAGTTACTTCTGCTAAGATCATAGAAAACGCAGGCAGATTCTTCTTCTAAATACTGCCTGAGATAAACAGTACACTCCGGTACCATTTAAAAATAACAAACTTTTGATTGAAGAATAAACTAAGTATAAAACACCACACTCCTCTTACGACCTCCATCTTGGTTGAGGCTTGCAAGAGAATGACTGGATATGACAGTTAGGGGAGGAGCTATGTAGCAGCTCTGCTGTGGGTGATCCTCTTGCAACTTCCTGTTGGGAAGGAGAATATCCCACAAGTAATGGATGATCCGTGGACTGGATACACTTAACAAGAGAAATTATAGATAGAACCTGTTTAGTATGGTTGGTTTTTGGTGGTATTAGATGTGTAACAGATTTTGGGGGTCTAAGTTAGAAAAAAGTGCATTTTTTTTTCAATTTTTTCATTATATTTTATAATATTTTTTATAGTAAATTATAAGATATGATGAAAATAATGGTATATAATATTTATGGGTACAGTAAATGAGTAAGAGGGAAATTACAGCTAAACACAAACACAGCAGAAATGTAAAAATAGCCCTGGTCCCAAACGGTCAGAAAATGGAAAAGTGCTATGGTCCTTAAGGGGTTAAAGAGAGAGTACTTATTTGTATAAAAATGTATAAATACGGTTTTTGAGGTAAAAAATGGTAAATTGAGCCGCTGAGGAGTCCTAAAGATGCTAGAAAAGAACTATCCTGTGCCTCATTCCTCTAAATCCCCATGTTAAACACATAGGTAAAGCTCATCAGGTGTAAGGCTGTGACCCCCAGCAATGTAGTACCTGAAAGCAGAGTACTATTGGATAGCTCCTGGGCTGTGTAGTGCAGGAGTCACTTACCTGGACTGCAGCACCCCTCCACTGTGTCTTACCAGCATGCTGAGGCCTTTCTCCCTAACAGGTTGCTGATCCAGTAGAGAGCCTATCCAGTGCAAGTAACTATACTGGAGAAGATACTGCAGATATACCTGTAACCCCTCATGTGGAGGCTAGAGAACAGTCCCTGCCATGTCTGACAGCACCTATGAAATCTAAGACCTCTCTCCTCAGAGGCCAATAACAAACTGAAGAGGGAGAGGAGGTGGGAAGGGCTAAAGTTCTGTGAAGGTTATTGACCTCCTCCTAATAGGCTGGAATATATCCCACATGTTATGAAGCTTTGGACTCTCATCAGCCTGAAAGGAAATACATTTTTTAGCAGGTATAAATTCTGTTTTTATTTATTTAAATGTCATATTTTCAGACTCTTGGTATTATTTGTTATTGTGGTTTAAACACCTGTGTGCTGTATAAGGTAAAAGTCTTTAAATGCTTAAGACTTCTAGGCACCACCAAGTGAAGGCGACTCTTACAAAAAACACCACAGGATTATATCACTAAAATAAAAGACAAACAGCTAGATTACGAGTTTTGCGTTAGAGGCTGTGCGGTGCTAACGAGCAGTTTATGCTCACTGTTCACTTACAGACAGCGCTGGTATTACGGGTTTTTATAACCCAAACAATAAGTGAGCGTTGAGCAAAATTTTGCTCCTTACCACACTCCAATACCAGCGCTGCGAGCTGGTGTAACATACTCGTGCACGATTTCCCCATAGGTATCAACGGGGAGAAAGAAAGTCTAACACCTGCCAAAAAGCAGCGTAAAACTCCTTAACGCAGCCCCATTGATTCCAATGGGGAAATACATTTTATGTCTTCACCTAACACCCTAACATGAGCCCCGAGTCTAAACACCCCTAATCTTACACTTATTAACCCCTAATCTGCTGCCCCTGACATCTCCGCCAACTACATTTTATTATTAACCCCTAATCTGCCGCTCCGGACACCCCCGCCACCTACATTATGCTTATGAACCCCTAATCTGCTGCCCCCAACATCGCCAACACCTTTATTATATTTATTAACCCCTAATCTGCCGTCCCCAATGTCACCACCACCTACCTACATTTATTAACCCCTAATCTGCTGCCCCCAACGTCGCTGCCACTATAATAAACATATTAACCCCTAAACCGCCGCACTCCCGCCTCGCAAACAGTTAAATATTATTAACCCCTAATCTGCCGGCCCTAACATCGACGCCACCTACCTACATTTATTAACCCCTAATCTGCCGCCCCCAACGTCGCCTCCACTATATTAAAGTTATCAACACCTAAATATAAGTCAAACCCTAACCCTAACACCCCCTAACTTAAATATAATTACAATAAATCTAAATAAAGTTACTATCATTAACTAAATTATTCCTATATAAAACCAAATACCTATAAAATAAACCCTAAGATAGCTACAATATAACTAATAGTTACATTGTAGCTAGCTTAGGGTTTATTTTTACTTTACAGGTAAGTTTGTATTTATTTTAATTAGGTACAATAGTTATTAAATAGTTACTAACTATTTAATAACTACCTAGCTAAAATAAATACAAAAGTACCTGTAAAATAAAACCTAACCTAAGTTACAATTACACCTAACACTACACTACAATTAAATTATTTCCCTAACTTAAATACAATTAAATACAATTAAATTAAATTATCTAAAGTACAAAACCCCCCCACTAAATTACAGAAAATAATAAACAAATTACGTGATTTTTAAACTAATTACACCTAATCTAATCCTCCTAACAAAATAAAAAAGCCCCCCCCCAAAATAAAAAGCCCTACCCTACACTAGATTACAAAAAGCCCTTAAAAGGGCCTTTTGCGGGGCATTGCCCCAAAGTAATCAGCTCTTTTACCTGTAAAAAAAAAGTACAAATCCCCCCCAACATTAAAACCCACCACCCACACAACCAACCCTACTCTAGAACTCAGTCATGGTGCATATTGGTACTAATGAAGGAATCGGTGGGAGATGGAGAGTCCTAAAAAATGACTTCAGGGAGTTAGGTAGCAAGCTTAAAGCAAGGACCTCCAAAGTAATATTTTCTGAGATATTACCAGTGCCGTGTGCTAATTCAGTAAGGCAGAAGGAGTTAAGGTCTGTTAATTCATGGCTAAAGACATGGTGTAAAAATGAGGGGTTTGACTTTTTAGAACACTGGGCTGATTTTTCACTAGGGTACAATTTGTACAGTAAGGATGGATTGCACCTGAATGACATGGGTGCAGGTGTGTTGGGGGAAAGGATGGTAGCACGTTTAGAGAACCTTTTAAACTAGGCAAAGGGGGGGAGGGTCAGTTAGAACAAAATAGAACAGAGAGATCAGTCTGTGAATATGACAATCCCTTAATATCTCAAGGAAGGGATGACTTAAGAAATGTCACATTAGAAAATATAAAGGAAAGCACACCAAGTAGCAGCAGAAAGCACATGAAAATTAAATGTATGACAACAAATGCAAGAAGCATGACAGGTAAAATGGGGGAGCTGACGCTCTTAGTTGCAGAAGAGGACTATGATGTTATCAGTATAACTGAAACTTGGTGGGATGATTCACATGACTGGGCAGTTAACTTAGAGGGGTATACATTATTTAGGAGGGACAGGAATAATAAAAGGGGTGGAGGAATCTGCATGTATATTAAACCTAACCTTAAACCTACAATAAGGGAAGATATTTATGATACAAGTGACAATGTAGAGACCCTGTGGGTTGAAATAAAGAGTGGGGGGAAAAATCCTAAAAAAATATTACTAGGAACATGCTACAAGCCTCCCAACATTAGTGACCCGGAGGAAACTCAACTACTTATCCAAATAGGTAAGGCTGCTAATAACAGTGCTGTAATTATGGGAGATTTTAACTACCCTGATATAAACTGGGCCAATGAAACTAGTAATTCAGCTAAGGGGGATAGATTTTTAAATGTTCTCAGGGATAACTTCTTGTCACAATTAATAGAGGAGCCAACTAGGAGTAAAGCTATATTGGATTTAGTGCTATCAAACAATACAGATATAATATCAAACATAGAAGTTAAAGAACATTTGGGTAACAGTGATCATAACATGGTCACATTTGAAATCTATTTTCAAATGCAGTGTTTTAAAGGCTTAACTAAGACTTTTAATTTCAAGAAAGCAAAATTCAACGATTTAAGGAAATCATTAAATAATATAAATTGGGACAATGTATTTTCTAATAAAAATACAGAGAATAAATGGATAATATTTAAAAATGTGTTAAATAAATATACATATCAACACATACCATATGGTTATAAAAGTAAAAATAAAAAAACAAAGCCATTATGGCTAAATAAAAATGTGTTAAGAGAAATTAGGAAAAAACGTAGGGCATTTAAATTATTAAAAGAAAATAGTACAGACTCAGCATACAATATTTATAAGGAATGTAACAAAGCATGCAAAAAAGCAATCAAATTAGCCAAAATTGAAAATGAAAAATTAATTGCTAAGGATTCTAAGTCTAACCCTAAAAGGTTCTTTAAGTACATAAATAGCAAAAAATCTAAGAAGGATAATATAGGTACATTAAAATGTGTGGAGGGTAGCATGATAAATAATGACAGGGAGAAGGCTGAGGTACTAAACCAGTTTTTTTCTTCAGTATACACAAGAGAAGAACCATTGAATGATACTTTTGAACATAATAGAACATGCCAGTCCATACCACTAACTGGGTTTTGTTTAGAGGATATCAGGAAAAAACTGGAAAATATTAAGGTAAATAAAACTCCAGGCCCAGATGGAATACACCCAAGGGTGTTGAGGGAACTTAGCACTGTTATAGACAAACCTTTACTCTTAATTTTTCAAGACTCATTATCCTCAGGCATGGTACCCCAGGATTGGCGTAAAGCTGATGTGGTGCCACTCTTCAAAAAGGGAAGCAGGGATGATCCAGGAAGCTATAGACCAGTTAGTCTGACATCAATAGTGGGGAAGATATTTGAAGGGATTATAAGGGATTATATTGATGAGCATATTCGTGTAAACAAGATTATGAGTTCTAATCAGCATGGCTTTAGGAGAAATAGATCATGTCAAACTAATCTGATTAGATTCTACGAGGAAGTAAGTCAAAATATAGATAAAGGGGAATCAGTGGATGTGATATACTTAGATTTTGCAAAGGCATTTGATACAGTGCCACATGAGAGATTAATGCACAAAATTAAGGGACTGGGAATAGCTGAAAATGTTAGCTCATGGATAAATAACTGGATAAAAGATAGGGAGCAACGAGTAGTAGTAAATGGATCATACTCAGATTGGACAAAGGTAATCAGTGGCGTCCCCCAGGGATCAGTACTGGGCCCTGTTCTTTTTAATATTTTTATAAATGACTTGGAGCAAGGATTAAATAGCGACATCTCTATTTTTGCAGATGATACTAAGTTAAGTAAGGTCATAAGGTCAGAGCAGGACGAACTGTCTTTACAAAGGGATTTGCTAAAATTAGAACTATGGGCAAGTGAATGGAAAATGAGATTTAATACGGAAAAATGCAAGGTTCTACATTTTGGAAGTAAAAATAAGCAGGCTACGTATTTTTTAAATGGGACAAGACTTAGCCAAACACAGGAGGAAAGGGATTTGGGAGTAGTAATAGATAACAAGCTAAAGATGGGTGCACAATGCAGGGCAGCGGCTTCAAAGGCTAATAAGATACTAGCATGTATTAAAAGAGGTATTGATTCAAGGGAGGAAAGCATAATTCTGTCATTATATAAAGCCCTGGTAAGACCTCACCTTGAGTTTGGAGTGCAGTTCTGGGGACCAATTGCTAAAAAAGATATTGCAGAACTAGAAAAAGTTCAGAGAAGGGCCACAAAGCTAATAAGGGGATTGGAGAAATTAACCTATGAGGAGAGGCTAGCCAAACTGGGTCTGTTTTCTTTAGAAAAAAGGCGCTTGAGAGGTGACATGATTACTTTATATAAATATATTCAAGGCCCATATACAGAGATGGCAGAAGCTCTGTTTATTCCAAGAAAATTGTTTCTGACAAGAGGTCATAATTTAAGGTTGGAGGAAAGGAGATTTAATCTCCTGCAACGGAAACGTTTTTTCACTGTGAGAGCAATAACATTGTGGAACTCATTACCAAAGGAGGTAGTGAATGCCAATACCATAGATACATTTAAAAATAGTCTGGATAAGTTTCTGTATACTAACAAAATTCATGGATATGATTGCTAGTATTAAATGGGTCACATTTTAATGGGGTTATTTAAGCTTAACTGGAGCTTTTTGTAAGTATTTTAGATTTGTATAGGTTGAACTCGATGGACTTCAGTCTTTTTTTCAACCTTATCTACTATGTTACTATGTTACTATGTTACCTAATACCCCCCTTAAAAAAACCACTTCGCCCTGCTTGGATGAAGACTTCTCCCGGCTTCGTTGAGGACTTTGGCCCCGTTGGATGAAGACTTCTCCCGGTAAGGTGATCTTCAAGGGGTTAGTGTTAGGTTTTTTTAAGGGGGTATTGGGTGGGTTTTAGAGTAGGGTTGGTTTTTAATGTTGTGGGGGGATTTGTACTTTTTTTTTTACAGGTAAAAGAGCTGATTACTTTGGGGCAATGCTCGGCAAAAGGCCCTTTTAAGGGCTATTTGTAATTTAGTGTGAGGGTAGGGCTTTTTTATTATTTTGGGGGGGGGGAGTTATTTTGTTAGGGGATTAAATTAGGTGTAATTCGTTTAAAAATCTTGTAATTTGTTTATTATTTTCTGTAATTTAGTGTTTTGTTTTTTTGTACTTTAGATAATTTAATTGTATTTAATTGTATTTAATTTAGGGAAATAATTTAATTGTAGTGTAGTGTTAGGCATAATTGTAACTTAGGTTAGGTTTTATTTTACAGGTACTTTTGTATTTATTTTAACTAGGTAGTTATTAAATAGTTAATAACTATTTAATAACTATTGTACCTAATTAAAATAAATACAAACTTGCCTGTAAAATAAAAATAAACCTTAAGCTAGCTAAATTATTCGTTATATTGTAGCTATATTAGGGTTTATTTTACAGGTAAGTATTTAGTTTTAAATAGGAAGACTTTAGTTAATAATATTTAATTTATTTCGTTAGATTAAAATTATATTTAACTTAGGGGCTTGTTAGGGTTAGGGTTAGACTTAGCTTTAGGGGTTAATACATTTATTAGAGTAGCGACGAGGTCTGGTCGGCAGATTAGGGGTTAATACTTGAAGTTAGGTGTCGGCGATGTTAGGGGGGCAGATTAGGGTTAATACTATTTATTATAGGGTTTGCGAGGCGGGAGTGCGGCGGTTTAGGGGTTAATACATTTATTATAGTGGCGGCGAGGTCCGGTCGGCAGATTAGGGGTTAATAAGTGTAGGTAGGTAGCGGCGACGTTGGGGGCAGCAGATTAGGGGTTAATAAATATAATATAGGGGTCGGCGATGTTAGGGGCAGCAGATTAGGGGTGCATAGCTATGATGTAGGTTGCCGCGGTGTCCGGAGCGGCAGATTAGGGGTTAATAATATAATGCAGGGGTCAGCGATAGTGGGGGCGGCAGATTAGGGGTTAATAAGTGTAAGGTTAGGGGTGTTTAGACTCGGGGTACATGTTAGGGTGTTAGGTGCAGATTTAGAAAGTGTTTCCCCATAGTAAACAATGGGGCTGCGTTAGGAGCTTAACGCTGCTTTTTTGCAGGTGTTAGGTTTTTTTTTCATTCCAAACTGCCCCATTGTTTCCTATGGGGATATTGTGCACGAGCATGTTTTTCCAGCTAGCCGCTACCATAAGCAACAATGGTATTGAGAGTTTAAGTAGCAGTAAATATGCCTGTACGCCCCTTTTTGGAGCCTAACGCAGTCCTTCAGAGAACTCTAAATACCAGCGTTATTTAAAAGGTGTGGGGGGAAAAAACATGCGTAGCTAACGCACCCCTTTGGCTGCAAAACTCTAAATCTAGGCGTTAGAAATTAAATCCCTAATACGATGTACAGATAAAAACATTATCTACCTTATTAATTGTAAATGCGGAAAACAGTATATAGGAGAGTCGACCAGACCCGTTAGAGAAAGAGTCAGGGAGCATATTCTATCAATAGAAAATGCTACGGAGAAAAGAAATGAAGATCTCCCTGTGCTCAGACATTTTTTAGCCTGTAACAATTGTAACTTGAAGCACTTTAAATATATAGCTATAGACAAATTAAACCCAGATTGGAGGGGGGGGGGGGGGAGATATACAAACTGAGCTGCTTACATTGGAGTACAAATGGATCTATGAGTTAGAGACCAAACACTGAATATAGATTTTCATCTGACCCCTTTTTTACATTGACATTAATTTTAAAAACAGTAATTTTTAATAAATTTTTCTAATATTTTTACATTAGTATATATACTAACTTAAACAGTAAATTTTATAGTGTTCCCAGATATAATAGTGCCCATGTATTAGATTTTTTAGATTTTATAGATATTTTATTACAAATTATATGAAAAACCTCTTATTAATTGAATTTTAACATACATGAAATTTTTAACTTATTCAGAGGTAGTTTAATATATTTATATTTATAGCAATTTAATGTTTTATAGACATTTTAAAATTATTTTGGAACAATTATACAGATATCGCTATTAGTGCAATGTGTAACATTATTTATAGACTATAATTTAGTTAAACACTGAGTATAGATTAGTATTTATTAATTAACCAAAAGAATGCTGTGGGTTATATTATATAATACTCATACATATATATAAAAAATATTCCTTGTAATAAACAATTTTTAATAAGGAGATCCAGTAGGACAAACAAAAACAAAAATATATTCTAATTGTAATAAAGATTTAAATTATATAAACTACTCTAACTGTGATTTCTATGACTATGGCTTAGTGGTTAGGTTGTTTTCCCTCCAACCAAAAGACCATGACCAAATCCTATCTGAACCTTTTAATATTATTCTTATTTTTTTATTATTTTAGGAAGACCGTTGCCATATATTTTAAATTGAAATCATACTATAATTGTACCTAAGACAATTTATAAATCCCTTTATTTAATAAAGATTAAAAACATATAGGCATATAAGTGTTTTTTCTAGGATCTAATAGACATCCTAGGACACTGTTTCTTACTATTTGAATATCAAAAACTAATATAGACCATTTTATAAAAAGGATACTATTGATTTCTTAATAAAAAGGATATTATTGATTTCTATTTTATGCTCTTTTTTAAGAAAAATCTTTCTGTATATTTAGGTATTTTATGTATATTTTAAGTGTCTCTATATTGGCTAAAATAAATTAAGTGTTTTTAAAACCATTATGATGAGATTAATTCAGTAATTAGAAAACTATGCAATGAGAGACGATTGTGAGGAATAAATTAAACCAACAGAGAAGGCAACATCATATCGCTTGAAAAAGGCTGCAGCAGCAGCTGAAACGCATAGCGTTTAAAACTTTTTTCCAATTCAACTAGACAACGGAGTCTGGGGATATCATCTGTTCAGATACCGAGTCACTGAAACAACGTTGGTTAAGGGCGACTTCACAGGACGGACCTGTTTGTATCCTAAGCTCACTTCCGCCAGCATGACAAAAATGCTACAGATCAAGAGAGCGGAGATATTGGATCTTATGGTAATCCAGGAGTTTGTTTTTCCCTAAATACAAAGTAAGACTTTGTTGGGATATTTAGTACAATATTGACTTTGTTCTCATAAATGGATTCACAGTAGCATTTACCGGTATTTGTTGAAAGACTTTTTGAGACTTGTTCATTGGATATTCTAAGAAATTAGAAAAATTATTTGCCTTACTCTGCTTCAAGGGTTTACTTATTTACTATATGAAGATTGCATTATGGATATATATATATCCATTTTGTAACCAATAGTGGCAATTAAAAACAGCTTGCTTCATAGATTTTGCTTTGGCTTTTAAAGTTTTAAATATATCCTTTAAATATATGATTTAGATTAGAATTCATTGTTCATGTATTTATAAATATATATATATATTATTTATTGTGTATATTGCTCGAATGGTTCCCTAAGGTTACTGATGCAGTATACCAATTAATTTAAAATATATTTATATATTTAGTTCATTTTGTTAGACTGGCCAGTCAATTATTTATTTATTTATCTTTTTATGAGCTTATAGATTATAAATTGTTCTTAAATAAGTTGAGGGATATTTTATTGAATAAAGGTATATTTATTTAACTATATTTGAATTTTTTTATGAAGTATCAACAATATTATATATAAATTGATATATCTTACACATTTATTTATTTTTATGTTTTGTTTTTTTATAAAGTTTTTTATTGAGAAATGGTAATAACATCAAATATCAAATAAACGCAACAAATCTGCGAGTTCAACTTTTCACAACAACACAAGTGTCAACAATGCATCTGAGAACCTTGAATGAAACCTCACTTTTGGCAGTATGGCTCCTTACTAAACAGTTGTTGCTGAGGTTAAAAAAGAAATTTACAATAAACTTGGTTAGGTGAGTTGAGAGAGAACCTACAAAGAGAAGAATATTTCCTTAGAACTTAATATAATTTTCATCAAGATGTTGCTACCTTGAGAAGGTATTTCTCGTTTTTCATTTAATTTTACATAATAGACCGCAAACAATACAGTACATAATAGTAAGAAATGGTAACTCTCATAGCTCATTAGAGTGCAAACAGGGTGAAATAAAATGGTATTTAATAAAACATGAGATAAATAAACCCTAAGCTATGAGAATATAGTTATGGATCGCGGTCTTGCGCAATTTGTAAATATATTAATGCAGTGATGGTCCTCTCCGGACTAGATAGATGGTAAATTAGAGTATATGTTGAGTTAGTTATAGGGTCCGGGAGGAGTTAGTTTTACAATTGTAAAGGGTGAAGGGATGCAGCGGGCAAAAGCCGCTCGATATATAATGGGGGGGGGTGGAAGGTGGAGGGCGGAGCCAGCTAACAAGTCAGGGGTGTAGTTACTATTAAAGGGTTAATGTTATCAGCCAGACAATAAGATAGACACTTGCATGGATGAAAGATAAGCTGTTGGGTAGAGGGTCCGCATAACTCATCTCAGACCTCAGTGAGGATAAAATACAGTAATATAGAAGAGTGAAATGAGCAATAGAGCACCTGAGGTCGTTCAGCTGTAGGATATATAGGATTAAACATAAAGCATATAATATTGTAGTTTCCAGTTAGTAGAATGTATAACGTGAGAGAGAATGATAAATATGGTAGGACCTCTTAGAACAGTAGGGTAGAAACTCAATAGCTGCGAGAGATCACAATACACTTAAGACAGTCATGTCCAATCTGGTCAGGCTAGAACATTACTATCTGGGGCTAGGAACAGCTATGTGACACCATAACCTCAAATTAGGCTCTCTTGAGCATTACCAGGGTCATCTAAGCATAGTGTAAATAAATAGACAAAATTTGTGCAAGCTAAACATCATAGATAACCCTGAAATCATGTCGCCAACAAAATTTTTTATCTAGTCCTGTCCTTTCAGTTCAGATTGTTAAAACTGCGCGGTATTTAGCGTTTCCATTATATAATATTACTCATCCACTATCTCAAAACTAAAGCAGTATATCTGTGGGGATCACTTCAAAGTTATACGGGTTTAAAAATAGATTTATGAAATGGTAGGGAGCTGTAATTACTGCCTAATCTGCGAGTTGTAATAGTATTCTTGGGCATATAACATGTAACTTACTTACAGCCGTGCGCAAATGTATGCTATAGTAGAATAAAATAGTAAGCTAACTGACTCAGTGTACATATACTGTGGCAGGTGCATGCATTATACATATCATATACTATTAAAACAGATAAATGGAGAAAAAGTATAGAGAAATGGTAAAGTGAAATCTCTTAATTACACACTACATAGATTCTCATAAATGTTAGTAAACAAACAGAGTGTATTTTGAGCCTGTGATCCTATGAGGTAGGAGGAGGGTCCAGTGTTATTTAAATGCCATTGGTATAATGGCTAGATAATCTGGAGATACTAGGTACACATAGTGAAAGGACATTATAAAGTCAGCTACTGTAAAATAGGGTCTCATACTTAGCTCATATAAATGTTTTAGAGGTAGTTTCACACTTGTTTGTATGGATGTGTAGGCCATATGGGAGACCGGTAAGTCACAATACTAGGTTACATCAAAAAGTCCATATTAACATAGAGGTGAGATGGAGATAAAGTTAGTGACCTATGAAGTAAACAAACAGAGTGTATTTTGAGCCTGTGATCCTATGAGGTAGGAGGAGGGTCCAGTGTTATTTAAATACCATTGGTATAATGGCTAGATAATCTGGAGATACTAGGTACACATAGTGAAAGGACATTATAAAGTCAGCTACTGTAAAATAGGGTCTCGTACTTAGCTCATATAAATGTTTTAGAGGTAGTTTCACACTTGTTTGTATGGATGTGTAGGCCATATGGGAGACCGGTAAGTCACAATACTAGGTTACATCAAAAAGTCCATATTAACATAGAGGTGAGAGGGAGATAAAGTTAGTGACCTATGTGTTCCCATCATAAAGTGTTAACATAGATCAGTACACTGACATGGATAAGAATTACCAAAACCCTAGTTATCTCCATTGCACAGTATGCCTAATAACAGAATTCACACACACTAAAGTAAATAAACCCTCTGGGATGAATGGCTTGTGTGTGGGTGTTTTGAACTGTAATAAAGATTGGTAGTTTGAATATGTACCTTCTACTTAACATAAACATATACTGCTGCATAATGTGTGGTAAAAAAAAAAAAAAAAAACAACAAAGAAAAAAAACAGATACATAGCATAAGAAACAGAATAAAATCCTTTCAAAAACTCAACTAAGAAGAAGGCAGTCCCAATAGCAAATAGGATATACAAAAAAAAAAAAAAAAAAACTTTGGCAAAAGAGGTCTATGGATCGCTGATCCTCCAAGTTTGGGGAAATGTAAAACAATTACTCTCATGGTCCACAGTGTAAAGTTGTCAAGGATGTATAAAGTAGCAGTATAACCAACTGAAATCCCACATAGAATTTGCATTTACAAAAAAAAAAAAAAGGAGGAAAAGAGAAAAAACAAAATATGGTAACCTAATTCACACGGTTTGTTAACAGTCTTATCAATGTGATCAATTCCATCTTTTGTTATGGAGTGTTTCCTGGGCTCACCCTACCCCAGAGCGAAACCATAGCGTCTGCAACAAGTCTAACCCGGTGGGGGGTGAGAACGAGCTTGTATGTGGCCTGTGCTGAGGGAAAAATATCAGATAGGAGTCCTCTAGGATGCGAACATGCGTGTGAAGTATAGAGCGGGCTTTTCCACAAACCTCCACAACCCAACTAGCCAACCCGTTTTCATCTGAGGGACATGGTAACGTCTGCTTGAGCGGCAACTCCCCAGTGTCATGAAGCAGAGCACAAGCGACTTCAGTATGTCTGTGAATCTCGCAATCCATCTGGTAAGCATCTGCTTCCGTATGTAAAGAATTGAAGCCGGGGAGGCCATCTACCTCCACGTCCAAAGCAGTCAGGGGGAGTGTCGCTCCATTTGCAACTGACAGGTCCAGACAGGTCTTCCTTGCTAAGTCTGCTTCAATCAGGTTAGAATAACTGATCTGCCCGACAGGGTACTCCATGACTTCTTGCTTGAGGCGCTGTGGGGCTAGTAGAAGAGAAGTTGAAGACTGTGGGACCATATTTAGTTTCAGATTAGGAGTTAGTGGTGCACAGCAGTCCCTAAACACTTCTGTGAGATCGGCGAATCTGAGGCTCATTAAGTTGCCGAAAGTTTCCAACTGAGCCACTATAGCAATGTTGAGCTCCTCCATTCCTCGTTGCATAGTATAACCGGAGCTCCAAATCAAAACAAGATGGCCGATCTCTGATAAATGCTGCAACTATCGTCGCAATGATGAAGTTCATAAATCTTCCGTGCTTAAGTTGTAGAGTGTTTGTGATACTTCCTTAGTATCTACCCCTCAGTTTAGAAGGATTTTAAGCTGCACTGAGCGGTCATAGAAGAGTAAAATATCCGAACAAGTCCGGAGCTATTAGTAGATGTGACCGCTCAGATGCAGAGCTTGCTCCGCCCCTATTTATTTTTATGTTTAATATAACCATTTCACATTTTTTAACTATAGTTTAGAATTGTATATTCCACTTTCAGACATTTCTGTTTGCCCAATCACAAGGTTAATAGAAACAGGTGCAACCACGCTTTCTCTACTGTTCACATTATCTATCCATTTTCAATTTTTGTAAGGTTTTATTGATGTAGTTTGGTTGCTTAGTGGAATTACTGAGAGACACTAGTACTAATATCTTATATCTGTTTTTGAGCTTAATGCAATACCCCCGATATTCCTGGCCGATAGATAGTTACATTGGCATCAGTTGGGGAGTATGCAGACAGGTTTCACAAAGATGAAAAAAAGTAAAAAAAAAAAAAAAAAAAACCCAATAAAAAGAACTGCTACGCATTTTGACCTATATACAGGCCTTTGTCAAGAATGTATGTTGAAATGAATTTAAAAAAATTTTTTTTTTTGAACATACATGTTTCATCTTTGTGAATCCTGTCTGCATACCCCTAACTGATGCCAACGTAACAATCTATCAGCCAGGAATATCGGGGGTATTGCTGTAAGCTACCTCTTCTCTTTTTTGGAGCTAACCAGCAAAGGTTTTCTAGTGTGTTGTTTGGTGTTTAAATAGGTGTAGGTTCTTAGAACCGAGGTATCTATCATTTTTAACTAATTAAATTAAAGATTAAGTTTTAAATCTAATATATCCTAAGGGAGCTGATTGTGCACTCGCAAACTCTTATGTGCCATTTTTCAGGGTTTGATGTCCTGACCATAAAGCTTCTCTCCTTGTCAGCATGTATGTCATAGAAAAAGTAGAAATTTAGTATATTTTTCATAATTTTATTGTAATAAAGTGTTTTTATCACTAAATGTTATTTTCTGCCCTTGGTGATAAAAGGGTTAAAGGGACATTAAACACAATGAGATGGTAATATAAAATGATAAATCGTATATATAAAAAAACTCGGCAATATATTTTCATTATTTATTTTGTCCCTTTTTCCTGTAAATTCCAATTCCATTCTGAAAATGTGAGCTTTTCAGTTCCTGTTAGAAATGGAAGTGCAGAACACTGTTATATTCCACACAGCCATTGGTTGCACACTCTAGTGACCTATTTATAACTGTCCCTAATTGGCCACAGCAGAGAATGTAACCTAATTTACAACATGGCAGCTCCCATTGTTTTATAGGCACTACAATTTTAAACTTATTTTGTCAATATTTAAACAGCTAATGAAACTTAAAAAAATAGATCTACATGTTATTCTCAGACTAATCTTTTCTTTGAATGCCTCATTCTATCTAGCAGTTATTTTAGTCTTTAATGTCCATTTAAATTAAAATGCTTCTAGTAAATACCCTATAGTGCCTAGACACACAAAATATGTCACACCAAATGTTGTGTAGCGGTTTTGGAATGGGTGCTCGCTCTTAAGCTTACAGTCAAAGCATAACAATTTGTTTTTATTTTTATTTGAATTATAGAAAGAAAAGAAATGAAGGTAAACAAAATCAGAACCCAGCAATATATCTAAATAATGAACACAGAAAATCTTATATTATAGCAAATCAAGAGATCTCACAAAAATCTTTTTGTAAACTGACTAGGGATGGGCGAATGTTTCTAAAAATGTAAAATTTTTAAACGAATTTTGATGCATTCATTCGTTCGAATCGAATTTCAAATGTTTATATAACATTCTAACATTCTATTTTTGAATTTTTGTTTTCGAATTTTTCAATAAAATTCGAAAATATTCGTTCGAATAATAGAATGTTTAGCTATGTATTCATTCAATTTCGAAATTTAATATTCGAATTTGAATGTGACACTTGAATTCGAATGTGACATTCATATTTGAAATAGTATTTCTAGTCTACAACTGTGTTTAATAAATGTAATATTCGAATTCGAATGCTACATTCGAATGTCACATTCGAATTTGAAATAGTATTTCTAGTCTAATACTGGCCTAGATTTAGAGTTTGGCGGTAGCCGTGAAAACCAGCGTTAGAGGCTCCTAACGCTGGTTTTAGGCTACCGCCGGTATTTGGAGTCACTCAAAATAGGGTCTAACGCTCACTTTTCAGCCGCGACTTTTCCATACCGCAGATCCCCTTACGTCAATTGCGTATCCTATCTTTTCAATGGGATCTTCCTAACTCCGGTATTTAGAGTTGTTTCTGAAGTGAGCGTTAGAGCTCTAACGACAAAACTCCAGCCGCAGAAAAAAAGCAGGAGTTAAGAGCTTTCTGGGCTAACGCCGGTTCATAAAGCTCTTAACTACTGTACCCTAAAGTACACTAACACCCATAAACTACCTATGTACCCCTAAACTGAGGTCCCCCCACATCGCCGCAACTCGATAAATTTTTTTTAACCCCTAATCTGCCGACCGCCACCTACGTTATACTTATGTACCCCTAATCTGCTGCCCCTAACACCGGCGACCCCTGTATTATATTTATTAACCCCTAACCTGCCCCCCACAACGTCGCCGCCAGCTACTTACAATAATTAACCCCTAATCTGCCGACCGCAAAGCGCCGCCACCTACGTTATCCTTATGTACCCCTAATCTGCTGCCCCTAACACCGCCGACCCCTATATTATATTTATTAACCCCTAATCTGCCCCCCTCAACGTCGCCGACACCTGCCTACACTTATTAACCCCTAATCTGCCGAGCGGACCTGAGCGCTACTATAATAAAGTTATTAACCCCTAATCCGCCTCACTAACCCTATCATAAATAGTATTAACCCCTAATCTTCCCTCCCTAACATCGCCGACACCTAACTTCAATTATTAACCCCTAATCTGACGACCGGAGCTCACCGCTACTATAATAAATGGATTAACCCCTAAAGCTAAGTCTAACCCTAACACTAACACCCCCCTAACTTAAATATAATTTACATCTAACGAAATTAATTAACTCTTATTAAATAAATTATTCCTATTTAAAGATAAATACTTACCTGTAAAATAAATCCTAATATAGCTACAATATAAATTATAATTACATTGTAGCTATTTTAGGATTAATATTTATTTTACAGGCAACTTTGTAATTATTTTAACCAGGTACAATAGCTATTAAATAATTAAGAACTATTTAATAGTTACCTAGTTAAAATAATAACAAAATTACCTGTAAAATAAATCCTAACCTAAGTTATAATTAAACCTAACACTTCCCTATCAATAAATTAATTAAATAAAATACCTACAATTACCTACAATAAAACCTAACACTACACTATCAATAAATAAATTAAATACAATTCCTACAAATAACTACAATTACATAAACTAACTAAAGTACAAAAAATAAAAAAGAACTAAGTTACAAAAAATAAAAAAATATCTACAAACATAAGAAAAATATTACAACAATTGTAAACTAATTACACCTACTCTAAGCCCCCTAATAAAATAACAAAGACCCCCAAAATAAAAAAATGCCCTACCCTATTCTAAATTAATAGAGTTAAAAGCTCTTTTACCTTACCAGCCCTGAACAGGGCCCTTTGCGGGGCATGCCCCAAGAAAATCAGCTCTTTTGCCTGTAAAAAAAAACATACAATACCCCCCCCCCCAACATTACAACCCACCACCCACATACCCCTAATCTAACCCAAACCCCCCTTAAATAAACCTAACACTAAGCCCCTGAAGATCTTCCTACCTTGTCTTCACCTCAACAGGTATCACCGATCCGTCCTGGCATCCGGTGCTGAAGAGGTCCAGAAGAGGCTCCAAAGTCTTCCTCCTATCTGGCAAGAAGAGGACATCCGGACCGGCAAACATCTTCATCCAAGCGGCATCTTCGATCTTCTTCCATCCGGTGCGGAGCGGGTCCATGTTGAAGCAGCCGACGCGGATCCATCCTCTTCTTTCTGCGTCTCCCGACGAATGACGGTTCCTTTAAGGGACGTCATCCAAGATGGCGTCCCTCGAATTCCGATTGGCTGATAGGATTCTATCAGCCAATCGGAATTAAGGTAGGAATATTCTGATTGGCTGATGGAATCAGCCAATCAGAATCAAGTTAAATCCGATTGGCTGATCCAATCACCCAATCAGATTGAGCTCGCATTCAATTGGCTGATCGGAACAGCCAATAGAATGCGAGCTCAATCTGATTGGCTGATTGGATCAGCCATTCGGATTGAACTTGATTCTGATTGGCTGATTCCATCAGCCAATCAGAATATTCCTACCTTAATTCCGATTGGCTGATAGAATCCTATCAGCCAATCGGAATTCGAGGGACGCCATCTTGGATGACGTCCCTTAAAGGAACCGTCATTCGTCGGGAGACGCAGAAAGAAGAGGATGGATCCGCGTCGGCTGCTTCAACATGGACCCGCTCCGCACCGGATGGAAGAAGATCGAAGATGCCGCTTGGATGAAGATGTTTGCCGGTCCGGATGTCCTCTTCTTGCCGGATAGGAGGAAGACTTTGGAGCCTCTTCTGGACCTCTTCAGCACCGGATGCCAGGACGGATCAGTGATACCTGTTGAGGTGAAGACAAGGTAGGAAGATCTTCAGGGGCTTAGTGTTAGGTTTATTTAAGGGGGGTTTGGGTTAGATTAGGGGTATGTGGGTGGTGGGTTGTAATTTTGGGGGGGTATTGTATGTTTTTTTTTACAGGTAAAAGAGCTGATTTTCTTGGGGCATGCCCCGCAAAGGGCCCTGTTCAGGGCTGGTAAGGTAAAAGAGCTTTTAACTCTATTAATTTAGAATAGGGTAGGGCATTTTTTATTTTGGGGGTCTTTGTTATTTTATTAGGGGGCTTAGAGTAGGTGTAATTAGTTTAAAATTGTTGTAATATTTTTCTTATGTTTGTAGATATTTTTTTATTTTTTGTAACTTAGTTCTTTTTTATTTTTTGTACTTTAGTTAGTTTATGTAATTGTAGTTATTTGTAGGAATTGTATTTAATTTATTTATTGATAGTGTAGTGTTAGGTTTTATTGTAGGTAATTGTAGGTATTTTATTTAATTAATTTATTGATAGGGTAGTGTTAGGTTTAATTATAACTTAGGTTAGGATTTATTTTACAGGTAATTTTGTTATTATTTTAACTAGGTAACTATTAAATAGTTCTTAACTATTTAATAGCTATTGTACCTGGTTAAAATAATTACAAAGTTGCCTGTAAAATAAATATTAATCCTAAAATAGCTACAATGTAATTATAATTTATATTGTAGCTATATTAGGATTTATTTTACAGGTAAGTATTTATCTTTAAATAGGAATAATTTATTTAATAAGAGTTAATTAATTTCGTTAGATGTAAATTATATTTAAGTTAGGGGGGTGTTAGTGTTAGGGTTAGACTTAGCTTTAGGGGTTAATCCATTTATTATAGTAGCGGTGAGCTCCGGTCGTCAGATTAGGGGTTAATAATTGAAGTTAGGTGTCGGCGATGTTAGGGAGGGAAGATTAGGGGTTAATACTATTTATGATAGGGTTAGTGAGGCGGATTAGGGGTTAATAACTTTATTATAGTAGCGCTCAGGTCCGCTCGGCAGATTAGGGGTTAATAAGTGTAGGCAGGTGTCGGCGACGTTGAGGGGGGCAGATTAGGGGTTAATAAATATAATATAGGGGTCGGCGCTGTTAGGGGCAGCAGATTAGGGGTACATAAGGATAACGTAGGTGGCGGCGCTTTACGGTCGGCAGATTAGGGGTTAATTATTGTAAGTAGCTGGCGGCGACGTTGTGGGGGGCAGGTTAGGGGTTAATAAATATAATACAGGGGTCGGCGGTGTTAGGGGCAGCAGATTAGGGGTACATAGGGATAATGTAAATTGCGGCGGTTTACGGAGCGGAAGATTAGGGGTTAATAATATAATGCAGGGGTCAGCGATAGCGGGGGCGGCAGATTAGGTGTTAATAAGTGTAAGGGTAGGGGTGTTTTAGACTCGGGGTACATGTTAGAGTGTTAGGTGCAGACGTAGGAAGTGTTTCCCCATAGGAAACAATGGGGCTGCGTTAGGAGCTGAACGCTGCTTTTTTGCAGGTGTTAGGTTTTTTTTCAGCTCAAACAGCCCCATTGTTTCCTATGGGAGAATCGTGCACGAGCACGTTTTTGAGGCTGGCCGCGTCCGTACGCAACTCTGGTATCGAGAGTTGCATTTGCGGTAAAAATGCTCTACGCTCCTTTTTTGGAGCCTAACGCAGCATTTTTTTGGACTCTCGATACCAGAGTTAATTTTATGGTGCGGCCAGAAAAAAGCCCGCGTAGCGTTAACAACCCATCTACCGCCAAACTCCAAATCTAGGCCACTGTGTTTTAAATGTGATATTCGATTCAAATGTGATATTCGATTCGAATGTGACATTCAAATTTGAAATAATATTTCTAGTCTAATACTGTGTTTTATAAATGTAATATTCGAATTCGAATATGACATTCGATTCAAATGTGATATTCGATTCATATGTGACATTCAAAATAGTGTTTCTAGTCTACAATTGTGTTTTATAAATGTAATATTCGAATTCGAATGTGATATTCAAATGTAACATTCGAATTTGAATGTGACATTCAAATTCAAATTTGACATTCGAATTCGAATGTGACATTCGAAAACTGTAAATAACATTCGAAAATCAAATTTTTAAGAATATTTGTTCTTATCAACATTCTATTATGTAAATCGAATTTCTACAATAACATTCGTTCTAACATTCGAATTCGGATATAAACACAATCAACCTTATGAAAAAAAAGAGAGAAATTATTACGTAAGATTATTTCTTCTTTATTCAAAAAACACAATCTCACAATAACCCACATTAGACATCCTGGGTCAGATTACAAGTGGAGCAGTATTTAGTGGTCATGCTTGACTGCTAACCTTGTAATACGAACGGGATAGCACATGTCTTACAAATTTAAAATAAACATTTAGTGAGCGAGCAAACCCCAAGGTGCGCTAACTGTAGGAATTCAGATATTTCAACCGCGTTAACTTCTTTTCTCTATAGACTTCAATGGAGATCACAACTTAAAAAAATAACACCTATCGCTTGGATGCTAGCCCAACACTGACTTAGACCTACAGCGCTATCCTGAAGTAGTAATAAATAGTTTACATTCCTATGTTCTTCACATATGATAAAATGTTCTTTTTTTAAATAATTATATATATATATATATATATAATATTTATGTGTGTGTGTGTTTTAGTAATAAATAAATATATATATATATATATATATATATATATATATATATATAAAATGCAGAGAATGGTGTGCACTCTATTGAAAGGATAAAGACAGGTGCATGCAGTCATAAACTAATAATACCAAAAAGAAAAAAGAAAAGAAAGAGATATCCACAGTATCAATGGATATCAAAGAATGACAAGACTGCACTCAAAAATCCTTATTCAAAAAGGCCTAGATTTGGAGTTTGGCGGTAGCCGTGAAAACCAGCGTTAGAGGCTCCTAACGCTGGTTTTAGGCTACCGCCGGTATTTGGAGTCAGTCAGGAAAGGGTCTAACACTCACTTTTCAGCCGCGACTTTTCCATACCGCAGATCCCCTTATGTCAATTGCGTATCCTATCTTTTCAATGGGATCTTTCTAACTCCGGTATTTAGAGTCGTGGCTGAAGTGAGCGTTAGAAATCTAACGACAAAACTCTAGCCGCAGAAAAAAGTCAGTAGTTAAGAGCTTTCTGGGCTAACGCCGGTTTATAAAGCTCTTAACTACTGTGCTCTAAAGTACACTAACACCCATAAATATTAAATATTTTTAACCCCTAATCTGCCGACTGCCACCTACGTTATCCTTATGTACCCCTAATCTGCTTCCTTAACACCGCCGACCCCTGTATTATATTTATTAACCCCTAACCTGCCCCCCACAACGTCGCCTCCACCTGCCTACACTTATTAACCCCTAATCTGCCGACCGCAAAGCGCCGCTACTTACGTTATCCTTATGTACCCCTAATCTGCCGCCCCTAACACCGCCGACCCCTATATTATATTTATTAACCCCTAATCTACCCCCACAACGTCGCCTCCACCTGCCTACACTTATTAACCCCTAATCTGCCGAGCGGACCGCACCGCTATTATAATAAAGGTATTAACCCCTAATCCGCCTCACTAACCCTATAATAAATAGTATTAACCCCTAATCTACCCTCCCTAACATCGCCGACACCTAACTTCAAACATTAACCCCTAATCTGCCGACTGGAGCTCACCGCTATTCTAATAAATTTATTAACCCCTAAAGCTAAGTCTAACCCTAACACTAACACCCCCCTAAATTAAATATAATTTAAATCTAACAAAATAAATTAACTCTTATTAAATAAATTATTCCTATTTAAAGCTAAATACTTACCTGTAAAATAAACCCTAATATAGCTACAATATAAATTATATTTATATTATAGCTATTTTAGGATTTATATTTATTTTACAGGTAACTTTGTATTTATTTTACCAGGTACAATAGCTAAAATAGTTAAAATAATTACAAAATTACCTGTAAAATAAATCCTAACCTAAGTTGCAATTAAACCTAACACTACACTATCAATAAATTAATTAAATAAAATACCTACAATTACCTACAATTAAACCTAACACTACACTATCAATACATTAATTAAATACAATATCTACAAATAAATACAATGAAATAAACTAAAGTACAAAAAATAAAAAAGAACTAAGTTACAAAAAATAAAAAAATATTTACAAACATCAGAAAAATATTAAAACAATTTTAAACTAATTACACCTACTCTAAGCCCCCTAATAAAATAACAAAGACCCCCAAAATAAAAAAATGCCCTACCCTATTCTAAATTACTAAAGTTCAAAGCTCTTTTACCTTACCAGCCCTGAACAGGGCCCTTTGCGGGGCATGCCCCAAAGAATTCAGCTCTTTTGCCTGTAAAAAAAACACATACAATACCCCCCCCAACATTACAACCCACCACCCACATACCCCTAATCTAACCCAATAAACCTAACACTAAGCCCCTGAAGATCTTCCTACCTTATCTTCACCATACCAGGTTCACCGATCGATCCAGAAGAGCTCCTCCGATGTCCTGATCCAAGCCCAAGCAGGGGGCTGAAGATGTCCATGATCCGGCTGAAGTCATCATCCAAGCGGGAGCTGAAGAGGTCCATGATCCGGCTGAAGTCATCATCCAAGCGGGAGTTGAAGAGGTCCATGATCTGGCTGAAGTCTTCTATCAATGGCATCTTCAATCTTCTTTCTTCCGGATCCATCTTGCAGACCTCCGACGCGGAACATCCTGCTGGCCCGACGGACTACCGACGAATGAAGGCTCCTTTAAGGGACGTCATCCAAGATGGCGTCCCTCGAATTCCGATTGGCTGATAGGATTCTATCAGCCAATCGGAATTAAGGTAGGAAAATTCTGATTGGCTGATGGAATCAGCCAATCAGAATCAAGTTCAATCCGATTAGCCGATCCGATCAGCCAATCAGATTGAGCTCGCATTCTATTGGCTGATCGGAACAGCCAATAGAATGCGAGCTCAATCTGATTGGCTGATCGGATCAGCCAAACGGATTGAACTTGATTCTGATTGGCTGATTCCATCAGCCAATCAGAATTTTCCTACCTTAATTCCGATTGGCTGATAGAATTCGAGGGACGCCATCTTGGATGAAGTCCCTTAAAGGAGCCTTCATTCATCGGTAGTCCGTCGGGCCAGCAGGATGTTCCGCGTCGGAGGTCTGCAAGATGGATCCGGAAGAAAGAAGATTGAAGATGCCGTTGATAGAAGACTTCAGCCGGATCATGGACCTCTTCAGCTCCCGCTTGTATGATGACTTCAGCCGGATCATGGACCTCTTCAGCTCCCGCTTGGATGATGACTTCTGCTAGATCATGGACATCTTCAGCCCCCTGCTTGGGCTTGGATCAGGACATCGGAGGAGCTCTTCTGGATCGATCGGTGAACCTGGTATGGTGAAGATAAGGTAGGAAGATCTTCAGGGGCTTAGTGTTAGGTTTATTTAAGGGGGGTTTGGGTTAGATTAGGGGTATGTGGGTGGTGGGTTGTAATGTTGGGGGGGGTATTGTATGTGTTTTTTTTACAGGCAAAAGAACTGAATTCTTTGGGGCATGCCCCGCAAAGGGCCCTGTTCAGGGCTGGTAAGGTAAAAGAGCTTTGAACTTTAGTAATTTAGAATAGGGTAGGGCATTTTTTTTATTTTGGGGGTCTTTGTTATTTTATTAGGGGGCTTAGAGTAGGTGTAATTAGTTTAAAATTGTTGTAATATTTTTCTGATGTTTGTAAATATTTTTTTATTTTTTGTAACTTAGTTCTTTTTTATTTTTTGTACTTTAGTTAGTTTATTTCATTGTATTTATTTGTAGATATTGTATTTAATTAATGTATTGATAGTGTAGTGTTAGGTTTAATTGTAGGTAATTGTAGGTATTTTATTTAATTAATTTATTGATAGTGTAGTGTTAGGTTTAATTGTAACTTAGGTTAGGATTTATTTTACAGGTAATTTTGTAATTATTTTAACTATTTTAGCTATTGTACCTGGTTAAAATAAATACAAAGTTACCTGTAAAATAAATATAAATCCTAAAATAGCTATAATATAATTATAATTTATATTGTAGCTATATTAGGATTTATTTTACAGGTAAGTATTTAGCTTTAAATAGGAATAATTTATTTAAGAAGAGTTAATTAATTTCGTTAGATTTAAATTATATTTAACTTAGGGGTGTGTTAGTGTTAGGGTTAGACTTAGCTTTAGGGGTTAATACATTTATTAGAATAGCGGTGAGCTCCAGTCGGCAGATTAGGGGTTAATGTTTGAAGTTAGGTGTCGGCGATGTTAGGGAGGGCAGATTAGGGGTTAATACTATTTATTATAGGGTTAGTGAGGCGGATTAGGTGTTAATAACTTTATTATAATAGCGGTGCGGTCCGCTCGGCAGATTAAGGGTTAATAAGTGTAGGCAGGTGGAGGCGACGTTGTGGGGGGCAGATTAGGGGTTAATAAATATAATATAGGGGTCGGCGATGTTAGGGCAGCAGATTAGGGGTACATAGGGATAATGTAAGTAGCGGCGGTTTAAGGAGCGACAGATTAGGGGTTAATAATAATATGCAGGGGTCAGCGATAGCGGGGGCGGCAGATTAGGGGTTAATAAGTGTAAGGTTATGGGTGTTTAGACTCGGGGTACATGTTAGAGTGTTAGGTGCAGACGTAGGAAGTGTTTCCCCATAGCAAACAATGGGGCTGCGTTAGGAGCTGAACGCTGCTTTTTTGCAGGTGTTAGGTTTTTTTTCAGCTCAAACAGCCCCATTGTTTCCTATGTGGGAATCGTGCACAAGCTCGTTTTTTAAGCTGGCCGCGTCCGTAAGCAACTCTGGTATCGAGAGTTGAAGTTGCATTAAATATGCTCTACGCTCCTTTTTTGGAGTCTAACGCAGCCATTCTGTGGACTCTCAATACCAGAGTTATTTAAAAGGTGCGGCCAGAAAAAAGCCAGCGTTAGCTACGCGGGTCGTTACCGACAAAACTCTAAATCTAGCCGAAAGTGTTTATTTAAACCTCTTTACATTCCTCAAAAAAAAAATAACCCCTAAAGTGTAAACACAAAATAAACCTATAGAGCCAGATCATACAATCCTACATTGTTTACATTTGACAATTGATTAAGGCAGGAAAAATAAAGGAGCCTAAGGTTGAGGGCATAAGTGTAAAAAACGCGCTCAAAGGCTCATTGGTGAACGTTCAGCAATAGTTCCTTTTATTATTATTTATTATCAGGTATTTGTAGAGCGCTAACAGGTTCCGCAGCGCTATGAACATAGATGGTATAGAAAAACAATTACAGAGATCAAATGGGTACAGGGTCCTGCCGAGAGTTGCACTGTTGTAGTCGGCTCTTATGAAGGTGGACTACAAACAGCTGGGTACATAGGCTTACATGCTATGGGGTTTAAGGGGATAGCAGTGGAGACAGGAAAGTTAGTGTAGGTTGTATTCGTCCCTGAATAGTAGAGTCTTCAGGGAGCACTTGAAGCTTTTAAAACTAGTGGAGAGTGTTGTGGAACGAGGCAGAGTTCCAGTATGGAGAAATCTTGTAAACGGGAATGTGAGGAGGAGAGTAGGAGATCATGAGTGGAGGGAAGGGGTTGGGAGGGAGAGTATCTGGAGACAAGGTCTGAGATGTAGGGGGGAGCAATGCAATTGAGGGCTTTATAAGTCAGAGTGAGAATGTTGTGTTTAATCCTGGAGGCAAGAGGAAGCCAGTGAAAGGATTGGCAGAGAGGTGCAGCAGATGAAGAGCGACGTGTAAGGAAGATGAGCCTGACAGAGGCATTCATTATGGATTGTAAAGGAGCTAGGCGGCATCTAGAGAGACCAGAGAGGATGGAGTTGCAGTAGTTAAGGCGGGAAAGGATGAGAGAGTGGATTAAAATCTTAGTTGTGTCTTGTGTAAGGAAATGTCTGATTTTAGTAATGTTTTTAAGGTGGAAGCGGCAGGCTTTAGCCAAGGACTGAATGTGAGGAGTGAAAGAAAGATCTGAGTCAAGTGTGACCCCAAGACATCGGGCATGTGAGGTTGGGGTAATGATGGAGTTATCAACAGTTATAGAGACATGGGTTGTGTAGATTTTGGAAGAAGGGGAGAAAATAAGGAGCTCAGGTTTGGAGAGATTTAGCTTGAGTTTGTGAAAGTACATCCAAGATGAGATATGAGAGAGACAGTTAGTGACACGGGTTAGCAAGGAAGGAGATAGTTCTGGTGCAGAGAGGTAGATTTGGGTATCGTCGGCATACAGATGATAGTGAAACCTGTGGGACTTTATTAAGGAACATAATGAGGAAGTGTAAATTGAGAAGAGAAGGGGACCGAGGACAGAGCCTTGTGGTACCCCAACAGAAAGAGGTAGCAGGGCAGAGGATGCCCCAGAGAAGGCTACACTAAAGGTACGGATAGACAGATAGGAAGAGAACCAAGAGAGAGCCATGTCGCAGATGCCGAAGGATTGGAGGGTATGGAGCAAAAGAGGGTGGTTGACAGTATCAAAGGCTACAGACAGATCAAGGAGGATAAGTAGAGAGAAGTGGCCTTTGAATTTTGCTGTAAGTAGGTCGTTGGTAACCTTAAAAATTGCTGTCTCTGTTGAGTGAAGGGGGCTAAATCCAGATTGCAGTGGATCAAGGAGAGAGTTTTATGTAAGGAAATGCGATAGACATGCATATACTAGTTTTTCAAGAAGCATTGAGGCAAGAGGGAGTAGGGAAATAGGGCAGTAGTTGGATGGGGAGGTTGGATCGAGGGAAGTTTTTTTGAGGATAGGGGAGTGAGGGGATGGGGTCGAGGGGACAGGTAGTGAGGTGAGAGGATAGTATAAGGGAAGAAATTTCTTCCTCTGTAACAGGGGCAAAAGAGCTAAATTTTTGGCTATGTGGGTTTTGGATGACTGTGAGCTTTTGAGGGGGTGGGAGACCGGTAGTGTGTTGAGAGCTGATTTCATTTATGATGAAGTCGATTTTGTTGTTGAAGTAGCTTGCAAAATCTTGAGCTGAGAGAAAAGTTGTGGTGGGAGGTGGGGGCGGGCGGAGAAGAGTATTGAATGTGGAGAACAGATGTTTTGGGTTTGAAGAAAGAGTAGATATAAGAGTGGAGAAGTAATGTTGCTTATATAGATTAAGGGCAGAATAGTAAGAGTTCAAGATGAATTTATAGTGAAGAAAATCAGCAGAACTCTGAGATTTCCTCCAGTGTTGCTCAGCAGTACAGGAACATCAACGTAGGTACCATATCAGAGGAGTATGCCAGGGCTGAGGACGAGTGTATGTTTTCCGAGCTATGGTATGTGGGGCCAGATTATCAAGGACTGATGTAAGGGTGGAGTAATAGTGGCAGATAGATTCATCAGGACAGGAAAAAGAGGGGGTAGAAGAGGTTCAAGAGAGCTAGCAAGCTGTTGCTAATTTTGTGACTTGATACTTCTGTGAAGTTTAGTCTGAGGGGTAGAAGGAGGGAGAGTTGTAGGGAGGGAGGTGATGTTACAAGTGAGGAGGTGGTGGTCAGAAAGAGAAAAAGATCATTACTTCTCTCCTTAACACGCCCCACTTCCGGTTTATGCACTTAGAGTTTGAGGACACACAGTGTTAGGTTTCTTGCCCATTTCCAATTTCACTCTATGTTGTCACTTCCTGTGTACCGGACTGGTACCGATCCGTTTCTAGACACAATCATTTGGACATGAGCCCATATTTGTTTTATAGGGGTATACCTGAGGAGCATATTGAGTTTTTTTTATTTTTTTTATTTATGTCTTTGGTTTGTACAGTTAAGTTGTAACGCCGGACCGGAAGTGGTTAGACATTCTACTTCAGGTTTGACGAAATTGAGCTGACAATGTGTGTAATTGTTTGGCGTTTTTTTCACAGGGATTGAGGTATTGTGGGATAATATGTGACACTATTTAAGTGTGGTTTGTACACTGTATTGTTGTTCTGAAAAAGGGGAGAATACATCCCCGAAACGTCAATTAAATTTGCTTTGTTTGAAAAAATCCTGAGACTTCACTGTTAGTGTGTTGGATATACTATTGGAGTGGAAGTACAGGTGGCTGACCCAGGAGGGTGGATTTTGAAATTGAGTTTGTGTATATATATATATATATATATATATATGAGGAAGAAAGGGGGGTCACCAGCGCTAAAACTACTATAGGAGAAATAGCTAGTAAGTTATAGATTGTATAAAAAAGATCTTTCAGTGATTAAAGATGTGATGATTTTATGAGACTGCACTCACTTGGTTGGTCGGAAGTGCACCAAAACTTATATATATAGATAAGTATAAAAACTGAGCGTGCAGCCTAAATTGTGAGTCAGTGTACCCGTGTCACTGAATAAAATGTGGATCGAAAGAGAATATTCTCAAAAGTAAATAGGCGCACTGCTATACAATTATGAATAATGTGGTATTAATATACTGTATGGTGTATACAAAAACAAAGTTCAAAACCAATCAGTTGGTACAGGTTAGTTCTTTCCCAGTAAAGTTCTGGTATAGGGTAAGTGATAGCGCTTACCAGAGCCAACCTCAATCCTATGAGGTAAGTGATCAGCAATGGAGTATAGATGATCCCTTTGGAACTGTATGTTCTCCTGGAAATCTTTTGGTATCTGTTGCTTCTTGCCAATGAAGATCCTGGACTCTCTTATGAAAGCAAGAATGATTCTTTGGTTCTCTCTATGGTATTTGTTGAAGTCCTGCTGGTTTTTAGAGGAACTTGTTGGTGAAATGGCAATCTTGGACTCTCAATGGATTCCTTCTTCTTTCAGAAGCTTGGATGTCCCATATTCTCATAGATGAATAGAAAAAGAGAAAAACAACATAGAGTAGTACTGCAAAATGATTAAAGCAGAAACTAAATGTATGTCCTGGTGTAAAGTAAGTATATTGCGCTTACCAGAGCAAACCTCAATCCTATGAGGTAAGTGATCAGCAAGGTGTTAAAGATGGTGTTTTGGATGTTCCAAGTAATTCCTGGTCTTTTTTCATCAGAGGGAATGGCAATCCTGGACTCTCTTATTAGAGTAGGGATGGCCCTTTGGTTCACTCTTTGTTGGTATTATACAAATGTGTCTTGAGTGACTTATATCTGAATGAAATCCTGTTCTCTCTGAGTATTTATTCTCTCTTTTGGTGTTGGGATGTCACTTGTCCTCATGAGAGATTAGTTATAAAATACAAGAAGCAGAGACAGAGACATAGTGTAATACCGTAAAATATGAGGAGCTATTTATTACAGATAGATAATAAATAATAAAAAAGTGCTTACATTAAAAACCTTTTAAACTTGGTATGAGGTTAAAAAAATAGCATAGAAAAACCCTGAAAATCACTCTATGTTCAGGGATGTGCTGCAAATGAATTTGTTTTAGAACAGCAAAGAATGGTTGTTCAGCTGTAATAGCAAGGTGCTAATAAAGTGACAGAGTTAAGCAGCTATAGCTAAATCTGTGAGATACACCAATGGTAGCCGGTAATAAGTTTTAGATTATCCCGTAGTTAACATAAATGTGTAGTCCACAAAAATGAAGTACAAGGATACCATGTAATTTCTAATACAGTACCGGTAGTAGGTGAAAGAAATAAGGTATAGATAAATGTCGATGCCGATTCTAGCAGGACCTGTCAGCCCACTGTGTGGTAAATAATCCTTACGCGTTTCGAAGTAATAACTCTACTTCTTCTTCAGAGGAAAAAAAGTGTTCTGACAGGCATCGGCATTTTCCCGGTTTAAATAGGGACCGCAAAAGTGGGCGTGAGGTTCAGGCCTGCTAGGGTGTACGGCTAGACGTACGTATGACGTCTACGTAATTAGGTATGCGCATGTCAATTGCAACAAAACTGGTTGCTATAGCAACATTGGGACGCTAAGAGCGAATATGTATGCTGTAAATCTTGTAGTGCGCTGGAAAGCAAAGGATTACACCTAGATATTGCAACGGTGTTCCTTGCATAGGTTATCTATACTGGGCTAAAATTCGAGAATCGAAGTATTTCATTTAAATATTATACTCGGATCCCAAAAATTTTTTTTTTTTTTTTTTTTTTTTGTATAAGCGCATTGACATTTCTGTTAAAAATGGTCCCAGGGTAAATATGCACATGAACCAAACAATTATTTTGAAATACATATAGAACAACAATTTGCTGCTATTTAGCCTATCGTGTACTTAGGGGCCAAGTGTTGCATCTGAGAACTGAAACAGTGTTTTTTGTTTAGTATTTAAAAACTGGGCTTGTTTGTAAAGATATGGGGGTCTGCAAGTACAATATTAGACTAGAATCATAAGGGTTTCAGTAATCTGATTCACGATATCTTAAGATTGTAGCAGGTTAATATGCAGAGACACCAAATTAATTCTAAAAAATATATATATATAAAACAGACAGATATCAGCTAGAAACATTGTAAGATTAGTAGCAATGATTAGATAAAAGGTAGACTCGATAGTGAATGTGTGTCTACTATTCTCTGAGAGAAATTTAAAATAGTTAATCTATGTAAATCATGTCCTAGAGAGTGGCATGTCATAGTGGAACAATAAATGGGGATTTCTTGTGGTCCCAACCAGTCTTGGGTTCTGGGACCCTTTGGATATACCACTATCAATGTAATACTACTCGTTTGTCTTCCTAATTAAGTGTCTATGGCAATAGGGAAGATGAAATTCTGTATATGTGTACATTTATTTATAAACCATATAAAGATGTTAATGATTCTGTGAGGATTGAATTTTGCTGAAAAGACAGACTATTTAGAGGAAGGCTGCGAGATCTATATCCTCGTTGAGCCCCATGGGGGTCATTGTACCCATATTATGTATCCAGTATGTTTCTTGTTGGCGTAATTTTAGGAACCTGTCTCCTCCTCTTTTGGGAACTGATACTTGTTCTAAAATCGTTCCTTTTAACATTGTTTGATCTTGGTTATGAATTTTTTTGAAATGTCGAGAGACACTATGTCCTTTAAAGCCTGCCTCTATATTCTTTAAATGTTCTAATAGTCGTACCTTATATGGGCGTTTCGTGCGGCCTATATATTGTAGTTTACATGGGCATTCGAGAAGGTAAACTACAAATGTGCTTTTGCAATTGGTTAAAGTGTTGACTTCGCAAGTTTTGTTAGGATATGTTTTCGAATTTATTATTTTAGTGGGTTTTTTTCCTCCATAGGCATGCTCACAGCCTTTGCAATTAGCCCTATTGCACTTGTAAAATCCCTTAGTATTAGAGGTAAGCCAGTCGGTTTTGGACTGTGTTGTTTTTAGTTGACTGGGCGCTAAGATTTGTTTTAAACATTTATTTTTTCTGAACGTAATTTTAGGTGCTTTGCCTATACTGTTTTTGAGAAACTTATCCTGTTCGAGTATAGGCCAATATTTTTTGAGTATTTTCTTAATTTCAGGTGCTGCTTCATTATAAGTTGTTACCATTCCTAGTTTTTTATTGTTACTCTCAGTAGATTTTCGACCTTTTTCTTTATTTGTAATGAGAAGTTGTTTTCTATCTAATTTTTGGACCTTTTTGAAAGAATTGTCTATTAGTTTTTTAGGATAGCTTTTTTCTACTAGTTTTTCTTTCAGTAATTTGGCTTCATTAGTGAAGTCTTTGTCTTTTGTACAATTTCTTTTGAGCCGCTGGAATTGTCCGTATGGGATATTTTGAATCCAGGGCTTGTAATGGCCGCTATCTGCACGAAGATATCCATTACAATCAGTGCTTTTTCGGTATAATTTTGTACATATATCAGTGTTTTCGTGAAATAGAGTCAAATCTAGAAACTCTATGGACTCCTGTTCAATTTTTGATGTGAATTGGAGGTTGAAAGTATTGGTATTTATGTGTTGAATAAATTTTGTGATGGTTGTTTCATCCCCTTCCCAGATTAGTATAATATCGTCAATATATCTGCCCCACCAGATGATGTTTTTGTGAAAGGGATTATTGCAGTATATGTACGAATCTTCCCAGAGACCCATATATAGATTGGCGTAGCTGGGTGCCATGGTTGTACCCATGGCTGTTCCGCTTATCTGTAAATAATATGAACCATTGAATTCAAAGTAGTTTTTTTCCAACACAAATCTAATGCATTCAGTTATAAAATCTTGGTGATTGGTCTGTAATTCTGTTCTTTTAAGAATTTGTTTCATTGCTGCAATCCCACTTTCGTGGGGGATACTGGTATATAAAGAGGAGACATCTAGTGTTATCCATTTATAGTTTTCTCTCCATTTTATATTTGTGATTTTACTTATGGTGTCCACAGAATCCCTAAGATATGATTTTAAATTTGGAACTAAAGGTTTAAGGAAAAAGTCCACATATTCCGAAATTCTAGCTGTAAGAGAGTCAATGCCAGATACTATCGGGCGACCGGGGGGGTTAGCTAAGCTTTTATGGATTTTTGGGAGGTGGTAAAAGATAGCAGTTCTGGGATGTATATGTGTGAGATATTTAAGTTCATTTTGGTTAAGTAGATTGAGATGTTGAGCAGTATCAATAAGTGAGTTATATTGTTTTTGGAAGATTGTGATAGGACTACTTTGTAATTTTTTGTAGGTTTCTGGATCATTTAATAGTCTATTGGCCTCCTTGAGATATTCTGTCCTATTTTGTATTACCAGTCCACCTCCCTTGTCTGCTTCTCTGAGGATGATGTCGTCCATTTCTTTAATGGACACTAAGGCATTTTTTTCCTGTTTAGTTAAATTGTCTTTTTTGATGGAATAGTTTTGACAAAGATCTTGTAGATCTTTTTGTACAAGCTCACTGAAAGTAGGGATAGCATTCCCCTTTGATTGTGTGGGGAAAAAGATGGAGGATGGTTTTAAGTTTGAATATTTACAGATATTAGTATTTAGTTGTGATTCATTGTCATTATCATTGTATAATTCTTCCAAAGTATTCAGTAAATCTAGATCAGTATTGGAGATATTTTTCAAGAAATCATTATTATCTTGGGATTTAAGTTTCTCAAAATGCCTACATAGGGTCAATTTCCTGATAAATTTGTTGAAATCAATGAAAAGGTTAAATGGGTTTGGACCCTTAACAGGTGCGAAGTTTAGGCCTTTGGAGAGTATATTTAATTCTATATCAGTAAAGCTGTGTGTAGATAGATTGAAGATTTTTAGTAATGGTTCTCTTGTTTGCCCCTCTTCGGGGTCCTTGGTTCTTCTATTTCTTCTATCTCCCACCAGTCTTCCTCCCCTTCTGCCTCTTCTACACCTTTTCTTTTTCTTGGATTCTCCATTGCCCACTCGGGTCTTAAGTTTACATCTGGTATGTTTCTTTGTAAATTTGTATGTAATTCTATCTCTGTAGTATTTTGAGAATTTTTTGGAGGGTGATTTCTTATATATATATATATACATACAAATCCCTTTTCAAGAAACAGGCACTCGCTGGTATTTCATGTGGACGGGTGAATGCCCGAAAACGTTCACTGTTTATTATATTGATGCATTAAATTGATGAAATACCAGCGAGTGCCTGCTTCTTGAAAAGGGATTTGTGTATTTGAAGATTTGGTGGGCACCCTGGGAGCTGTGACGCTGAGTGTGTGCTGGGTTCCTGTGGAGTAATATTATATATATATATATATATATATATATATATATATATATATATATATATATATGAGAAACCAAGGATTTTGTGACTAGAGCGCATAAAATCTACTATTGGGTATCACTAATAATGGTCAAGATACACTACACAAACAGTACCGTAGGTAAAGATGAAATGAAAATACAGACTATTCAGACTAAGTGTAATATTAAATTAAAACAGTTACACTACAATTGTAATTAGTCCAAAAACACAGGTGTAAATATAGTATTATGATAATATATAGTTTAGAGTGTTTAAAACAGCATATATGGGTACAAGAAGGAGATTTCAACTCATAAATAAATAAAAAGCAACCCAACTATATATTGAGAGACTAAAAGCTTTCAGTGTATATATGCATATAAACCTGATATATAAGTGAAGAAAATTCCCCGAACTGCTATAAACGGGTAATTCAGTTACTAATAGACGTCCAAATGCTGTTACATAAGAATATATGATGAAGTATAGGGTAGGATATGCAGTTGCAAAAAACAAGTGGTTAGTACAAATGATATGTATTCATTGGTAAGTCTCCCAATGGAGTAGTTAACTCCGAAATCACATACACAAGAGTCTCTAGTAACGGTATGTGTTTAGTGTCCAGGGGATAGTAATGAAAAAAGTCTATATATATGTAATTGGAACGCAAAAACCTGTAGCATTAAGAATCTGGAATCTACTGTTTTTTGAGAATTTCGTTACAGTTGGCCTCTGGATTACATATATATATAGACTTTTTTCATTACTATCCCCTGGACACTAAACACATACAGTTACTAGAGACTCTTGTGTATGTGATTTCGGAGTTAACTACTCCATTGGGAGACTTACCAATAAATACATATCATTTGTACTAACCACTTGATTTTTGCAACTGCATATCCTACCCTATACTTCATCATATATTCTTATGTGACAGCATTTGGACGTCTATTAGTAACTGCATTAACCGTTTATAGTAGTTCGGGGAATTTTCTTCACTTATATATCACGTTTATATGCATATATACACTGAAAGCTTTTAGTCTCTCGACATACAGTTGGGTAGCTTTTTATTTATTTATGAGTAGAAATCTCCTTCTTGTACCCATATATGCTGTTTCAAACATTCTAAACTATATATTATCAAAATACTATATTTACACCTGTGTTTTTGGACTAATTACAATTGTAGTGTAACTGTTTTAATTTAATATTACACTTAGTCTGAATAGTCTGTATTTTCATTTCATCTTTACCTACGGTACTGTTTATGTAGTGTATCTTGACCATTATTAGTGATACCCAATAGTAGGTTTTATGCGCTCTTTTCACAAAATCCTTGGTTTTTTTCATAGTTTTGTAACGGAAGTTTAATAGGGATATTACTTCCTTTTCTTTGAACAGCTGCACTAACCTACTATAGCTAATTTGCTTTTTATTAGTATTATTATTCCTAACTGGTAAATACAGTTTAGATTTCATGCCCTAGAGTTGTTTAGTCTAGGAAATCCTCCTTAATAACTTCCCATTGATTTGGGCAAACCTTAGCGCATTTCACAAGTTTTTTGGTCTTTTAGACCATTTACTCTAGTTCTCTTGTCTCTCTCTCTCTCTCTCTCTCTCTCTCTCTCTCCCTCTCTCTCTCTCTCTCTCTCTATATATATATATATATATATATATATATATATATATATATATATATATAAAAATATATATATTACACCTGTATTCCTCTTATATTTTAGTAAATTTGCTTTGACTTTCACAATAGTTAATAGTAATATGTGGGGGAGAAGGTGATAAACTTGTAAATTTCCTTCATTAATATTTTAAGTATAGCCCACAATTTAAGAGGCTTTGATTTAATATGACAAATTTAACAATAGCTGTTGCTAGTATCTATTTTTTCATGCACTTACTTTCAAGTATGTAGAATTCTTTATGACTCTTTGTGAATAAACAAATTATTGGAAATTGCTCAATGTTGCTGGTTTTTAAACATTATGTTTAATTTGTTAGCATTATAATTCACCCATTGGGCTCTTAAAATAGTCCCTACTGCTGCTTTTTTAAAGATACTAACAGTAATCAGCACTTAATGTAACCATAGATATCCAAATCAGGAAGCAGATGGATATTCATACATTAAAGCACATTTTAAATAAATATGTCCTCAATTTACAACATAGTTTTTGCTTAATCTGCTAAAGAATATGATGACTTAAAATGAGATATAAAGTGAAATCATGCAACTATTACTAGAAGTGAAATAAAGTACTGGGATACAAGCAGAGTCTCGTTCGTTTAATTAGGGTTAATTAGGGCAGTCTATTAACACATTTGGTTATTCTTATTTGGTTTAAATACAGAAGAGAGAATACAAATTTGATAAGGGGAAAAAACAGAAAAATAAGGTTGTTTATTTTGCTTTCCTAAGGCAAATTTCTGTTTATTTTTTAAATCTTTAAGCTTCTCATTAAAACATAAAACCAAGTGTAAACCAAGTAACACAAATGACAGATAGCTTAAAGAATATCTATTTCCTAAATTTATTTTATTTCCAAGGCAGAAACAGATACTAAGAAGATGCTGCAATACATGAATTTCATTATTGGGAATCCTATCATCACGGCCAAACAGGCTAATTATACTCAGAGAAGCTTTTCGGAAATACAGAAGTGAGAGGTTGCCCAGAACCGCTGTGTATGCATGATCCCTATACCAGAAGTCGGTCAGTGAGTACATCTATTTACGAACATTATTGAGCATTATACTCATCTTTGTAGTACTCCTGTATCTGATGAACGTTTTACCTTTAAGCTTTAAGCATTGATAACTCCGGGCAGTTTTACCCGATCGTTTGTTCCCAAGATGAAAGGTGGAGAGAGGATGCTTGTTTGAGAATGTTACTATCCAGAGTGCAGAAAATTGCTTTATTCCTCTAACCAAAGTTTATAGACTGTTTCAAATGACGCTTGGGTGCCTGTTGCATATTGTGTATTTTACATATTTTACATATATCTTTTTATGACTCACCCACCCACCATGAGCTTTCAATTAGTCCTGTGGCAAGTTTCCCTATTTAGTTCTACAGTGATTTTTCTTCATATAGGGGGACTGTAGGCTCTTCTACACATTAGCATCTTTTTCTCAACAATTTGTTCATTTAGACGCAAAGTGGCTGTGTCTTAGATGCTTTTTGGGAAGTGTATATCTTTATATACTTGCCTAGTAGGTTACATCTACTCTTTTCGACATGGAGGAACAGGCACCTGCATACTACTCTTTAATCCCAGTAACTGAAAGGGAAAGTTTTTTCAATGGACAGGACAGTTATGACATTGAGCACTTTATTTATGGAAATGGAAACCATCTTGATCAAAGAACTGAAACTACAATGGGACCTATGGACTCTTGAGAGATATTTCTCTCAACAGATGGTACAGAGGGGACTCAGAATTAAAAAATGTCCAACTTTTGAAACAGAGGATAAATCTTTTATAGATGAATGGAACAAAGCACTAACTGAATGTTCCCTTAAGCTAATGATGCTCCTGATAGGCTACAAGGCACACCTACTTAAATTATTAAGATTAGATATTGTGGAAGTTCAAAATGAACTAAATAAGAGATGCTGTGATACTAGCTTCAGTGGTTATGATCAGCAGTTGCAAAAGGTAGTAGCAGATACCAAACAAGTCATGGAGCACAAACAGTTTATTAGGGACAACTCTGATTATCAATCTAACACTGTTTATATTTGGAATAAACAGCAGAGATTTATGGCACGCAAACAGCAGAATAGACAGCGTAATAATAGTCGCACTAGGAGGAATAGGAGGTGGAGGAACAGTGGTAGTAAACAGGTCACTTTCAGTGATAATGAGGCTGATTCGGGAGATGATCCACAGACCAATGAGGGTGACATGATACAGCACAATTATTCAGTGCAACCCACAGGCATTCTCAAATACTCCACTAATGTTCCCCAGGTATATTCATAGAGATACCCTGATACAGCCTTTAATGGTCAGTTTAATATACCCACTGGATTTCAAGCCTATAACCCCCCCAGTGGTAAAACCTAAAACCTATTATACAGGTCAAGACTACCAAACCAGACAGGTGTATGACCTCAATCCTTATACACCTCCGCTTGGCGCACAATCTATGTTAGGGCCCAATGTGAGTACTAATAGGACAGTTCAGGAGGCGCAGGCTATAGAACAGTCTTTTTTCCCTCCCCCAGCAAGGCCCAGGGAGGGGGAGAGGGGCAAACAAAAACACAGAGAACAGATATCCACAGAGAACCAATCTGTCTAAAAAAAAACATTATCATTTGATGTAATACATTTATATGATTTTTCACTTTCTGATATAGAAACCAAAGTTCTAGGCTATGGATTGGGTTTTGCTCCGACCAGTCATTTTAATTTATTTAAGACCATCATAGATTTCAATAGGTTAATACAAAACTTAACCCTGCGCAAACACTTCCACAGTCAAGAACAGATTGAAGATACACTTACTACAGAAATTACACCTGAGGTAAATATTATGAACTTTGAGGATCAATGTGATTTGTTTAACCATAATAATCTGCTGACTGAGGGCACATTGTCCCCTCTTGTTAGAGAGGATAAACTCATTAAGTTAAGGAGCCCATCCATGTTTTACCCTATTCAGTCTAGAGGTAATATACTGGAAATATTTTATAGTAGGGCAGAGACTGACCTCATTGATTTAAGCAAAGCTAACCCTAAAAAAGAGTATAATGTATCCAAAAAAGAGAGAGAGGCTTTGAACACTCTCAATAAGAACCAGAATATTGTGATTAAGACAGCGGACAAGGGTGGTTCCGTCGTGGTGAAGAACAAAACTGACTACATCAAGGAGGCCCATAGGCAACTCCTTGATGAAGACAGTTATACCAAACTTAGCTACAACCCAGTATGGTTGTTTCAGAAACAACTTAAAAGCCTTCTTGATGAAGGTCTGGAATGTGGCTTTCTTGACAAAGAAACATTTGATTATCTTTTGGTCAAGCACCCGGTCACCCCAATCTTTCACCACCTTCTGAAGGTACACAAATCTTTGGAAGGAGTGAAGGGCCAACCTATAGTGAGTGGTATTGGCTCGTTATCTGAGAATCTGTCTCAGTGGCTTGATGCCATTTTGCAGCCTCTGGTCCAAAAACTGCTGAGTCACCTAAAGGACACGACCCATGTTTTAAATTTACTTGAGAAAGTGACGTGGAGGCCTGAAAACATGTGGGCTACTATTGATGTAGTATCTTTATACTCTACTATCCCACACTGAGAAGGGATGAAGGCCATTAGTTACTTTCTCAATGAACATACCTCCCTGACTGCACATTTTCGAGATTTTGGTGTTACAAGTTACACCGTTTTTATTAACACACAATTATTTTGAATTTGAAGGTGATTGCTTTCTGCAGAGACGTGGGACAGCTATGGGGGCTAAATTTGCCCCGTCCTATGCTAACCTGTATTTGGGTTGGTGGGAGCTGTTCCACGTCTATGCACAGAGTAATCCCTTCCTTTGAGGTCGATGCCAAATAAATCAACTATTTGGATATCACAATAAGGGGGTGTGAGGATGGGAGAGTTGAAACCATCAGTTATAGAAAGCCAATATCTGGCAACACTCTATTGCATGGTGAAAGCTGCCACCCACCTCACGTACCTTATGCGATAGCCAAAGGTCAGCTTATCCGACTAAAAAGAAATTGCTAAAATGAAGCTTCCTATAGGGAGCAATCAGAGGCATTGATGGATTGTCTAAGACAAAGAGGCTATAAAAATTTGGATATTAAAAAGGCTCAAACCGAAGTGGATAGGATAGAGTGGAAGTCACTTCTTATTAAAAAGAACAAAAGCATGGCTCCACACAAAGGGGCCACATTTGTGACTAACTACAGTGCCCAGTACAAACAGATTTGTGGCATTGTTCGCCAACACTTTGGCCTTCTACGGGCAGATGACAAACTTGTCAATACCTTAGAAGGTGGCCTTAGATGCTCTTATCGAAGAACAACTAGTATAGGTAATATAGTTTCTCCATCTCAGTTAAAAAGCAATCAAGGTGATAAAAGTTCATGGTTAACTCACAGAGGTATGTACAGATGTGGTAATAAGAAATGCAAACCTTGTAACTATGCTGAAATTACTTCTACCTTTACATCTACTGTGAATCATAATACATATGACATTAAAAGGTGTTTAAATTGCTCCTCTTCCAATGTGATCTATATGATCCATTGTACACAGTGTGGAGTCTAGACATATTAGATCCCAAATTTGGGAACATTTCAGTTCAATCAATGTAGCTAAAGCCACCACTCCGATAGTGACACATTTTTCACTAATACATCACAAAGATCTGACAATATTTAGATGGAAAGCTATAGAACAGGTCCTCACCCCCAAGAGGGGTGGGGGGGGTGATAAGGAGAAACTCCTCTATAAAAGAGAGATGTACTGGATCTTCTATTTGGAGACCAGATACCCAGGGGGGCTTGAATTCCCAATATTATCTAATCAATTACTGGGAGTGAGGCTGCCCTTTTATGTAGCTGACTACTATAGCAGGATCTTTTAGGGTCTATCATGTATTTCTGCACAGCTGTAGTCTTAACGTCAGTATTCACATATTATTATCTTAGACATTGTAAGTGTGTGAGTATTTATCTGTATCCTTAAGTACTATTCATTGTATTTATTATTATTATTTTTATTTTTATTTTTTCCATTATGTGTATATATTCTACAGTAGCATATGCAATAAGGAGCATATGGGTATTTTGTTTTGCTCCTTTGAGAAGTTTTATTTATGTGCTTACATTGTAAGCTAAGCATTAGGTTTATTTCTTGGAAAACCATCCTTATAACTGCTTATGACCATCATATTATTTGTTCACCATTTATTTATTTATGCATTTATTTATTTAATTATTTATTTATTTTCAAGCATGAATTAATTAATCATTGTGTTTATTTATTATCATTTTAATTATTATTTTTGATAATGTATATTACATATTTTTGAACATTTTTTGTTACTACATGTATGTGCATTTTTCCGTGTTTTCAACTATCATGTTTTCGCCTAGATTTAGAGTTTGGCGTTAGCCGTCAAAAGCAGTGTTAAGGGGTCCTAACGCTGCTTTTTACCGCCCGCTGGTATTTAGAGTCAGCCAGGAAAGGGTCTACCGCTCACTTTCTTTCCGCGACTCGAGGCTTCCGCAGATCCCCTTACGTCAATTGTGTATCCTATCTTTTCAATTGGATTTGCCTAACACTGGTATTTCGAGTCTTGGAAGAAGTGAGCGGCAAGACTCCTACCGCCAAAAAAAGTCAATAGTTAATGGGACATTAAACCCAAAAAAATTCTTTCATGATTCAGACAGAGAATACAATTTTAAACAACATTACAATTTATTTATATTACCTAATTTGCTTACATTTTTAGATATCTTTTGTTAAAGAAATAGCAATGCACACGGGTGAGCCAATCACATAAGGTATCTATGGGCAGTAACCAATCAGAAGCTGCTGAGCCTATCTAGATATGCTTTTCAGGAAAGAATATCAAGAGAATGAAGCAAATTAGATAATAGAAGTAAATTAGAAAGTTGTTTAAAATGGTATTCTCCATCTGAATCATGAAAGAAAAAAATTGGGTTTAATGTCCCTTTAAGAGCTTTATGGGCAAACGCTGGAACATAAAGCTCTTAACTACTGTGCTATAAAGTATACTAACACCCATAAACTACCTATGAACCCCTAAACCGAGGCCCCCCCACATCACAAACCCTATAATAACATTTTTTTAACCCCTAATCTGCCTCTCCGGACACCGCCGCAACCTACATTATCCCTATGAACCCCTAATCTGCTGCCCCTAACATCGCCGACACCTATATTATATTTATTAACCCCTAATCTGCCACCCCCAACGTCGCCACCACCTACCTACAATTATTAACCCCTAATCTGCCGACCGGACCTCACCGCCACTATAATAAATGTATTAACCCCTAAACCGCCGTACTCCTGCCTCGCAAACACTATAATAAATTGTATTAACCCCTAATCTGCCCTCCCTAACATCGCTGCCACCTACCTACAAATATTAACCCCTAATCTGCCGCCCCCACTGTCGCCGCTACTATAATAAAGTTATTAACCCCTAAACCTAAGTCTAACCCTAACACCCCCTAACTTAAATATAATTTAAATTAATCTAAATAAATTTACTATCATTAAATAAATTATTCCTATTTAAAACTAAATACTTACCTATAAAATAAACCCTAATATAGCTACAATTATAACTAATAGTTACATTGTAGCTATTTTAGGATTTATTTTTATTTTACAGGCAACTTTGTATTTATTTTAACTAGGTACAATAGCTATTAAATAGTTCATAACTATTTAATAGCTACCTAGTTAAAATAATTACAAAATTACCTGTAAAATAAATCCTAACCTAAGTTAAAAATACACCTAACACTACACTATCAATAAATTAATTAAATAAATTACCTACAATTAGCTAAACTAAAATACAATTAAATAAACTAATCTATAATACAAAACCCCCCCACTAAATTACAGAAAATTGATTTTTTTACAAGAAGTTTAACTAATTACACCTAATCTAAGCCCCCTAATAAAATAAAAGAGCCCCCCAAAATAATAAAATGCCCTACCCTATTCTAAATTACAAAGTAATCAGCTCTTTTACCAGCCCTTAAAAGGGCTTTTTGCGGGGCATTGCCCCAAAGTAATCAGCTCTTTTACCTGTAAAAAAAATACAATCCCCCCCAACATTAAAACCCACCACCCACATACCCCTACTCTAACCCACCCAAACCCCCCTTAAATAAACCTAACACTTACCCCCTGAAGATCTCTACCTTGAGTCGTCTTCACCCAGCCGAGCCGAATTCTTCATCCAAGTGGAGCAAGAAGATGTCATCCATCCGGTAGAAGTCTTCATCCAAGTGGTGCAAGAAGAGGTCCTCCATCCAGTAGAAGTATTCATCCAAGCGGCGTCTTCTATCTTTATCCATCTGGAGCAGAGCTGAGCCATCTTCCATCCAGCCGACATGGAGCTATCTTCTTCAACCAACGGACTAATATAATGTTTTGTTTTTTTTTGTATTATAGATTAGATTATTTAATTGTATTTTAGTTTAGCTAATTGTAGGTAATTTATTTAATTAATTTATTGATAGTGTAGTGTTAGGTGTATTTGTAACTTAGGTTAGGATTTATTTTACAGGTAATTTTGTAATTATTTTAACTAGGTAGCTATTAAATAGTTATGAACTATTTAATAGCTATTGTACCTAGTTAAAATAAATACAAAGTTACCTGTAAAATAAAAATAAATCCTAAAATAACTACAATGTAACTATTAGTTATATTGTAGCTATAATAGGGTTTATTTTATAAGCAAGTATTTAGTTTATTTAGATTAATTTAAATTATATTTAATTTAGGGGGGTGTTAGGGTTAGGGTTAGAGTTAGGTTTAGGGGTTAATAAATGTATTATAGTAGTGGCGACGTTGGGGGCGGCAGATTAGGGGCTAATAATTGTAGGTAGGTGGCGGCGATGTTAGGGAGGGCAGATTAGGGGTTAATCCAATTTATTATAGTGTTTGCGAGGCGGGAGTGCGGTGGTTTAGGGGTTAATACATTTATTATAGTGGCGGCAAGGCCCGGTCGGCAGATTAGGGGTTAATAAGTGTAGGTAGGTGGCGGTGACGTTGGGGGGGGCAGATTAGGGGTTAATAAATATAATATAGGTGTCGGCGATGTTAGGGGCAGTAGATTAGGGGTTCATAGCTATAATATAGGTTGTGGCGGTGTCCGGAGCTGCAGATTAGAGGTTAATAATATAATGTAGGTGTCAGAAATAGCGGGGGCAGCAGATTAGGGGTTAATAAGTGTAAGGTTAGGGGTGTTTAGATTCGGGGTTCATGTTAGGATGTTAGGTGTAGACTTAGAGAGTGTTTCCCCATAGGAAACAATGGGGCTGCGTTAGGAGCTGAACGCTGCTTTTTTGCAGGTGTTAGGTTTTTTTTCAGCCAGCTCAGCCCCATTGTATCCTATGGGGAAATCGTGCTTACCGCTTCCGTAGGCAACACTGGTATTGAGACTTGAAGTGGAGCTAAATTATGCTCAACGCTCACTTTTCTGAGGCTAACGCAGCCATTCAGACAACTCTAAATACCAGCGTTGTCTTAAGGGTGCGCTGGAAAAAAAAGCAGCGTTGTGTTTTATTATTATTTTTTCATTTATCATTTTCAAAAAGATTTTTTCTTTTTTTTTGTTTTCTTCTATTAAGTACATATGTTCCAGAAGTGCCCAAATATATAGTATAGTCCTGGTCCAAATTGGCTAAACAGTATGCAGTCTTGATATTAGCAAACAGGTGCTTTGTATTGTTGAATTAGTTTTCAGGACCACCTTTGTTGTTTTTAATCCAATCACAGCATTTTCTATTCCCTATTTATACATAACTGTGAGGGCATTTTATCAAGCTATGAATAAGGCTACGGCCAAAACGCGTAAGCTTGCTTTCTAGGCGTTTCACCCTGGATACCCCCATGTTGTTTTCCAGTTTTTAATCAATTGATAATATAGGATTGAACATTTTTTAACCTCATTTAAGCTCCAGATTCTACTTTCTCATTTATTTATACATTAAAGCACATTTTAAATAAATATGTCCTCAATTTACAACATAGTTTTTGCTTAATCTGCTAAAGAATATGATGACTTAAAATGAGATCAAGACCCCTATTTATCAACCCGTCAACTTACTTGCATTTGCCGGCACCAATACGCTCACCTAAGATCGCCTAATATCACTGTCGCGGACCTTAATATGTTCTCCAAAGTTACCAAAAAAGCTGTCAAAAAGCCGCGCACCAAGTACGGGGCGATGAGCCGTGGACTGTTGTTAACTAACAGTCATCGATCTCGCTGCTCTTCGGCTTTTTCCCAGCTTTATTGGTATACTGTCACTAAACACCCACACTATACTACACAGTTTTACCCCTATACTACTGCTCCCGGACCCCGCTGCAACTAAATAACAATATTAACTCCTAAACCGCCGCACCTGAGGCCCACCGCCACCTACATTATACTTATTAACCCCTAATCTGCCGCCCCCTACACCGCCGCCAACTACATTATGTTATTAACCCCTAATCTGCACCCCCTACACCGCCGCCACCTACATAATACTTATTAACCCCTAATCTGCCATCCCCAACGTCGCCACCACTATATTAAATTTATTAACCCCTAAACCTAAGTCTAACCCTAACACCACCTAACTTAAATCTAATTTAAATAAATATAAATAAAATTACTATCATTAACTAATTATTCCTATTTAAAACTAAATACTTACCTGTAAAATAAACCCTAATATAGCTACAATATAATTTTTATTTTATTTTTATTTTACAGGCAAGTTTGTATTTATTTTAACTAGGTAGAATAGTTATTAAATAGTTATTAACTATTTAATAACTACCTAGTTAAAATAAATACAAAAGTACCTGTAAAATAAAATCTAACCTAAGTTACAATAACACCTAACACTACACTACATTTTAATACAATTAAATAAATTACATACAATTAACTAAATTGTATACAATTATCTAACGTACAAAAACAAACAAACACTAAATTATAGAAAATAATAAACAAATTACAGGTATTTAAGCTAATTACACCTAATCTAATAGCCCTATCAAAATAAAAAAGCCCCCCCAAAATAAAAAACCCTAGCCTAAACTAAACAACTATTAGCCTTTAAAAGGGCCTTTTGTGGGGCATTGCTCCAAATTAGCTCTTTTACCTCTAAAAAAAAATACAAACAACCCCCCAACAGTAAAACCCACCACCCACACAATCAAACCCCCCCAAAAAAATACTAACTAATAAAACCTAAGCTCCCTTGAAAAGGGCAGTTAGCTCTTTTTCAGGCCCAAAGCCCTAACCTAAAAATAAAACCCACCCAATACACCCTTAAAATAACCTAACACTAACCCCCTGAAGATCGACTTACCGGGAGAAGTCTTCATCCAAGCCGGCAGAAATGGTCCTCCAGATGGGCAAAGTCTACATCCAAGCCGGGCAGAAGTGGTCCTCCAGACGACAGAAGTCTTCATCCAGACGGCATCTTCTATCTTCATCCATCCGACGCGGAGCGGGTCCATCTTCAAGACATCCGACACGGAGCATCCTCTTCGGCCGATGACTACCCGACTAATGAAGTTTCCTTTAAGTGACATCATCCAAGATGGCGTCCCTTAGATTCCGATTGGCTGATAGAATTATATCAGCCAATCGGAATTAAGGTAGAAAAAATCCTATTGGCTGATGCAATCAGACAATAGGATTGAACTTCAATCCTATTGGCTGATTGGAACAGCCAATACAATGCAAGCTCAATCCTATTGGCTGTTCCAATCAAACAATACAAACAACCCCCCCAACAGTAAACCCCACCACCCACACAACCAACCCCCCCAAAAAAAATACTAACTAAAAAACCTAAGCTCCCCATTGCCCTGAAAAGGGCATTTGGATGGGCATTGCCCATAAAAGGGCAGTTAGCTCTTTTGCAGGCCCAAAACCCTAGCCTAAAAATAAAACCCACCCAATACACCCTTAAAAAACCTAACACTAACCCACTGAAGATCAACTTACCGGGAGACATCTTCATCCAAGCCTGGCAGAAGTGGTCGTCCAGATGGGCAGAAGTCTTCATCTAAGCCGGGCAGAAGTGGTCCTCCAGATGGCAGAAGTCTTCATCCAGATGGCATCTTCTATCTTCATCCATCCGACGCGGAGCAAGTCCATCTTCAAGACATCCGACGTGGAGCATCCTCTTCGGCCGACGACTACCCGATGAATAAAGGTTCCTTTAAGTGACATCATCCAAGATGGTGTCCCTTAGATTCCGATTGGCTGATAGAATTCTATCAGCCAATTGGAATTAAGGTAGAAAAAATCCTATTGGCTGATGCAATCAGCCAATAGGATTGAACTTCAATCCTATTGGCTGATTGGAACAGCCAATAGGATTGAGTTCGCATTGTATTGGCTGTTCCAATCAGCCAATAGGATTGAAGTTCAATCCTATTGGCTGATTGCATTAGCCAATAGGATTTTTTCTACCTTAATTCTGATTGGCTGATATAATTCTATCAGCCAATCGGAATCTAAGGGACGCCATCTTGGATGACGTCACTTAAAGGAAACTTCATTAGTCGGGTAGTCGTCGGCCGAAGAGGATGCTGCGTGTCGGAAGTCTTGAAGATGGACCCCCTCTGCGTCGGATGGATGAAGATAGAAGATGCCGTCTGGATGAAGACTTCTGTCGTCTGGAGGACCACTTCTGCCCGGCTTGGATGAAGACTTTGCCCATCTGGAGGACCATTTCTGCCGGCTTGGATGAAGACTTCTCCCGGTAAGTCGATCTTCAGGGGGTTAGTGTTAGGTTATTTTAAGGGTGTATTGGGTGGATTTTATTTTTAGGTTAAAGTTTTGGGCCTGCAAAAGAGCTAACTGCCCTTTTCAAGGGAGCTTAGGTTTTATTAGTTAGTATTTTTTTTGGGGGGGTTGATTGTGTGGGTGGTGGGTTTTACTGTTGGGGGGTTGTTTGTATTTTTTTTTGACAGGTAAAAGAGCTGATTACTTTAGGGCAATGCCCCACAAAAGGCCCTTTTAAGGGCTATTGTTAGTTTAGTTTAGGCTAGGGTTTTTTTTTATTTTGGGGGGGCTTTTTTATTTTTATAGGGCTATTAGATTATAATAACTAGTATTTATATAGCGCCTTTCTCCCAGTGGGACTCAAAGCACTTTTTCAGCGCTTGCTCTCGGAATTAACCAAATCGTCGGCCCTGCTGGGATTTGAACCTGTGACCTTGGATCTTTCAAACAGGCTTTTGTTTGTAGTCAGGGTATTTACCAACTGAGCTACCTCACCGGCCTTCAGGTGTAATTAGTTTAAATTTCTGTAATTTGTTTATTATTTTCTGTAATTTAGTGTTTTTTTTTTCTTTTGTAATTTAGATAATTGTATATAATTTAGTTAATTGTATGTAATTTATTTAATTGAATTTAATTGTAGGGTTAGGTTAGATGTTATTGTAACTTAGGTTTTATTTTACAGGTACTTTTGTATTAATTTTAGCTAGGTAGTTATTAAATAGTTAATAACTAATTAATAACTATTCTACCTAGTTAAAATAAATACAAACTTGCCTGTAAAATAAAAATAAACCCTAAGCTAGATACAATGTAACTATTAGTTATATTGTAGCTATCTTAGGGTTTATTTTATAGGTAAGTGTTTAGTTTTAAATAAGAATAATTTAGTTAATGATAGTAATTTTATTTATATTTATTTAAATTAGATTTAAGTTAGGTGGTGTTAGGGTTAGACTTAGGTTTAGGGGTTAATAAACTTAATATAGTGGCGGCGACATTGGGGACGGCAGATTAGGGGTTAATAACATAATGTAGGTGGCGGTGGTGTAGGGGGCAAATTAGGGGTTAATAACATAATGTTGGTGGCGGCGGTGTTGGAGATTTCAGCTTAGGGGTTAATAAGTATAATGTAGGTGTCGGGGGTGGCAGAATAGGGGTGTTTAGACTCGGGGTACATGTTAGGGTGTTAGGTGTAAACTTAACTTTATTCTCCCATAGGAATCAATGGGATATCAGGCAGCAGCAAACATGAGCTTTCACTGCTTTCAGACTCCCATTGATTCCTATTGGCGGCGGATTGAAAACCAGGTACGATGGGCCGGAATGGTGCCGAGCGTACCTGGTAGAAATTTGTTAACTTACAAAAGTAATGACGTAAGCATCGATCTGTGTCGGACTTTGACCGGCGGATCGTATGTTATGTGACATAAATAAGGGGAATCAGGCTCGCCACAATTATGCTGCGGAATTCCAGCGTATTTGCGGTTGACGGCTTGATAAATAGCCCCATAAAGTGAAATCATGCAACTATTACTAGAAGTGGAATAAAGTACTGTGATACAAGCAGAGTCTCTTTCTTTTAATTAGGGCTAATTAGGGCAGTCTATTAACACATTTGGTTATTCTTATTTGGTTTAAATACAGAAGAGAGAATACAGATTTCATAAGGGAAAAAAAAACAGAAAAATAAGGTTGTTTATTTTGCTTTCCTAAGGCAAATTTCTGTTTATATTTTAAATCTTTAAGCTTCTCATTAAAACATAAAACCAAGTGTAAACCAAGTAACACAAATGACAGATAGCTTAAAGAATATCTATTTCCTAAATTTCTATTATTTCCAAGGCAGAAACAGATACTTAAAAGATGCTGCAATACATGAATTTTGAATAGCTTTTTAAACCATGTGATGTGGTGGGAGAATATGTTCACTATCAAGTTTTTTTCTTTCAGTTTTATATTATAGCATCTCATGCCATTTATAGAGTACAAATGTGACATAGCCTTTGATGCTAACAGACACATGTGCATCACATAATCTTTTTAGATATGTGATCTATATTTTTCACTTGTGTTTTCCCATAAAATTCCTACAAATCTATCTACATTTGTCAATCACTTTCATAGCGGTAAGAATAAAATGTAGCTGAATTCATGGGAGCCCCCTCCCTTATTTATAGGGCTTTATAACTTGTAGTACCTATATAGGGCTTGATTACAAGAGAAGCACAAAAATATTAGCTTGCAAGCAAAAGCCTCAGACATGCTTACATCTGGATGTCAGACAGTGTGGCTGTGCTAACTCCCTTTCCCCATAGACATCTACAGCACGTGCTACAAAAGCTTCTTCTGGATTTTGTTCATGAGCTCACCTAAAGGTATGCTAGAACAAATGTGCTACAGTCGAAGGTGTGTTTAAAAATACATGAAATAACTTTATTCTTCAAATAGAAGACATTTTTTTTTTAATATAAATATGTATATATATATATATATATATATATATATAAATATATATAAAAATAACAAGAGTATTGCTTCGAGCAATAATACTTTTTCATTGGATTAACTATACATTTATAAGATGAAAAGCTTTCAGAAGAGTTCCTTCCTTTTTCAAGTCTGAAGCAATACTGACCAATTTAATGGAATTTACAGATTATATCTTAAAACACAGGCTAAAAAGACAAAGTGTTACAGAGGTCTGAATGCAGGGGAAGGAGGGGGTATCGTAAAAATCATATGTCAGTAAAAGATAACAGGCAGAGGAAATATATGGTTATACACAAAGCATATACTGACATAAAGTTATATATCAAAATAGAATCAATATGAATAAAGATGGAAAATTAGGTATACAGGGGAATATAAAATAGTCAAAAAAGGAAAAAGGAAAGAAAGAAAAGAAAAAGGGTAATAATAATGACAAAAGTGTGGACATAGGCTTACCTGCATACCTATGCATAGATAATGTGGAATATACAATGTAATCGACTATAGTATATGAAAAGTACATTACAAAAAAATTTGATAATAGGTTTAGAAACCAGAGTCCACATTTAGTCCAGAATTAAACAAGTTGAAGTGCATTATCATTTTCATTCCAAAGGTTTTTCTTTCCATAGTATTTTTGAAGTTGCCTCTGAGAATCTTGATTTTGAGGTTTTGGATGGAGTGGTCAGGTTGGGTGAAATGGTGACCAACAGGTATACAGTACTTTGTTTCACAGTGGTTTTTGATTGAGTGTCTGTATCTGTGTAAGTTCATCCCAATGTCGCTGCAACCTGCCTACACTAATTAACCCCTAATCTACTGCCCCAACGTCGCCGCCACTATAATAAACATATTAACCCCTAAACCGCCGCACTCCCGCCTAACAAACATTAGTTAAATATTACTAACCCCTAATCTGCTGTCCCTAACATCGCCGCCACCTACCTACATTTATTAACCCCTAATCTGCCACCCCCAATGTCGCTGCCACTATATTAAAGTATTAACCCCTAAATCTAAGTCTAACCCTAACCCTAACACCCCCTAACTTAAATATAATTTAAATAAATCTAAAGAAAATTACTATCATTAACTAAATAATTCCTATTTAAAACTAAATACTTACCTATAAAATAAACCCTAAGCTAGCTACAATATAACTAATAGTTACATTGTATCTAGCTTAGGGTTTATTTTTATTTTACAGGCAAGTTTGTATTTATTTTAACTAGGTAGAATAGTTATTAAATAGTTATTAACTATTTAATAACGACCTAGCTAAAATAAATACAAAAGTACCTGTAAAATAAAACCTAAGTTACAATAACATCTAACCTAACCCTACACTATAATAAGAATAAATTAACTAAATTAAATACAATTACCTAAATTAAATTAAATTAGCTAAAGTACAAAAAAGCACACACTAAATTACAGAAAATAATAAACAAATTACAGAAATTTAAACTAATTACACCTAATCTAATAGCCCTATCAAAATAAAAAAGCCCCCCAAAAATAAATAAAAAAACCTAGCCTAAACTAAACTACCAATAGCCCTTAAAAGGGCCTTTTGCAGGGCATTGCCCCAAAGTAATCAGCTCTTTTACCTGTAAAAAAAAATACAAACACCCCCCAACAGTAAAACCCACCACCCACACAACCAACCCCCCAAATAAAATACTATCTAAAAAAACCTAAGCTCCCCATTGCCCAAACCCTAACCTAAAAATAAAACCCACCAAATACACCCTTAAGAAAACCTAACAATAGCCCCCTGAAGATCGACTTACCGGGAGAAGTCTTCATCCAAGCCGGGCCGAAGTCCTCGAAGCCGGGAGAAGTCTTTATCCAAGCCGGGCGAAGTGGTCCTCCAGATGGGCAGAAGTCTTCATCCAGATGGCATCTTCTATCTTCATCCATCCGGTGCGGAGCGGGTCCATCTTCAAGACATCCGACGTGGAGCATCCTCTTCATCTGACGACTAAAGACGAATGAAGGTACCTTTAAGTGACATCATCCAAGATGGCGTCCCTTAGATCCCAATTGGCTGATAGAATTCTATCAGCCAATTAGAATTAAGGATGAAGTTCAATCCTATTGGCTGATCCAATCAGCCAATAGGATTGAGCTTGCATTCTATTGGCTGATTGGAACAGCCAATAGAATGCAAGCTCAATCCTATTGGCTGATTGCATCAGCCAATAGTATTTTTTCTACCTTAATTCCGATTGGCTGATAAAATTCTATCAGCCAATCGGAATCTAAGGGACACCATCTTGGATGACGTCACTTAAAGGTACCTTCGTTTGTCTTTAGTCGTTGGATCAAGAGAATGCTCCGTGTCGGATGTCTTGAAGATGGACCCGCTCCGCGCCAGATGGATGAAGATAGAAGATGCCGTCTGGATGAAGACTTCTGCCCATCTGGAGGACCACTTTGCCCGGCTTGGATGAAGACTTCTCCCACTTCGTTGAGGACTTCGGCCTGGCTTGGATGAAGACTTCTCCCGGTAAGTCAATCTTCAGGGGGTGTATTGGGTGGGTTTTATTTTTAGGTTAGGATTTGGGCCTGCAAAAAGGCTAACTGCCCTTTTAAAGGCAATGCCCATCCAATTGCCCTTTTCAGGGCAATGGGGAGCTTAGTTTTTTTTAGATAGTATTTTATTTGGGGGGTTGGTTGTGTGGGTGGTGGATTTTACTGTTGGGGGGGTTGTTTGTATTTTTTTTTTACAGGTAAAAGAGCTGATTACTTTGGGGCAATGCCCCACAAAAGGCTCTTTTAAGGGCTATTGGTAGTTTAGCTTAGGCTAGGCTTTTTTTTTATTTTCGGGGGGCCTTTGTTTTTTGATAGGGCTATTATATTAGGTGTAATTAGGTGTAATTTGTTTAAATATCTGTAATTTGTTTATTATTTTCTGTAATTTAGTGTTTTGATTTTTTTATACTTTAGTTAATTTAATTTACTTTAGGTAATTGTATTTAATATAGTTAATTTATTTAATTATAGTGTAGTGTTAGGTGTTAGTGTAACTTAGGTTAGGTTTTATTTTAAGGTACTTTTGTATTTAGTTTAGCTAGGTAGTTATTAAATAGTTAATAACTATTTAATAACTATTCTACCTAGTTAAAATAAATACAAACTTGCCTGTAAAATAAAAATAAACCCTAAGCTAGCTACAATGTAACTATTAGTTATATTGTAGCTAGCTTAGGGTTTATTTTATAGGTAAGTATTTAGTTTGAAATAGGAATAATTTAGTTAATGATAGTAATTTTATTTAGACTTATTTAAATTATATTTAAGATAGGGGGTGTTAGGGTTAGACTTAGGTTTAGGGGTTAAAAACTTTAATATAGTGGTGCCGACGTTGGGGACGGCAGATTAGGGGTTAATAAATATAGGTAGGTGGCGGCGATGTTAGGGACAGCAGATAAGGGGTTAATAATATTTAACTGATGTTTGCGAGGCGGGAGTGCGGCAGTTTAGGGGTTAATATGTTTATTATAGTGGCGGCAATGTTGGGGGCGGCAGATTAGGGGTTAATAAGTGTAGGTAGGTTGCGGTGACATTGGGGGCGGCAGATTAGGGGTTAATAAATAGTATGTAGGTGTCGGCGATGTTGGGGGCAGCAGATTAGGGGTTCATAAGTATAATGTAGGTGGCGGCGGTGTCCGGAGCAGCAGATTAGGGGTTAAAAATTTTATTATAGTGTTTGCGATGGGCCTCGGTTTAGGGGTTAATAGGTCGTTTATGGGTGTTAATGTACTTTTTAGCACTTTAGTTATGAGTTTTATGTTACGGCGTTGTACCATAAAACTCTTAACTACTGACTTTTAAATGCGTTAGGACTCTTGACAGGGTAGGGTGTACCGCTCACTTTTTGGCCTCCCAGGACAGACTTGTGATACCGGTGCTATGGAAGTCTCATAGAAAAAAGACGAAGTTTACGTAAGTCATTTTGCGGTAAGGCCAAAGAAGTGTGCGGTGACCCTAAACCTTCAAGACTCGTAATACCAGCGGGCATAAAAAAGCAGTGTAGGACCTCTTAACGTTGCTTTTTTACCCTAACGCACTACTCGTAATCTAGCCGAAAGAATGTACCAGACTAATACACGTTTGTGAACACTTTATATACTATGCAATAATGATCACTAAAATGTAAAACACTTCTTGTCACGGATACTAGACAGCTAAGGATACCCCCAACCCCCACTACAACCCTGTTGTTTATCAGTGGTTTTGGGCTCCTCAGAGCAACCACCATCTCTGGAAGCTTTTGGTTGCATGGTTTTGTGTTCCAAACTTGTTTAGAAAAGAGCTTGTGTATGACCAGGAAAACCCTCCTAGGCTGACCAGGCTCCTGGAACTCCTGGTCGACCGCCTCACAACGGACACCCGCCTAATCCCTCTCAGGCTGTCCAGGCTCCTGGAACTCCCTGTCAGCCACAGGACAGCAGGACACCCGCTAACTTTACCCCTTGTCACTCCAGCAACCATGTGCCCCAGAGCTCCACTCTTTTAGGGATTAGTATCCCCTAGGGAGGACAAGAGGTGGAAAAATTACCGGAGGGGAGCTCTATGGATACCAGGGGTTTTGGACACCCCTAACCCCATAACTTCAATGGACTGTAGCTCCAGTCCCCAGTAACGAATCATGCTGATTTTTGGACTGTGGCATCTGGGGACTGAGAGCTTGAAGTGCCGCCACTCCACTGGGATCACCCGAAACCGCCACCCCTAAGTATTGGAATTATGTGAGACTGTGGCTCCTATGGAGGTGCCGGGCTGTCTGGAGGGGTGGGAAATGCGGGAATATTGTGGGATTGTCCTTTGTGTTATCAAGATGAGATGTGTGTATAAAAGGAGTGTGTGTTCTCAATAAAATCAGTTCTTGTTCACCTGAAGGCTAGTCTGTCTAGTTATTTGGGTAAGCTCCAGCTAAATCACTTTCCTGGGCTACATAGAAATCACTTTCCTGGGCTACATAGCAGCCTGTTCCAGGCAAAGGAAGGACCCTCTGGCAGAGCTACTCAGTCAAGGTAGCTGGAGTCTGCCACAGGGTGGGACCCTGAGTACTGGTGCTGTCGGGCATCAGGAGTGGCTACAGGCTGTGGTCACTTGCCAACTACATAGCTGCAGTAAGCAGGGAGGAAGCAGGACCCGGTCGACGGCGCTACCCAGTCGGGGTAGCGGGGAAATCTGTCACACTTCTATATTAAAAGAACATAAGAATGTCATAGAATAACATGCAATAAAATCAAGTGGTGATTCTAGTGAATAAATCCCCTCTTATAAAGCTACAATATGGAAGTTTTTTACATTTTAGTGATCATTATTTCATAGTATATAAAGTGTTCACAGACGTGTATTAGTCTGGTACATTATTTGTTTCTTGAATCATATACTTTTAAATTATTAATGCATTATTTTTTTCATTTTTTTACTTTATTTCACTTGTACCATTCACTCATTTGATATTCATTTTTCTTGATATGTACACATACATTAATACGTATATATTATCCCTCAGTTTTAGACTTTGAAATAATTCTTTCCTGTGCCTACTACCTATCTTTGTACCCATTTTTTAATTCTCATTGACAGTGGACTTGGAGGGATGGGGGCCCCTACTAGTACACTGCTTGGCTTTGGGCAGCATCTCAGGATTCTTTAAGGTCTAATATTGGACTATAAGGGGTAATCTACCACTTAGCACTGAGTTTCTGTCCTCTTTCTACACACACACACACACATATATATATATATATATATATATATATATATATATATATATATATATAGTCTATGGCATCTATTTATCAAGCTGTCAACTTACCTGCATTGGACAGCACCAATACACTCGGCTAAGATCCCCTAACATCGCTGCCGCCGACCTGAATACATTCTCCAAAATTATCAAAAAAGCTGTCAAAAAGCCGCGCACCAAGTACGGGGCGATGAGCAGCGGATTGTTGTTAACTAACAGTCATCGATCTCGCTGCTCTTCGGCTTTTTCACAGCTTTATTGCTACCCTGTCACTAAACACCCACAGAATACTATACTGTTTTACCCCCTAAACCGCCGCTACCGGAGCCCACCGAAACTCTAATAAACAGACCTTGTTGCAACTAAATAAAGTGTTTAACCCCTAAACCGCCGCTCCCAGAGCCCACAGCCACCTACATTATACTTATTAACCCCTAATCTGCCCCCCCCTACACCGCCGCCACTATATTAAATTTATTAACCCCTAATCTGCCCCCAACTACACCGCAGCCACTATATTAAATTTATTAACCCCTAAACCTAAGTCTAACCCTAACCCTAACACCCCCTAACTTAAATATAATTTAAATAAATCTAAATAAATATTCCTATCATTAACTAAATAATTCCTATTTAAAACTAAATACTTACCTATAAAATAAACCCTAAGATAGCTACAATATAACTAATAGTTACATTGTAGCTATTTTAGGGTTTATTTTTACTTTACAGGCAAGTTTGTATTTATTTTAACTAGGTGCAATAGTTATTAAATAGTTATTAACTATTTAATAACTACCTAGCTAAAATAAATACAAATATACCTGTAAAATAAATCCTAACCTAAGTTTTTAAAATTTGTCTGAAAAAGACATTGAGGATCTGGCAAAACCCTTTTGTTTGTTTTTTCTCTTTCTTGTTATTTATCGTTTACGCAAAGAGTAAAGGGTAGTATATTCAATGGCAACCTTGTTTTAAATAAGTTATTTATGTTTTCAATAATATCAAAATAACAAGAGTATTGCATTGAGCAATGATACTTTTTTATTGGACTAACTATACATTTATAAGTAGACAAGCTTTCGTAAGAGTTCCTTCCTTTCTCAAGTCTGGAGCAATACTGACCAAGTCAATGGAATTTACAGATTCTATTTTAAAACAGAGGATGGCTAAAAAGAACAGAAAGTGTTACAGAGGTCTAAGAGCAGGGAGAAGAGAGGGTTTCGTAAACATCATGAGGTGGGTTAAGGTGATCATGGTAAGGGGGTTACGATTTTTACGACACCCCCTCCTCTCCCTGCACTCAGACCTCTTTAACACTTTCTGTTCTTTTTAGCCATCCTGTGTTTTAAGATATAATCTTTAAATTTGATTGAATTTTGGTCAGTATTGCTTCAGACTTGAGAAAGGAAGGAACTCTAAATCTCTGGACTATCACGGCTACTCCAATCAACGTGTTTTTAATAAACTATACTCAGTAAATGAATATCTTTAGAAACAATGAACTTTAAATTAATTTAATTCTTGCTGGAATTTGTTGATTACATCAAAATGTAAATAATATTGCTTAATCAATCACTGATAACATCACTGGACACAATGTCTCATGTGTCAGACTCTGCAGAGGTTATCTGGGCGCAATGTGGGCTGCACTAAGAAGAAAACTCATAATAGCATGGTTGGCTCTCTGGTGTGTGCTAATGTTTGCATGGTTCCAGTTATGAAGTGGCCCAGCAGCTGAGAATGTAAAAAAATATGAATAGGAAGTGTTAAAAAGCCCTTGTGCTGGGTGGGCGTAGCTAAACACAGGTGTGATAAGTCGCACAGAGTAAGAGCTCCTGCAAACATTACTCGATTTCATGGCTTTTCACATAAAATAAGTATATTATTTTAGGATTCTACCTAATATAGACGATGAAACCACCCTGTGGCATGTTCTAGCAAACTTCAAGGTACCAGTTAAGCATATGATGCTAGCTTTTGCTCCATTATGAAGCCATGAGGCGGTTAATCTTATAAAATTGCATATATGCAGCTTTCCCTGAGATCAATGGAACCTTAAAATTAAGTTGTCACACTGCAACTAGGAAACCGAGCATAGTCAGTGGAGATCTAACTGAACATTAGTTCAATATCTTTCGTAGTCAGAACCCGAAACTCAAAATGGAACCCAATACTTTGCTGCAGGAAATTGGCTTTATGCTACAGCGATATCAAGATGACTTTACAGCTATGCTTAAAGCTGCAGATAACTCTTCTATTTCTACTTCCTCCGGAGACAGTACTACCAGTAAGTTTCATGATGACGATGTCTTGGGGTGCCGTCAACCGCCATCTTGGATATTATCCGATCTCTGGACGCGGAGGCTCCCCTGCTTACCTGTGGGGGATTTCTGTTGTCCGGTGGCTGCTGCTGACCTGTCTCTTGAAACCGTCGCCAACCTGGTCTTCACCATTCCGAGCAGCCCTAACAGAAACCTAAAAGCAGAGAAGATTTTGTAAGGCAAACCAAGGAGGAAGAGGAACGTGTACTGAATGGGATTTTTCTAGTGATGCACAGCAGTAAACTGTTGAACATCAAATTTAGTAATCCAAGAACACATTACTGACTGTTTGTGGTTTATCCTGGGGTTTGTGCAGACGTACTTCTGAAGTTTCTCCCATCTTGCTTTAGCCTCTTCCATATATCGCCTACTATGCAGGATGATTTCAAGTGAGGCATTGGCTAAACTCACCAGTAGATTATATCTCCCCCCTCGCTAACTGAGTGACAAGTTTGTTACTGTATGTTTTAAAACACACAGTTATATGTTCGCAGGTGTATTATAGACAGTTTACTGATGGAGGTTTGCCTATTACAGTGCCTGCCAGTTATGATTTTTATTTGAACATGCAAATGTTTATATTTATACTTTAAAATTATTGCCTGATTGATATTATAATCTTCTAGTGGTGGATATGTCTTCTACTCCTCTCTGATATGATATATACAGTAGTTTGACAATAGAGAAATAAGATTACCAATGGATATTAAACACAGTCTCTATTACTTAAGTAGTTTTTGACCATATCTGTCATATGGTACGTAAGTCTTTCATTTTTGCCAGATATAATGTATATACTAGTCCACAAATAGAGACAGAATTTCACCAGTTAATATTAATTCAGCTATCCCAGCAATCTCTGGCCTAGATTTGGAGTTTGGCGGTAGCCGTGAAAACCAGCGTTAGAGGCTCCTAACGCTGGTTTTAGGCTACCGCCGGTATTTGGAGTCAGTCAAAAAAGGGTCTAACGCTCACTTTTCAGCCGCGACTTTTCCATACCGCAGATCCCCTTACGTCAATTGCGTATCCTATCTTTTCAATGGGATCTTTCTAACTCCGGTATTTAGAGTCGTGGCTGAAGTGAGCGTTAGAAATCTAACGACAAAACTCCAGCCGCAGAAAAAAGTCAGTAGTTAAGAGCTTTCTGGGCTAACGCCGGTTCATAAAGCTCTTAACTACTGTGCCCTAAAGTACACTAACACCCATAAACTACCTATGTACCCCTAAACCGAGGTCCCCCCACATCGCCGACACTCGATTAAATTTTTTTAACCCCTAATCTGCCGACCGCCACCTATGTTATCCTTATGTACCCCTAATCTGCTGCCCCTAACACCGCCGACCCCTATATTATATTTATTAACCCCTAATCTGCCCCCCACAACGTCGCCGCCAGCTACCTACACTTATTAACCCCTAATCTGCCGTCCGCACGCTGCCGCCAGCTACATTATAGCTATGTACCCCTAATCTGCTGCCCTAACATCGCCGACCCCTATATTATATTTATTAACCCCTAACCTGCCCCCCACAACGTCGCCGCCACCTACCTACAATAATTAACCCCTAATCTGCCGAATGCAAAGAACCGCCACCTACATTATAGCTATGTACCCCTAATCTGCTGCCCCTAACACCGCCGACCCCTATATTATATTTATTAACCCCTAATCTGCCCTCCCTAACATCGCCGACACCTAACTTCAATTATTAACCCCTAATCTGCCGACCGAATCTCGCCGCTATTCTAAAAAATGTATTAACCCCTAAAGCTAAGTCTAACCCTAACACTAACACCCCCTAAGTTAAATATAATTTAAATCTAACTAAATTAATTAACTCTTATTAAATAAATTATTCCTATTTAAAGCTAAATACTTACCTGTAAAATAAATCCTAATATAGCTACAATATAAATTATAATTATATTATAGCTATTTTAGGATTAATATTTATTTTACAGGTAACTTTGTATTTATTTTAACCAGGTACAATAGCTATTAAATAGTTAAGAACTATTTAATAGCTAAAATAGTTAAAATAACTACAAAATTACCTGTAATATAAATCCTAACCTAAGTAACAATTAAACCCAACACTACACTATCAATAAATTAATTAAATACAATACCTACAAATAACTACAATGAAATAAACTAACTAAAGTACAAAAAATAAAAAAGAACTAAGATACAAAAAATAAAAAAATATTTACAAACATAAGAAAAATATTACAACAATTTTAAACTAATTACACCAACTCTAAGCCCCCTAATAAAATAACAAAGCCCCCCAAAATAAAAAAAATGTCCTACCCTATTCTAAATTACTAAAGTTCAAAGCTCTTTTACCTTACCAGCCCTGAACAGGGCCCTTTGCGGGGCATGCCCCAAGAAGTTCAGCTCTTTTGCCTGTAAAAAAAAACATACAATACCCCCCCCAACATTACAACCCACCACCCACATACCCCTAATCTAACCCAAACCCCCCTTAAATAAACCTAACACTAAGCCCCTGAAGATCTTCCTACCTTATCTTCACCTCACTGGGTATCACCGATCGGTCCTGGCTCCAAAATCTTCATCTAAGCCCAAGCGGGGGCTAGTCATCCATCATCCGACGGCTGAAGAAGTCCAGAAGAGGCTCCAAAGTCTTCATCCTATCCGGGAAGAAGAGTAGATCCGGACCGGCAACCATCATCTTCCAAGTGGCATCTTCTATCTTCATCCGATGAGGACCGGCTCCATCTCGAAGACCTCCACCGCGGACCCATCTTCTTCCGACGACGACTTCCCGACGAATGACGGTTCCTTTAAGGGACGTCATCCAAGATGGCGTCCCTCAAATTCCGATTGGCTGATAGGATTCTATCAGCCAATCAGAATTAAGGTAGGAATATTCTGATTGGCTGATGGAATCAGCCAATCAGAATCAAGTTAAATCTGATTGGCTGATCCAATCAGCCAATAGGATTGAACTTGATTCTGATTGGCTGATTCCATCAGCCAATCAGAATATTCCTACCTTAATTCCGATTGGCTGATAGAATCCTATCAGCCAATCGGAATTCGAGGGACGCCATCTTGGATGACGTCATTTAAAGGAACCGAAGAATAGGCGTCGGGAGAAGAGGATGTTCCACGTCGGATGGAAGATGATGGCTCCCGAAGAAAGAAGATTGAAGATGCCTTTGATAGAAGACTTCAGCCGGATCATGGACCTCTTCAGCTCCCGCTTGGATGAAGACTTCAGCCGGATCATGGACCTCTTCAGCTCCCGCTTGGATGATGACTTCAGCCGGATCATGGACCTCTTCAGCCCCCCGCTTGGGCTTGGATCAGGACATCGGAGGAGCTCTTCTGGATCGATCAGTGAACCTGGTATGGTGAAGATAAGGTAGGAAGATCTTCAGGGGCTTAGTGTTAGGTTTATTTAAGGGGGGTTTGGGTTAGATTAGGGGTATGTGGGTGGTGGGTTGTAATGTTGGGGGGGGTATTGTATGTTTTTTTTTACAGGCAAAAGAGCTGAACTTCTTGGGGCATGCCCCGCAAAGGGCCCTGTTCAGGGCTGGTAAGGTAAAAGAGCTTTGAACTTTAGTAATTTAGAATAGGGTAGGGCATTTTTTTATTTTGGGGGGCTTTGTTATTTTATTAGGGGGCTTAGAGTAGGTGTAATTAGTTTAAAATTGTTGTAATATTTTTCTAATGTTTGTAAATATTTTTTTATTTTTTGTAACTTTTTTCTTTTTTCTTTTTTGTACTTTAGTTAGTTTATTTCATTGTATTTATTTGTAGGAATTGTATTTAATTTATTTATTGATAGTGTAGTGTTAGGTTTAATTGTAGATAATTATAGATATTTTATTTAATTTATTTATTGATAGTGTAGTGTTAGGTTTAATTGTAACTTAGGTAAGGATTTATTTTACAGGTAATTTTGTAATTATTTTAACTATTTTAGCTATTAAATAGTTCTTAACTATTTAATAGCTATTGTACCTGGTTAAAATAAATACAAAGTTACCTGTAAAATAAATATTAATCCTAAAATAGCTATAATATCATTATAATTTATATTGTAGCTATATTAGGATTTATTTTACAGGTAAGTATTTAGCTTTAAATAGGAATAATTTATTTAAGAAGAGTTAATTAATTTCGTTAGATTAAAATTATATTTAATTTAGGGGGGTGTTAGTGTTAGGGTTAGACTTAGCTTTAGGGGTTAATACATTTATTAGAATAGCGGTGAGCTCCAGTCGGCAGATTAGGGGTTAATGTTTGAAGTTAGGTGTCGGCGATGTTAGGGAGGGCAGATTAGGGGTTAATACTATTTATTATAGGGTTAGTGAGGCGGATTAGGGGTTAATAACTTTATTATAATAGCGGTGCGGTCCGCTCGGCAGATTAGAGGTTAATAAGTGTAGGCAGGTGGAGGCGACGTTGTGGGGGGCAGATTAGGGGTTAATAAATATAATATAGGGGTCGGCGATGTTAGGGGCAGCAGATTAGGGGTACATAGGGATAATGTAAGTAGCGGCGGTTTACAAAGTGGCAGATTAGGGGTTAAAAATAATATACAGGGGTCAGCGATAGCGGGGGCAGCAGAATAGGGGTCAATAAGTGTAAGGTTAGGGGTGTTTAGACTCGGGGTACATGTTAGAGTGTTAGGTGCAGACGTAGGAAGTGTTTCCCCATAGGAAACAATGGGGCTGCGTTAGGAGCTGAACGCGGCTTTTTTGCAGGTGTTAGGTTTTTTTCCAGCTCAAACAGCCCCATTGTTTCCTATGGGGGAATCGTGCACGAGCACGTTTTTGAGGCTGGCCGCGTCCGTAAGCAACTCTGGTTTCGAGAGTTGAAGTTGCGTTATATATGCTCTACGCTCCTTTTTTGGAGCCTAACGCAGCCATTCTGTGGACTCTCAATACCAGAGTTATTTTAAAGGTGCGGCCAGAAAAAAGCCAGCGTTAGATACGCGGGTCCTTACCGACAAAACTCTAAATCTAGCTGTCTGATTTTACAGTTCAAAAGGACCCAAACCACTTTTTCATGTGTACCCCTCTTAAATCTAGGGTCATATTGTTCTGAATTAATACATCCGTTACCTAGCATAAACTACTTAAAGGTGAATTGTAATACAGGAATATAATCCCCACCTTTATAATGAGAAACCTAATAGTGGGATAATTATATTCTTTTTATGGTACATCAGGGAGGCCATTTTTACTACTGTATCTACTGCAACCTATCCACCTATAGCAAGGGCATTGCCAGCGGCCGAGGCAGCGTTCCGTGTTCTATTATGATTCAGCAATATATTTATTGTATAATATTCCATTGCCTCTTTCTTCTTCCTAGTATGTTTTTGGTCCACTATAGATATTTATATCCCCCAAAGTAATCTGTACAGATCATGGTTTTTATTTGTGAAGCACTAAGTCTAACATTTATGTAGTTTGGATGGCCCTATATGCTTCTAACCTCCTCTACTCACTAAACAATCTAGACTGTTCTTGCCTTTTTTATCCAATGCCGTCCTCTAGATACGATATATGATTTGGTAGCAATTCTCTAATATGATAATCCTTATCTCCTACTGATATTATATAACTATGCATATTTTGGTTTATGTAACATAATACTTTTACCTCTTACAACAAAGCTAGAGATATTCCTATACACTATGCCATGTTTAGATCTTTGCCATACATTCCTATAGACTACGAGTACACTAGTCATATTGACCTATGTATGCTATCCATGATTAGTGTTTTGCTTCAGCAGAGGTCAAGGTACTATAGTATTGAATTTATATATACTTAAGATCACTTATATTATTATGATTGGACTCCCCCCCCCCTCACACACACACACCCCTTATATAGTACTCTGGCACTCTTTGATTGTGACCAGAGTCTTTTTTTGCGTTTTCCCTTGAAACATACAGCACCTAAATAAATATAATACCTTCTTATATACTATGATCCACAGTTTAATACATCACTATGGGTTCACATAACTCATCCCTCAAATTTTTTCTTATGTTATAAATCAAGTTTTTTATGTATGTAGAGTATCCCAAAGCAAAACAAAAATTTAAAATGTGAAGTTTACTTTGTGCATGTCCAAACTTGTGATGTAATAGATACGATTTTGTATTCTTACTCACATGTTTGATATGATTCTTCTTTGCCATATTCGCATACTCATGTCTGTTACCTTATGTATTGAACCTCAATAAAAATTTAAATAAAAAAGAAAACAAAAACGCTTTGATATGTAGTGCTTGTAGACCCTACCGGCTTCTGACACTGGTGGGACTTCTGACTCTTCTCTTGCTATACTGATTTTACCAGACAATTGTTTGCAGTTATCTTATACAGCTTACCACAGCATCTGGCCTGCAACACATATCATATCTTTAAAAGACTGAAATGATTAAATCACTTCAAATTTTAGAAATCACATTTTTTATGTAATGGTACATAGTGAGAAAGACAGAAGTTCTTTGTAAAGCTGTTTTAATTTTAGACCTCTCTTTTTAAAATTTGGCAAATTGAACTTAGACATATGGGGGCCAATTTATTAATGTGCGGATGGACATGATCCACTGTAGCGAATCATGTCCACTGCACATCGATAAATGCAGACAGCATACGCTTTCGTCATTTATCATTGCACAATCATTCCTTGTGAAATGCTTGTGCAATTCCGCCCCCTGCAGATTCACGGCCAATTGGCCGCTAGCAGGGGGTGTCAATCAACCCTATCGTATCCGATGGGACTGATTGCTGTCCGCCGCCTCAGAGGTGGCTAACAACCGCTGCTTCTTAACTCCTGTTTCCAGTGAGCCTGAAGGCTCGCACGGAAACAGGTGGATTCAGGCCTTAATAAATTGTTTCTATTTTTAAATTTTAACAAAACACACATATAAGGGGTTACCTGTATTTTAAATAAAAATGAATTAAAATTTTCTTTGGTACGTGTAGAAAATTTAAATGGTTGCAAAATAAAAAGTGTTGTACAGTATAAGGTGACAGATACATGTGTTGTGTGCTACTGCAGAGATTGATGGATTTATTAAACAGTGATCTTTTTAAGCTTTGTGAATCTATTAATGTCACACTGATGACAAATTACATGTTATCTTGACATCTACTTTAAGTGTTTGGAAAATATGGTATGTTCTATTAGAGCTAATAGTATAAACATGCTAGTATTTTAAACATTGCTGAATATAGTCATATAATTCCAATGGTTCAAATAAAAGCTTTTGGTAATTTATTTAAAGGGACAAGAAAATCAAAATTAAAGTTTCAAAATTCAAATAGAACGTGCTACTTAAAAAGAAAGAAAGAAAATTCCAACTGATTCTATTATTAAAGGGATAGTCAAGACAAAATTAATTTTTCATGATTCAGATAGGGCATGTAACTTTAAACAACTTACCATTTTCCTTTTATCATCAAATTTGCTTTGTTGCCTTGGTATTCTTTGTTGAAAGCAAAACCTAGGTAGACTCATATGCTAATTTCTAAGTCCTTGAAGGCTGCCTCTAATCTCAGTGCCTTTTTTGCCTTTTTTACAGCTATATAGAGCTAGTTCATGTGTTCCATATAGATAACATTGTGCTCACTCCTGTGGAGTTACCTAGGAGTCAACAATGATTGTCTAAAATACAATGGGGTCGATTTATCAAGGGCCGAATGGCCCCTGATCCTCCTGTTTCTGCGCGAGCCTTCAGACTTTGTGAGTAGCTAATTTTTCTAATTTTTCTAACTGTAGCTAACAAAGAATGCCTTCTATGGCTGTGTTATTATTATTATTATCGGTTATTTGTAGAGCGCCAACAGATTCCGCAGTGCTTCTCTAATTTGGAGAATTTCTCATCTTGCCATTTCTATGAGGGTGCAAATTTTCCTTTCTGCAACACCATTTTGCTCAGGAGTGTATGGTACAGTTGTTTGGTGTACAATACCTTGTTTCTTTAGGTATGACTCCCCTTCCTTATTCATATATTCCCCTCTATTGTTGGTACGTATTATTCCTGGTTTCCATTGACATTTGTTGCTTAATGTAGCTATAAATTCTTGAAGTTTCTCTAATGTCTTGCTTTTGTACTTCATCAGATATGTTGTTGTGTACCTGGAATTATCATCAATGAAGGTCAGTAAATATATGTTCCTGTCAGGTGTGGTGTTTTCATTGGTCCACACATGTCACTGTGTATGAGTTCCATGGGGTGAGTGGTTTTTCTTTGACTGGCTTGTGGAAGTGGGGTACGTGTGGCCTTTGCTTTGATACAACATGTGCACTTCATGAGCATGTGGCAAGGCAATATTATCATGTCTTCTGATAAACCTTCCTTTGCAAGCTTCTTTATGGCTTCTGGGTTTCGATGCCCTTATCACCTGTGCCACAGGTGGATACATTTGTTGTGTGGATTATGAATGATTGTTTTGTCTTGCTCCCTTTCAGTGATGAGTTTGTACAGGTGTTCATTCAACCTTCCTTTTGCTAGGATTTGTCTCCTGTTTCGAATTGTGCATTCATTGCCTTGGAACTGGACTGTGAGTCCATTGTTAGTAAGAGTTTTCACTGATAGGAGGCTTCCTCCTAAACTTGGGATGTACAGAACATTCTTTACTAGGATGCTTTGCTTACCTCCTGACGGTGTGATGCAATTCAGGAACCCTTGACTGTTACCTTCCGCTGTAATACTTTTCCCATTTGCTAGGAAGACTTTATCTTTTGCATTGAAATCAATTTCTGTGAAGAATGTCTCATCACTTGTCATGTGACTAGTTGCCCCTGAGTCAATGCACCATCCATGCACTATTCAATGCACCATTCTGATTGGCTGAATTCTATCAGCCAATAGGAACTAAAGGGTAAAAAATCCTATTGCCTGTTGCAATCTTGGATGACGTACCTTAAAGGGAAACTTCATTCTTTGTTGACCATTGGAAGAAGAGGATGCTCTGCGCCGGATGTCTTGAAGATGGACCTGCTCCCCACCGGATGGATGAAGATAGAAGATGATGGATGGATGATGATAAAAGATGCCGTCTGGATGAAAACTTCTGCCCGCTTGGATGAAGACTTCTGCCGCCTGGATGAGGATGGATATCCGATATTCGAAAACTGTAAGTGGATCGTCGGGGGTTAGTGTTAGGTTTTTTTTAAGGGTTTATTGGGTGGGTTTTATTTTTAGCTTAGGGTTTGGGCAGTAAAAGAGTCAAATGCCCTTTTCAGGGCAATGGTTAGCTTAGGTTTATTTAGATAGAATTTTATTTGGGGGGTTTGGTTGTGTGGGCAGTGGGTTTTACTGTTGGGGGGTTGTTTGTATTATTTTTTACAGGTAAAAGAGCTGATTTCTTTGGGGCAATGCCCAGCAAAAGGCTCTTTTAAGGGCCATTGTCAGTTTAGTGTAGGCTAGGGGTTTTTTATTTGGGGGGGATTTTTTATTTTAATAGGGCTATTAGATTAGGAGTAAAAAAAAAATTGTTGATAATTTCGTTTTTTATTTTGTGTAATTTATTGTTTATTTTTTTGTAATTTAGATAAATGTATTGTATTAATTGAATTTTTTTTATTTTATTGTAATGTTAGGTTTTAGTGTAAGGCAGGTTAGGTTTTATTTTACAGGTAAGTCTACCTAGTTAAAATAAATACAAACTTACCTGTAAAATAAAAATAAATCCTAAAATAGATACAATATAACTATTAGTAATATTGTAGCTGGCTTAGGTTTTATTTTACAGGTAAGTATGTATTTAGTTTTAAATAGGAATTATTTAGGTAATAATTGTTAGTTTTATTTAGATTTATTTTAATTATATTTAAGTTATGGGGTGTTAGGGTTAGGGTTTAATAGGTTTATTATAGTGGCGGTGTGGGCGGACAGCAAATTAGGGGTTAATAGTTTTATTTAGGTGACGGCAATGTTGGGGGCGGCAGATTAGATGTTAATAACATTATGTAGGTGGGGGCAATGTCGGGGGCGGCAGATTAGTTGTGTTTAGATGTGGGGTTTATCTTAGGGTGTTTTTTGCCTATAGACATCAATGGGGCTGCGTTACAGAGATTTTGTTTCCTTGATCACAGGTGTTTGGCTTTTTTTTTTGCCGGCTCTCCCCATTGATGTCTATGGGGAAATCATGCATGAGCACGTCAAATCAGCGCTTGTATTTGGGTGGCGTATGGAGCTCAACGCAACCATATCGCCCGCACAAGCCTGCGTTTTACAAACCTGTAATAGCAGCGCTATGAAAGGTGAGTGGTGAATAAAACGTACAAGTAATTAGCGAGCAGCCATAATGCAAAACTCATAATCTGGCTGAATGTATTTACTTGGATCATAGATGCAACACTTACTGACTTGTAGTTTTCCTTTAGTGTCTGGGCCCATAACCTGTTGGTTTTGTATCAAAAAGACACTGGAAGCTTTTAGGAATACTGCATTAGGCTTTACTTATACAGATGCAACAGCAGCATTTAGAGCATACTAATCACTTGTAAAACAGTAGTAAGCACATAGAGAGGAGAAAACACAATAGAGAAAAAGAACACAACTTCCTTCCTGTTAGTGAATGAACAAGTTCACAGATATAAACAATTAGTAATCTAAATTGTACAGCGCCATCTACAGCCTTAATGTTGTTCATACATGTGGTACAGTACATGCTGTTGTATTTCCCAACAATAGCAACATCTTAAATATATTTAGATACATTTGTTCAGTGTTCCTCAATTACAGTCCTCAAGAATCCCTAACAGGCCAGATTTTCATGATATCTTTACTAGAATACAGATTAAAGGGACAGTCAAGTCCAAAAAAACATTCATGTTTCAAATAGGGCTTGTAATTTTAAACAACTATCCAATTTACTTTTATCACCAATTTTGCTTTGATACATGGTAATTACAGAGGTAAATTGTGTATTATTATAACTGTGTTGGTTATGCAAAACTAGGGAAGCGGTAACAAAGGGATTATCATTATTTTAAAACAACAACCATTCTGGTGTTGACTGTCCCTTTAAATAATCAAATGATAGTTGAGAGCAGGTTTTACATCAGAGCATTTAAAGTTTGAAGAGAAACATTTTACAGTAATCTTATATTGGGAGAAATGCTTATAGTAAGAGCTATTGCACCATATCCATACATCATGCCTGCTGAGAATTGTGTCATTGATTACTCAATTTGCTTTAAACCATAGCTGACTCTTTGAGCAGGTGTAGTGTTTCATAGCTAGCTCAGGGTGCATTTATAACATATGCTAATGGAAATTATAGGTTTTACTACAAGCATTTTTGCTAATACAATGCACAATTTTGACAATTGAGACCATTTTATATATTATCACTGTATGTATCAAATAAATGAATCCCCTGTAGCAGTGCTGTACTCTCATCCTGTGATATTTTTCCTGCTGAAAGTAGCATTTATAACTCCCTTCAGTCACATATACTCAGATACATTATTTAAAGATCTTTAAATACTCACATACAGACACATGATCAGTGCTCGGTTCATATGTTTGATTTAAAAAATTAAACAGGCATAAACTTATGTAAGACAACATGCTAGTAATATTGAGATATTGGAAAAAGTACTGTTAAACACAATGGCAAAATGTCACACAAACTAATACATTCATTGCTTTGGAAAGATTATGTAGTCTTTTCAGTGGACCTGGATTATGACCTGAGGAAAAGGTAATAATATATTTGCATTACAAGTTGTAAAAGTAAATAACTAATAATAATGTAATTAAATATGCAAATAACTGGTAAAACTATAGGGTTCAGTAAAAATTAAGACAATGGGCCTGATCACATATGTGGTGTCAGGTGCAAAAGCCAGCGTCACCAATTATTAGTCGGATCTAGCGATTACATATACGGCACAGCATACAAGTTACGCGCGCATATTTTACCTGTTGCCTGTAGTTTTTCTCGCACAAACATAGAACTGGCGTCACCAGTCGGTATCATATATTCAGTCCAATGACTTACGCGTGCAGTATTGAGAAATTCTACTCCATTTTTACCTCGTCACACATAGGCCAGTGCAGCAAGCCTGCAAGTAAAAAAGCACTGTAACTCCCTTGAAGGCTTAACAAACACCTAAAGCAGTTAAAGGGACATTATACTCTATAGATTTTTCTTTGCATAAATGTTTTGTTGATGATCTAGTTATATAGCCCATACAGGGTTTTTTTTGTAAAAAAATATAGTTTTACTTATTTTTTAATAACCAGGCCCCAAAGTCTTAGGAGTATACTGATGTATACCTACTAAATCTTGCTCCTGTTTGTGTAAAGGGTCTTTTTATATGCAGGGGAGGGGGGATTGTTTGCTTTCCCTGGGTGTCAACATAATTAAAAGTGCTAAACTGGGAGATTCTAAGTACGTTTTTAAAAGGTTTTATACTGGATTTTTAGATCAGCATCGGTGCAATTTTTTCTTTATAGTAGTGTCTATTAAATGCAGTTATATGCAAATTGGTGTATCTGTCCCTTTAAGCCTTGCCTGGCCACTTGATTATTCAAAACACTATCCCCCCTCTGCAATTGTGTCAAACCAATCACAAAAAACACAACCTTTCACCCGGAAGCCTTAAAACACCTAACTTACAAAGCACACCCTGATTATCCACCATTTCCTGAGATGTGAGAGGAAGTGTTTGGAGAGGCAAAGTGTTGAGGCACAAGGGGTGCCAAATGGACCACCAGTCCCAGGTGCATCTCCTGTTGCTCCAGCTGCTGCTTGTGCTGCTGGTCCTACTGGTCACGGCCTGCTGGTCTTGCACAACCCTTAGGCCTGCAGGGCCACTCAGACGTTGGCATCGGCAGAGTGGGAGAGCAAGGGCACCCATGATTCACAGGGCACACGCCTATTGGGGACATTTAGCATCAGCAACATGATGTGCTGTCTATACCTGTGGGTATGGACAGGGGGATACTGAGGGGGAACAATTATGGGATTACGTTATCCAAGAAAACTTCACATGTAAGTGACATGTTCCTAAGGCTACTAAGCCATATAGCTCACATTATTTATGTTGTATGCCTGTAGCTCACCTAACATTGTATGTGTATATTTCATGTTTCGCATAATTTCATACTGAGAATTCACATTTCATGTAGATGAATCTACAAAATCCCTAAACCCCCTATTTCATGCATATGTCTCATTGTGTTTTTCATGAATAATCTTGTCCTCCTTGTTTCTACAGATGCTGGTGTTTCTGCTGATGTGCTGATGGAAGATGATACTTTGAGGCTGTGTCTTGCTGGTGTGTAAAGTGTTCCACCAACACACCCAAAAGCTGTTATTGTTCTCTCCATCTATGGTCCATCTGCATGTGTATATCAAACTGAATTCTCTTCATCTGTGACTGATTTTGCACAGTTACACTTAACGATGCTGCCATGTCTCTCTGCAGCCCTAGGCTCTGTCTGTGGAACCTCTCTGTGCCTCTGTGGAACCTCTCTGTGCTTCTGATGAGCCTCCTGTGGAGTATAAAATATTCTTCATTCAGGGGATCCACAGACTGTTAAGTAACAGGGCTGGCAGTTGTTAGAGGGCCTGGATGTTGGAGAACAGGTGATGCTGGTGGACATGTTGCTGCTGGAGGTGGAATAGCTGCTGTTGCTTCTGCTGCTGGAGGTGGAAAAGCTGATGCTGCTTCTGCTGCTGGAGATGGAAGAGCTGCTGCTGCTTCTGCTGTAGCTAATGAAGCTGCTGCTGTAGATTTATCTGATGAAGCTGCTGCTATAGTTTCTGTAGTTTCGTCCTAGGGAAGCAGACGGTGGAGCTTGTCCTAGGGAAGCAGATAGTGGAGCTCATCCTAGGGAAGCAGATGGTGGAGCTCGCCCAGAAGAATCAAATTCCCATTGTGGACAAGTGTGTGAGCACTCAGCCTCTTCAATAGCCACATCCTGTAACAGTGTTCTTGGGTAATATCTGTGACTGAGTTGAGACTGGGATTGTGTTGGGGGGATATACCTGGACCCATTGTGCCCATGTTTGTTCCCCCTTAAAACCAAAGGAAGTATATTCCTCTGGCCATGAATGTTGCCATGGGTCATATGGCAATGTTGGTGGTATCACTCCTGGGACCTGCATTGAAGCTAGCAAATCATGCACCTGCCTGGGAGACCATTGTTCCTGTGGTTGCCTGAAAACTGGTGCTGGTGGTGGCATGGCGGAAGGCAATGACGGATGCACAGAGGGTGCTTTTTGTATCCTTGTCAAAGGTGGTTCAATAGTTGGTTCTGTAGAGGATTTAAAGGATGAGAGGGATTAGTACAGTCAGATACATGTACATGAGGGTATCATATTTAATTTTTATACGTGGTTGGGCCTATACTGATTCACATGTCAACCTCCATTACATGCATGTGCACATTGTGATGTGGTTTATGAGTGATTGGAATAGGATCAGTATACAGGGATGTGTTTCTAACAATTGTTATGTGAACATGTCAATGATGAACTAATGGGTACTCTAAGGGACATTATAGTCACCAAAAGTACGTTTGCTTGATCTAGGCATCCAAAATTATTTATTCATCTAAATGATTTGGATGCCTATAGTGTCCATTTAAGGCTTACTCTCCATGTGGCGTGGGGCCTGTGTTACTCTGAGACATGTTAGTATTGCAATATTCCAGACAACATCATGAATGGCATTGTGTTATGTAGCAGTAGTAGTGATGTTACTCACCAGCAGGATGTTCAATGGTTGCAACCCCTGAATCATGAGCCCATGGAAGGTCACTGACTGCAGTGGTGCTCAGGGACCTGCAGATCATCTCCTGACAGGTGTTGTATGTGACATCTTTTGGTGGGCAATCATCTGTTTCCCATCTAGTGGACTGCTTTATGCACCATCTTTTACTTGACCCGCCTCTTGCAGTCATTCCACCTCTTTTTGAGGGCACCTACAGTCCTCCTCTGCTGGGTCAGGTGGTTTACTGCATCCTCCACCTCTAGCCATGCATTCTTGCGTCTCTTGGCACTGTTTGGTCAGCATAGTTGTCCATGATGGCCTGGACTAAGGCAACATTTTCCTCAAAAGAGAAGTTTGGACATCTCAGCCTCTCCTCATCTATGGCCACATGGCTTCCTGCCTGAGAAGTACTTGGCAGTGTATGCTCCTGCCTTTCCTCCCACCTTTTGTCCCCATGTTCACCCTCAGTCCCATTAATTGATGTTCCTGGCCTCTGGGGCTCTCTGGTATCTCTCCTCCCATCTTCCCTTCTTGGTGTCTCTCCCCACACTTTACTTACTCCCTGTCAGGGGACCCACTGCTCCACCTGTCCTCTCCTATCCTCCAAGTCCTCTCCCTGCCACTCCTCTCCCCTCCTCCCTACCTCTCCCTGCCATAATAACATTATTCACACCACACACACTCCTAGTCACTCCCACGCAGGTTCAGTCACAAACAATCACAACCAAGCACTCAGCCTATCACACTGTATAAAAAAAAAAAATGTGTGAGGTGTTTGAAAATAAAAGTGTGGTGTATGTGTATATGAATGTATGCAATATGTGCAATATTTGAAAATATGTGTAAGTATAAAAATACTCCTCAATCCAATGCAATCTAACTAACCACTAGATTACGAGTTTTGTGTTATAAGGGGTGCGTTGCTAACTTTTTTTCTCCCCGCTCACTTACCTGCAGCACTGGTACTATGGGTTTTTACAAACCCGGCGTTAAAAGACAAGAAGTGAGTGTAGAGAAAAATTGAGCTCCATACCGCATTCCAATACCAACGCTGCTTAAGTCAGCTGTTAGCTGGTCGTACGTGCTTGTGCACAATTTCCCCATAGACATCAATGGGGAGAGCCGGCTGAGAAAAAGTCTAACACCTGCCAAAAAGCAGCGTAAATCTCAGTAACACAGCCCCATTGATTCCTATGGGGAAACTAAAGTTATGTTTACACCTTACACCTTAACATGAACTCCAAGTCTAAACACCCCTAATCTTAAACTTATTAACCCCTAATCTGCCGCCCCCGACATCGCCGACACCTAAATTATTCTTATTAACACCTAATCTGCCGCTCCGGACATCACTGCCACCTACATTATATTTATTAACCCCAAATCTGCTGCCCCCAACATCGCCGACACCTATATTATATTTATTAACCCCTAATTTTCAGCCCCCAATGTCGCCGCAACCTACCTACACTTATTAACCCCTAATCTGCTGCCCCAAATGTTGCACTCACTATTCAAAATTTATTAACCCCTAAACCTAAGTCTAACCCTAACCCTAACACGTCCTAACAAATATAATTTAAATAAATCTAAATAAAAATTCCTATCATTAAATAAATTATTCCTATTTAAAACTAAATACTTACCTATAAAATAAACCCTAAGCTAGTGACAATATAACTAATAGTTACATTGTAGCTATCTTAGTGTTTATTTTTATTTTACAGGCAAGTTTGTATTTATTTTAACTAGGTCGAATAGTTATTAAATAGTTATTAACTATTTAATAACTACCTAGATAAAATAAATACACATTTACCTGTAAAATAAAACCTAAGTTACACTAACACCTAACACTACACTACAATTAAATAAATTACCTAAATTAAATACAATTAAATACATTAAATGAAATTAGCTAAATAAAAAACAAACAAACACTAAATTACAGAAAATAAAAAACAAATTACAAGATCTTTAAACTAATTACACCTAATCTAATAGCCCTATAAAAATAAAAAAAGCCCCCCCAAAATAAAAAAACCCTAGCCTAAACTAAACTATCAATAGCCCTTAAAAGGGCCTTTTGCGGGGCATTGCCCCAAAGAAATCAGCTCTTTTACCTGTAAACCCCCCCCCCCAAATAAAAGCCTAACTAAAATAACCTAAGCTCACCATTGCCCTGAAAAGGGCATTTAGATGGGCATTGCCCTTAAATTTAACTCTATTGTAGACCTAAAGCCCTAACCTAAAAAATAAACCCACCCAATACACCCTTAAAAAAATCCTAACACTAACCCCCAAAGATTCACTTACTGGGAGAAGTCTTCATCCAAGCGTCAAGATGTCCTCAACAAAGCCGGCAGAAGTGGTCCTCCAGATGGGCAGAAGTGGTCCTCCAGATGGGCAGAAGTCTTCATCCAGACAGTGTCTTCTATCTTCATCCTTCCGTTATGGAGCGGGTCCATCTTCAAGACATCCGACGTGGAGCATCCTCTTCATCCGACGGACTATCGATGAATGAAGGTACCTTTAAATGATGTCATCAAAGATGGCGTCTCTTAGATTCCGATTGGCTGATAGAATTCTATCACCCAATCGGAATTAAGGTAGAAAAAATCCTATTGGCTGATGCAATAGGATTTTTTTAAGGGTGTATTGGGTGGGTTTAAATACACCCTTAAATGATGTCATCAAAGATGGCGTCTCTTAGATTCCGATTGGCTGATAGAATTCTATCACCCAAACGGAATTAAGATAGAAAAAATCCTATTGGCTGATGCAATAGGATTTTTTTTTTAAGGGTGTATTGGGTGGGTTTATTTTTTAGGTTAGGGCTTTGGGTCTGCAATAGAGTTAATAGGAAGAGCATCCTCTTCACCCAATCGGGTGAAGAGGATGCTCTGTGTCGGATGTCTTGAAGATGGACCCGCTACCGCGCCGGAAGGATAAAGATAGAAGATGCCATCTGGAGGACCACTTCTGCCCGTCTGGAGGACCACTTCTGCCGGCTTCATTGAGGACATCTTGCCTCTTGGATGAAGACTTCTCCCGGTAAGTGAATCTTTGGGGGTTAGTGTTAGGATTTTTTTAAGGGTGTATTGGGTGGGTTTATTTTTTAGGTTAGGGCTTTGGGCCTGAAATAGAGCTAAATGCCCTTTTAAGGGCAATGCCAATCCAAATGCCCTTTCAGGGCAATGGTGAGCTTAGTTTATTTTAGTTAGCCTTTTATTTGGGGGGTTGGTTGTGTGGGTGGTGGGTTTTACTGGTGGGGGGGTTGTTTGTATTTTTTTTCACAGGTAAAAGAGCTGATTTATTTGGGGCAATGCCACACAAAAGGCCCTTTTAAGGGCTATTGATAGTTTAGTTTAGGCTAGGGTATTTTTTTTGGGGGGTGGGCTTTTTTTATTTTGATAGGGCTATTAGCTTAGATGTAATTAGTTTAAATATCTTGTAATTTGTTTTTTATTTTCTGTAATTTAGTGTTTTTTTTGTGATTTAGCTAATTTAATTTAATTTATTTAATTGTATTTAATTTAGGGATTTGTAATGTAGGTTAGGTTTTATTTTACAGGTAAATTTGTATTTATTTTAGCTAGGTAGTTATTGAATAGTTAATAACTATTTAGTAACTATTCTACCTAGTTAAAATAAATACAAACTTACCTGTAAAATAAAAATAAACCCTAAGATAGATTCAATGTAACTATTAGTTATATTGTGGCTAGCTTAGGGTTTATTTTAGGGACATCCTAAAACATTTAATGTGAAAATGGCTTAATGTAGCTTAATGAGTAAAAAAGTAAAAAAGTGGCCAAATGTTAATCAATTGCTGCATATTTTTGCACAACCCAAGATTTCCACTATCCAAGCCTATCCTAGAAGTTTTATGAATTTTGGAATTCCACAAGGCAAATGAGTGACATTAAGCTTGTTTTTTGGGGAGCTTAATGTGGCTTAACGTACAAAATGGAACTTAGATGTTAACCAATTTCCCCCACACTTAACACAATACATTAATCTATCGATTCAAACTTATCCTGAAATTTTCAGGACATTTGATAAAACATACCAAAAGTTATTCACATTTAACAATTTTTTTACAATCCTAAAACATTTAATGTGAGCAGCTTAATGTAAAAAGAGCTTAATGTACCAAAATTCACCAAAACTTCAATCAATTGCCTTGAAACTTGGCACAAACTCAGTTTGTCACTTTCCAAACATATCCTAGAAGTTTCATGGTATTTGGTTTCCCACAAGGCAAATTAGTGACATTAAGCTTGTTTTTTGGGGAGCTTAATGTGGCTTAACGTACCAAATTGAACTTAGATCTTAACCAATTTCCCCCAAACTTCTCACAATACATTAATCTATCTATTCAAACATATTCTGAAAATTTCAGGAAATTTCATAAAACATACCAACAGTTATTCGCATTTAACAATTTTTTTACAATCCTAAAACATTTAAAGGGACAGTAAACCTTAAAAATAATGTTATATAATTCTGCACATAGTGCAGAATTATATAACATTATTTAGGTGCTATAGCCATAAAACCCTTTTTTACCTTTTAAAATGTAAAAATGACAGCGCTTTTACAGACCCGCTCTCTGCTCTCTGCTGAGCGGGTCTGTAATATTTAGTCAGCGCATCGGGCCAGCTGTATAGTCACAGCCCGGCCCGATCACGCCGTAAGACTAAGTGCAGCTCGCTCCTGTCACAGGAGCGAGCTGCACTTAGTGCTATGGCGCGATCGGGCCGGGCTGTGACTATACAGCTGGCCCGATGCGCTGACTAAATATTACAGACCCGCTCAGCAGAGAGCAGAGAGCGGGTCTGTAAAAGCGCTGTCATTTTTACATTTTAAAAGGTAAAAAAGGGTTTTATGGCTATAGCACCTAAATAATGTTATATAATTCTGCACTATGTGCAGAATTATATAACATTATTTTTAAGGTTTACTGTCCCTTTAATGTGAGCAGCTTAATGTAAAAAAAGAGCTTAATGTACCAAAATTCACCAAAACTTCAATGAATTGCCTTGAAACTTGGCACAAACTCGGTTTTTCCCTTTCCAAACATATCCTAGAAGTTTCATGGATTTTGGTGTCCCACAAGGCAAATTAGTGACATTAAGCTTGTTTTTTGGGGAGCTTAAAGGGACACTGTACCCAAAATATTTATTTTGTGATTCAGATTGAGCATGAAATTTTAAGCAACTTTCAAATTTACTCCTATTATCAATTTTTCTTCGTTCTCTTCCTATCATTATTTGAAAAAGAAGGCATCTAAGCTTTTTTTTGGTTTCAGTACTCTGGACAGCACTTTTTATTGGTGGATGATTTTATCCACCAATCAGCAAGGACAACCCAGGTTGTTCACCAAAAATGGGCCGGCATTTAAACTTACATTCTTGCATTTCAAATAAAGATACCAAGAGAATGAAGACAATTTGATAATAGGAGTAAATTAGAAAGTTGCTTAAAATTTCATGCTCAATCTGAATCACGAAAGAAAATTTTTGGGTACAGTGTCCCTTTAATGTGGCTTAATGAGTAAAAAAAGTGGCCAAATGTTAATCAATTCCTGCATAATTTTGTACAACCCAATATTTCCACTATCCAAGCCTATCCTAGAAGTTTCATGGATTTTGGTTTTCCACAAGGCAAATGAGTGACATTAAGCTTGTTTTTTGGGGAGCTTAATGTGGCTTAACGTACAAAATTGAACTTAGATGTTAACCAATTTCCCCCAAACTTACCACAATACATTAATCTATCACATTTAACTATTTTTTTTGCAATCCTAAAACATTTACACCTAGATTTAGAGTTTTGCGGCCAAAGGGGTGCGTTAGCTACGAGTCTTTTTTTTCTAGCGCTGCTTCAAAACAACGCTGGTATTGAGAGTTCTCTGAAGGGCTGCGTTAGGCTTCAAAAAGGGAGTGAAAAGGCATATTTACCGCCACTTCAACTCTCAATACCAGCATTGCTTACGGTAGCGGCTAGCTGGAAAAACGTGCTCGTGCACGATTCCCCCATAGGAAACAATGGGGCAGTTTGGGCTGAAAAAAAACCTAACACCTGCAATAAAGCAGCGTTAAGCTCCTAACGCAGCCCCATTGTTTCCTATGGGGAAACAGTTTCTAAGTCTACACCTAACACCCTAACATGAACCCTGAGTCTAAACACCCCTAACCTTACACTTATTAACCCCTAATCTGCCGCCCCCGCTATCGCTGACCACTGCATTACACTGTTAACACCGCCGCAACCTACATTATACCTATGAACCCCTAATATACTGCCCCCAACATCGCCGACACCTACATAATATTTATTAACCCCTAATCTGCAACCTCCAACGTTGCCGCTACCTTATCTACACTTATTAACCCCTAATCTGCCGACCGGACCTCGCCGCCACTCTAATAAAGTTATTAACCCCTAAACCGCCGCACTCCCGCCTCGCAAACCCTATAATAAATAGTATTAACCCCTAATCTGCCCTCCCTAACATCGCCACCACCTAACTTCAAGTATTAACCCCAAATCTGCAGACCGGACCTCGCCACTACTATAATAAATGTATTAACCCCTAAAGTCTAACCCTAACACTACCCTAAGTTAAATATAATTTTATTCTAACAAAATAAACTCTTTTTAAATACATGTTACGGTACCAACAGGATACCAAGGGTTAATACCTGATGAACAATGTCCTGAATATGGGATCAGCAACTCACAACCCAGCTAATTCCCCCCCTCAAACATGAGACCAGGCTCCACATTGAAGGTAAAAACAGAATGCACTTTATTGAGGGCTATATGCCCAGTATTTATGCAGGTTTGACCCCAGATAGGGGGTTGAAAGAATATTGTACATTAGATAGAGGGAAAACGGCCTTTGACATGATACAATAAAATTACATTACTTAAGCAGATAAACAATTTAGTCTTTCTTATCACTTGGGCGTCTGCTCTGTGGATGTTATTAAACAATGTGAATGTTTATCACTAAACTTAATTACAGTACACAATAGCTGAGGCTAGCAACCTTGTCTTTAGAAAATAGCTTCTTAAAGCTGAACAAAGTTAACTCTTTCAATACTGACAGAAGGGTCTGTCACATAGCTCCCTCCTAGTGGAACACTCTGGCAGACCCGGCTTGACCCTTTGGTGGGTCAACCTGGGGATGACCGGACTAGGAGGTGGTAGGCATGTCAGTTTTCCGGGACAATCCATCTGTATTCCCGTTATGAGAGAGAATTCCTGCCCGTATAAATAAGGGTTCAACTTCTTCAGTGCCCAGACTAGGGCTAAACAGTCCTTCAAAATATCATAGGCTTCTTTACGTGTTTTTTGTACCTGCTCTTTATAGGTATCCACAATCCCTTCATACTTACATAGGGTGCCCTTGAGTTGCTGCATCTCACTATGAGCCAGCGTCAGCTTCTCCTCCAGTGTCGCTAAGTTTGTCTTTAATGTTTCATGTTCCACTCTCAAGCTGGTGTTTTCTGCAGTCTGTCGGTGCAGCTTGTCTAGCAGAGATTCCCGTTCTAAACGTGCTTTTTCCTCTGCGCTACTCTTCTCTCCCACTAGCACTGTTACGTGATTGTTTATCGTGACCATTTCATCCTCTACTTGGCTCTTCTCCTTCATCAGCGCATTGGAACAGGACTTCCACGTATCAATAGCTGATAGAGATTTACTGAGCTCAGCGTCCTGGGGCTTAGCAGCAGGTGGGTCAGTCTCTGCTGCACGGATCTGGGCACGGGTAGTCACAGGGATAACATCAGCGGGACCCATAGGAGCGTAGGCAGAAACAAGGGGGGCCAAGTTATTTCCAAGGAGAACATCAGCTGGTAAGTCCTTCTTGACCCCCACATTCACAGGTCTAGGGCCCACTCCCCAATCCAAATGTACCCTGGCAACAGGTAGGCGGAACACAGTGCCCCCTGCTACCCTCACAGTCACAGTGTCTCCAGTGTGCTGTTTCTCAGACACCAAGTTCTTTTGAAGCAAGGTCATGGTAGCACCAGTATCCCGTAGACCACTGACCTCCTTCCCATTCACTTTAACCAGTTGCCGGTTATTCCAGTGGGCAGCTTGCACAAGGTCTGCTTCATGTAGGATGCCCCAGCATTCTTCCACCTCTACGCAGTGGGCCGCAGGCTGAGGGTTACGTGGGATTCCGCCGGCAGGTCTTCTCCAGGACTGTGCTTGGTTTGCTGCATTTAGGGGACACACTGGTCTTTTGTGCCCAAGTTGCTTACATCCAAAGCATCGAATAGGCTGTGAGTAGCCCCGTGAATTGAACCGGGCTCTCTGAGGATAGTTCGTGGCTGGAGGCCGTGTGGTAGAGCGGTGCACTGGGGGTTGGTAACTGGTAGCTGCTGGGGTGACTGTGGGTCTGTACTCCCCTCTGGCAGGGGGCTTAGTGGTAGCAGTGTCCAGTTTGTGGGCATCCATATACTCATCTGCCAAGCGAGCCGCTTCATGCAGGGTGGAGGGTTTACGGTCCCGAACTCACTCTCGAACTCCTGCGGGTAACTTGTCGAAGCAATGTTCCAACAGGAATAGCTGCAGCACCTCTTCCCCAGATACGGCTTGGCACCCCGCTATCCAGTGAGCTGCTGTGTGGTGCACCTTACATGCCCACTCAATGTAGGAATCTCAAGCTAGCTTAACAGTGTCTCTGAACCGTCTCCTGTATGCCTCCGGTGTAACCGCATACCTGGAGAGCAGAGCCTCTTTTACAGCATTATAATGCCAGACTTCCTCATCTGGAATGGCCCGAAAAGCCTCGCTGGCCGGCCGGATAATTTTCCAGATAATATCATGACCCAGTCCTCTGCGGGTACCTTGTGTAGTGCACATTGCCTCTCAAAATCCGCAAGGTACCCATCAATCTCTCCTTCTGTTTCCAGGAAGTTTTTAAAAGCTGCAAAATTTACTTTTCTCTTTTCCACTGGGGTTGCTGTGACTTGGGCTGCTGCAGCGCCGCTTTGGCGAAGTAGGTTGGCCTCCACAGCTGCTATGACCCGGTCATTAATTTCGGCAGATGGGTTGGGGCCATAATGTGCCAGTCTTATTTTAACCGCCCGATCAAAGCTTGCTTCTTCGGGGGTTCTGTCTGATATGCTGGTCCCATTGGTTCCTTCGGTACCTGGTACTCCTTCCATCTTGGTCAGTATTGTAATAATCCCCCTCTTCCTGAGGTTACTGGCTTGTGTAGTTGCTCTTCTGGGTGATAAGGATCATCCCATCGCTTGCCACCAATTGTTACGGTACCAACAGGATACCAAGGGTTAATACCAGGTGAACGATGTCCTGAATATGGGATCAGCAACTCACAACCCAGCCAGTTCCCCCCCTCAAACATGAGACCAGGCTCCACATTGAAGGTAAAAACAGAATGCACTTTATTGAGGGCTATATGCCCAGTATTTATGCAGGTCTGACCCCAGATGGGGGGTTGAAAGAATATTGTACATTAGATAGAGGGAAAACGCCCTTTGACATGATACAATAGAATTACATTACTTAAGCAGATAAACAATTTAGTCTTTCTTATCACTTGGGCGTCTGCTCTCTGGATGTGATTAAACAATGTGAATGTTTATCACTAAACTTAATTACAGTACACAATAGCTGAGGCTGGCAACCTTGTCTTTAGAAAATAGCTTCTTAAAGCTGAACAAAGTTAACTCTTTCAATACTGACAGAAGGGACTGTCACAATACAGTATTCCTATTTAAAATACTGTAAAGACCTATCATCTGGCTGCTGATGAGTAAATGGCATACCCTTTAAATCATTTTTCATACCTCGTTTTCTTTTGAGTGTATTTTATCACATTTTTATCAATAAAGTTACCACTGTTTTTCATCGATTCTCGCTGGATTTTCTGTTGAATTTGAAAACTAAATACTTACCTGTAAAATAAACCATAATATAGCTACAATATAACTAATAATTATATTGTAGCTATTTTAGGATTTATATTTATTTTACAGGCAACTTTGTATTTATTTTAACTAGGTACAATAGCTATTAAATAGTTATTTACTATTTAATAGCTACCTAGTTAAAATACTTACAAAATTACCTGTAAAATAAATCCTAACCTAAGTCACAATTAAACCTAACACTACACTATAATTAAATAAATTAAATAAATTACCTACAATTACCTACAATTAAATAAACTAAACTAAATTGCAAAAAAACCCCCCACTAAATTACAAAAAATAAGAGGACATCCGGACCGGCAGACATCTTCATCCAAGCGGCATCTTCTATCTTCATCCATCCGACGAGGATCGGCTCCATCTTCAAGACCTCCGGCGCGGAACATCCTCCTTCCCCGACGACTACCCGATGAATGAAGGTTCCTTTAAGTGACTTCATCCAAGATGGCGTCCCTCGAATTCCGATTGACTAATAGGATTCTATCAGCCAATCGGAATTAAGGTAGGAAAAACCTGATTCGCTGATTGAATCAGCCAATCAGATTCAAGTTCAATCGGATTGGCTGATCCAATCAGCTAATCAGATTGAGCTCGCGTTCTAGTGGCTGTTCCGATCAGTTTAACGTTGCTTTTGACGGCTACCGCAGAACTCTAAATCTAGGCGTTAATGTACCAAAATTCACCTAGACCTCAATCAATTGCCTTGAAACTTGGCACAAACTCAATTTGTCACTTTCCAAACCTATCCTAGAAGTTTCATGGTATTTGATTTCCCACAAGGCAAATGAGTGACATTAAGCTTGTTTTTTGGGGAGCTTAATGTGGCTTAACGTACAAAATTTAACTTAGATGTTAACCAATTTCCCTCAAACTTAACCTAATACATTAATCTAACTGTTTAAACATATTCTGAAAATGTAAGGACAATTGATAAAACATAACAAAAGTTATTCACATTTAAATATGTTTTTACAATCCTAAAACATTTTGGGGCCCATTTATTAAGCTCAGAATGAAGCTTGAGGGCCCGTGTTTCTGGCAAGCCTTTAGGCTTGCCAGAAACACCAGTTATGAAGCAACGGTCTAAAGACCCCTGCTCCATAACCTGTCCGCCTGCTCTGTGGAAGCGGACAGACATCAGCGCATTTCAACCCAATCGAATACGATCAGGTTGATTGACAGCACCCTGCAGGGGGCAGCGTTGCATCAGCAGTTCACAAGAGCTGTTGTTGCAATGCTGAATGTGGAAAGCATATTGCTTTCCACATTCAGCGATGTCTGTCGGACATGATCCGCTGATCGGATCATGTCAGACAGATACATAATAAATAGGCCCCTTTATGTGAATGGCTTAATGCAAAAAAGAGCTTAATGTACCAAAATTAGCATAAACATCAATCAAGTTGCTTTGAAACTTGGTACAAACTCAGTTTTTCACTTTCCAAACCTATCCAAGAAGTTTCATGGATTTTGTTTTCCCACAAGGCAAATAAGTGACATTAAGCTTGTTTTTTGGGGAGCTTAATGTGGCTTAACGTACAAAATTGAACTTAGATGTTAACCAATTTCCCCCAAACTGCTAACAATACATTAAACTATCTATTCAAATATATTCTGAAAAATTTAGGACATTTGATAAAACATACCAAAAGTTATTTACATTAAACCATTTTTTTACAATCCTAAAACATTTATGGGCCAATTTATCAAAGCTTCAACTGATAATCAGATGGAATCCGTTAGAATCTCGCATCAAATCTGATGCAAATGGAATCCGCCGTAATTATCAAAGTGTCAAGATTGTCAAATGTTGAAATGCGTGACATAATATACCCTCCTGTGATCTCAATCTGACGCAGATCGATGCTTGCGTCATCCCAGATGTTTCGAATACACATTCTACTCTATATGACCCTTTTTCCAATTTACCAAACATTTAACAGGTACACTTGCGTCTATTCCAGCGCAGAGTACCGATCATTCAAACCGCCACCCTTGAGGCCACGGATGCCATAGAAATCAATGGGAGTCTGAAAACACAGGATGGTTATGTTCGATGCTGCAATACAATGAAGCATATTAGATAATAAAAGTAAATTATAAATTTTATTAAAATTCTATACTCTTTCTAAATCAAACAATATTATTGCTCCAAAGTTGGTGCAAAGTATTGCTTCAATTTTGATGCACTAGTAGATATAGGGATAAAAATTAAATACATTACTACTTATGGATTATGTTACATCTTTGTCTATTATTACAAAGCAAGAGGACAATATTATTGCTCCAAACTTGGTGCACTAGTAGATATAGAGAAAAAAATTAAATAAATACATAACATAATATAGCTAACATCCTTTTTGAATTTTTTTGTTTTTTGGATAAATCGATATACACCATGTTTAAGGCATGTAATACAAGTGCCACTCACCACTTCGCACCAAATTTGATACAACACTTTTCGCACCAAATATGACGCAATACTCCTAGACAACCCACACACTAGTGCATTTTTCCACCACTTTTGATAGGGATATGCATAATCACATGATTTATGACATCAGCTAATCAAATTTAAATATACATTGTATATCACTAACGAATAAAATTGCTCGATACTTGTGTCATTGATCACCCATCAGAACTTGTAAGTGATATCTGTTACATTGTGTTTTATACTTTGAAAGTATGTATATGTGTAATTAGTATTAAAGATCAACATTGATGCTGACTTTAGGACACACAATGTAATATTTTAGACAATGATTTTAAAATTTGAATGATGTTTGATTCAATATAATCTTAAGCTGATAGCTCAAAGGGATAGCCCACCTAACATTAAACTGTCATGATTCAGATACATACATGATTACATAAATAAACACAGAGACATGAAAGACAACATATATATATATATATGCAAATTATAACACTTAGGGAAGTCTCCCTATGTGTGATGCGGGAATCCAGACATTTACCCGTTTCTCAGTGTGCCTAGAGGGATATGACTGCACCTCACTGACGGGCCTACAATAGGCCGAAACGTACGTCTATGGTTTTGCTGTATCTCTCGCTCAGAGAGGGATTGCCTGGTATATTGGGGCTGGACTGTCCTGTGAAGTCAGGATCAGACTAATATGTTTCAAGAAAGTTCTTCTCTGTGAAAGGCACATGTTGGGCAAAAAGAGGCTGCTTCTTGGGAAGTAACTAGCCATAGAACAAACTATTATGCTATTGTTCGTTCTCAGGTTAAGCACTTCTCTCTTTTTATTTATATACATTATATATATATATATATATATATATATATACACACACAAGTATGTGCAAAGATATATGTATAAATTCTAGCGTTAAAATAATTTATAAAAAAAAATAACATGAGATAAAAGCATATCATGACTTCTAGAAATACAAATACACATTAATTTATGTGAAAGTATCATATAACAAATAAATATAAAAATAACTTTCTATGAGATATTGTTTGTTGAGGTATAAATCTAGCTATTTCTTGGACATTAACAGATGAGAAATAAAAGATTAGCTTTAGAGAAATGTACTTGTTCATGGACAGTAAGGAAATGGTATAAATAAAGTTGGGAAAAACCTGAATAACTGCAACATCAATGATTGTTAGTTAACAGTCCGATGCTCATCGCACCATACTTGACGCACGTTTTTTTTTTACGTGTTTTTTTATAAATAAGAGCATTGTATGTGGATCCACGGCAGTGATGTCTGGCGAGCATATTGACACCTGTGAAGGCACCGAGATTGACGCTTTGATAAATAAGCCCCCATATGTTTAACGATTGTAAAAAAAACTGTTAAATGTAAATAACTTTTGGTATGTTTTATCAAATGTCCTAAAAATTTTAGAATATGTTTGAATAGATGGATTAATGTATTGGGGGAAATTGGTTAACATCTAAGTTAAATTTTGTACGTTAAGCAGCATTAAGCTCCCCAAAAAGCAAGCTTAATGTCATTCATTTGCCTTGTGGGAAACAAAAATCCATGAAACTTCTAGGATAGGTTTGGAAAGTAGCAAACTGAGTTTGTGCCAAGTTTCAAGGCAATTGATTGAAGTTTAGGTGAATTTTGGTACATTAAGCTCTTTTTACATTAAGCTGCTTACATTAAATGTTTTAGGATTGTAAAAAAAAAGTTAAATGCTAATAACTTTTGGAATGTTTTATCAAATTTACTGAAATTTTCAGAATATGTTTGAATAGATAGATTAATGTATTGTGAGAAGTTTGGGGGAAATTGGTTAACATCTAAGTCCAATTTTGTACATTAAGCCACATTAAGCTCCCCAAAAAACAAGCTTAATGTCACTCATTTGCCTTGTGGGAAACCAAATACCATGAAACATCTAGGATAGGTTTGGAAAGTGACAAACTCAGTTTGTGCCAAGTTTCAAGGCAATTGATAGATGTTTAGGTGAATTTTGGTACATTAAGCTCTTTTACATTAAGCTGCTCACATTAAATGTTTTAGGATTATAAAAAAAATAGTTAAAATAGTTAAATGTGTTTTATCAAATGTCCTGAAATTTTTAGAAAATATTTGAATCGATAGATTAATGTATTGTGGTAAGTTTGGGGGAAATTGGTTAACATCTAAGTTCAATTTTGTAAGTTAAGCCACATTAAGCTCCCCAAAAACAAGCTTAATGTCACTCATTTGCCTTGTGGAAAACCAAAATCCATAAAACATCTAGGATAGGCTTGGATAGTGGAAATCTTTGGTTGTGCAAAATTATGCAGCAATTGATTAACATTTGGCCACTTTTTTACTCATTAAGCCCCATTAAGCTCCTCAAAAACCAAGCTTAATGTCACTCATTCGCCTTGTGGGACACCAAAATCCATGAAACTTCTAGGATATGTTTGGAAAGTGAAAAACTAAGTTTTTGCCTAGTTTCAAGGCAATTGATTGAAGTTGTGGTGAATTTTGGTACATTACAATCTTTTTAAATTAAGCTGCTCACATGTTTTAGGATTGTAAAAAAATTGTTAAATGTGAGTAACTTTTGGTATGTTTTATAAAATTTCCTGAAATTTTCAGAATATGTTTGAATCGATAGATTAATGTATTGTGGTTGGTTAACATCTAAGTTCAATTTTGTACATTAAGCCACATTAAGCTCCCCAAAAAACAAGCTTAATGTCACTCATTTGCCTTGTGGAAAACCAAAATCCATGAAACTTCCAGGATAGGGTTGGAAAGTGAAAAACTGAGTTTGTGCCAAGTTTCAAGGCAATTGATTGAAGTTTTGAGGAATTTTGGTACATTAAGCTCTTTTTACATTAAGTTGCTCACATTAAGGCCCCTATTTACCAAAGGTCTTGCGGACCTGATCCGACAGTGCGGACCTACCCACTTTATCCCTTAATTGTTTTATACTCCCTTTGTTTATAGCACTGCGGAATCTGTTGGCGCTCTACAAATAACCGATAATAATCAGGTCTGCAAGACCTCGCTAAATGCGGAGAGCAATACGCTCTCCGCATTTAACATTGCACCAGCAGATCACAAGAGCTGCTGGTGCAACGGCGCCCCCTGCAGACTCGCGGCCAATAGGCCGCTAGCAGAGAGCTGTCAATCAACCCGATCATACTTGATCGGGTTGATTTGCAGCGATGTCTGTCCGGCTGCTCAGAGCAGGCGGACAGGTTATGGAGCAGAGGTCTTTAGACCGTTGCTTCATAACTTGTGTTTCTGGTGAGTCTTCACCATACGGAGCTTGTTAAATGGGCCCCTAAATGTTTTAGGATTGTAAAAAAATGTTATATGCGAATAACTTTTGGTATGTTTTATCAAATGTCCTGAAACTTTCAGAATACGTTTGAATAGATAAATTAATATAATGTGAGAAGTTTGGGGAAAATTGGTTAAGATCTAAGTTCAATTTTGTACGTTAAGCCACATTAAGCTCCCCAAAAAACAAGCTTAATGTCACTAATTTGCCTTGTGGGAAACCAAATACCATGAAACTTCTAGGTTATGTTTGGAAAGTGAAAAACTGAGTTTGTGCCAAGTTTCAAGGCAATTGATTGATGTTTTGGTAAATTTTGGTAAATTAAGCTCTTTTTACATTAAGCTGCTCACATTAAATGTTTTAGGATTGTAAAAAAATTGTTAAATGCAAATAACTTTTGGTATGTTTTATCAAATGTCCTGAAATTTACAGAATATGTTTGAATAAATAGATTAATATAATGTGAGAAGTTTGGGGGATATTGGTTAAGATCTAAGTTCAATTTTGTACGTTAAGCCACATTAAGCTCCCCAAAAAAGAAGCTTAATGTCACTCATTTGCCTTGTGGGAAACCAAATGCCATGAAACTTCTAGGATAGGTTTGGAAAGTGACAAACTGAGTTTGTGCCAAGTTTCAATTGATTGATGTTTAGGTGAATTTTGATACTTTAAGCTCTTTTTACATAAAGCTGCTCACATTAAATGTTTTAGGATTGTAAAAAAATAGTTAAATGTGAATAACTTTTGGTATGTTTTATCAAATGTCCAGAAATTTTCAGAATATGTTTGAATCAATAGATTAATGTATTGTGGTAAGTTTTGGGGGAAATGGTTAACATCTAAGTTCAATTTTGTACATTAAGCCACATTAAGCTCCCCAAAAAACAAGCTTAATGTCACTCATTTGCCTTGTGGAAAACCAAAATCCATGAAACTTCTAGGATAGGCTTGAATAGTGGAAATCTTGGGTTGTGCAAAATTATGCAGTAATTGATTAATATTTGGCAACGTTTTTACTCATTAAGCCACATTAAGCTCCGCAAAAACCAAGCTTAATGTCACTCATTTGCCTTGTGGGACACCAAAATCCATGAAACTTCTAGGATAAGTTTGGAAAGTGAAAAACTGAGTTTGTGCCAAGTTTCAAGGCAATTGATTGAAGTTTTGGTGAATTTTAGTACATTAAGCTCTTTTTACATTAAGCTGCTCACATTAAATATTTTAGGATTGTAAAAATTTTTTTAAATGCAAATAACTTTTGGTATGTTTTATCAAATGTCCTGAAATTTTCAGAATATGTTTGAATAGATAGATTAATATAACGTGAGAAGTTTGGGGGAAATTGGTTAAGATCTAAGTTCAATTTTGTACGTTAAGCCACATTAAGCTCCCCAAAAAAGAAGCTTAATGTCACTCATTTGCCTTGTGGGAACCAAATACCATGAAACTTCTAGGATAGGTTTGGAAAGTGACAAACTGAGTTTGTGCCAAGTTTCAAGGTAATTGATCAATGCTTAGGTGAATTTTGGTACATTAAGCTCTTTTTACATTAAGCTTAAAGGGCCACTGTAGGTAAATATTTTCTATGCCTGTTACTAACCAACTACCCCAAATACGCTTTTTATCAATAGCATTTCATTAACATATCTCTACCGTATATCAGAAATATTATCTGCAAATTTAATTGTTTTCCAAACCCACTTCGTGGGTATCCTTTGCTCTGTACCAATCCGTTTACAATACCTAGGTTTCAAAATGGCACTTTAAACACAAAGTTATTGGTTATTTTGAACACTCAGTGCTGAAAATAGTGGGCAGGATAACGTGACATCATCGGCGAATAAAAGATATAACTTTTAGAACGTTATGAAACTTTGTTTTGGAGAAAATATAGGTCAGTAGGTTTTAATTAATGTTTATTAACTTTAATATGTTAGTTGTTTAGCTTAAAAATTATAACAGAAAGTAATCCTTTAATGTCACTCATTCGCCTTGTGGAATTCCAAAATACATGAAACTTCTAGGATAAGCTTGGATAGTGGAAATCTTGGGTTGTGCAAAATTATGCAGCAATTGATTAACATTTGGCCACTTTTTTACTCATTAAGCTACATTAAGCCATTTTCACATTAAATGTTTAAGGATTTCCCTTGTTATGATAATAATTTTTCGACACTGGTTGTCAAATTGTAATTGTAAACAAGTAAATAGCTATAACTAACACATTAATAGGGAGATGTTGCCTATTTAAATACCTGTATATAGTTGTAGATCCCAAATTTTATTCATCCCGTTAGAACAACCTGTTCCAAGTTTGTGGATCCAAAATGCCTCCTTTCTGTTAAGCTTTGCTAGTCTGTCCCCCCTGTGGTTCTTTTAGGTACTCTATTATCTGGAATTGAAACAATGATATTATTTGATCAAGCATTGCTTTAGTGTAGGGATAACCACTTCAATGTCTTGCAAAGTGTTTAGCCAATGGAGTTTTGGGCTCCAATGCTTCCAATGATAATAACATAAAGTAGGAGTAACATAAAATGTACGAACAAGTATTTATATCCTTCACAATCTAGGGGTGAAAACATAGATTTGTTCCATACTATTGTTGAACATGAATTAATTAAGCTCCATGATTGTGAAAGAAAGAAACAAAAACACACTAACAACATATCTAGAACAGAATGGTAGGCATTACAGGGCCTACAAAAAATGAGAGTTTAGTGATTACCAACTCAGACAAAGGTGGATCCATAGTTGTTCAAGATAGAGTATCTTATGAAAAAGAGGCTTATACACAACTGAATGACATGGACACCTATAGGTTACTTACATTTAATCCTACTGCAAAATTTGTAAATTAATTGGATACGATACTGACAGAGGGATTAAAATTAGGTATTCTTAATGAAAAAAATCGCAGACTCACTTTTAGTAAAATTCCCAGTAATATCTACCTTCAAACATTTGCCTAAAATCCATAAGGACCCATTAAAAACACCGGGCAGGCCCATTATTTCCACAATTATAACATTAGGTGAAAAACTAGGAGCATGGGTTGATGGATTCTTGCAGCCTATTGTTACCAATATGCCAGGACACCTACGGGACACAAAACATTTACTTAGGAAGCTTGAGGGCTTTAAATGGGAAGATACCTGTTTTTTCTGACAATAGATGTAGTCTCATTATACTCTTGTATCCACCACAATCAGGGCCTACTAGCTTTGGAAGAAAATTTGAAGTTTTATACAAATTTTGATGTTGTCTTTATTAGCTATTTGGTAGATGTGATTAATTTTCTGCTAACCCATAATTATTTTGTTTTTGAGGGCAAGATGAATCTACAACATAGAGGTACAGCAATGGGGGCAAAATTCGCCCCTCATATGCTAATATATACTTAAGTAACTTTGAACTCTTTAAAATATTTGGGGCCCTAAATGACTTTAAAGACAACATCAAATTTTACACTAGATTCATCGACAATGTGCTAATTATTTGGCATGGAAGAGTCATACAGATGGAAAATGTTGTTAGAGCATTAAATAACAACAGCAGGAATCTAAAATTCACCCACAGCTGGGATAAGGACAGCATTAGCATTTTCATGGATTTGAAAATTAAGGTGGATAAAAGGGAACAAGTAGTAGTTATGGAAGCCTTTAGAAAGAACATTGCTGGCAATACTATCCTAAGAGCAGAATCAAATCACCCTAAACACCTAAAAAGGGCCATTCCAAAAGGCCAATTTATTAGGCTCCGTAGAAATTGCAGTAGTACTGAAGACTATGATAAACATGCAGATCCTTAAAAATCTTCTTGTAAATAGAGGTTACAGCAAGAGTCTCCTACAGACCACCCAAAACAATGTAAGATCAATGGATCAAGATAACTTGCTTCAAGATAAACCCAAGAATAAGAGCTCAGATGGGAGCCTTGTTTTCTCTACCCAGTACAATAATCAGTATAATAAGATATGTAACTTAGTCAAGAGATACCTCCCTATCCTTGAAAAGGAACCTACATTAACAAACATATCTAATAATGGGGTTAAATTTGTCTCAAGAAGGGCAAAGACCTTAGGCCAATATGTAAATAGAAATTTTACAGAGCCTGAAAAACATACTACCACTAGGACAGAAAGCTGGCTTAAGACAAAGAGAGGGACTTTTAAATGCAGGGTAACACCTTGTAAATCCTGTCAATATGTTAATTTAGGAGAAACCTTTGTGTCCCATACAACTAGGTGTGAATTTAGAATATACCAACACTTTACATGCCAGTCAGATTACGTGGTCTACCTGATCTCTTGCAAATTATGTGGTTGCCAATATACAGGGAGAACTATTAGACCCCTAAAAGATTGCATACGCGAACATTTATTATCATTGGAAGCATTGGAGCCCAAAACTCCAGTGGCTAAACACTTTGCAAGACATCGAAGTGGTTATCCCTACACTAAAGCAATGCTTGATCAAATACTATCACTATTTCAATTCCAAATAATAGATAGAGTACCTAAAAGAACCACAGGGGGGGACAGATTAGCAAAGCTTTACAGAAAGGAGGAATTTTGGATCCACAAACTTGAAACAGGTTGTCCTAAAGGGATGAATACAATTTGGGATCTACAACTATATACAGGTATTTAAATAGGCAACATCGCCCTATTAATTTGCTAGTTATAGCTATTTACTTGTTTACAATTACAATTTGACAACCAGTGTCGAAAAATTATTATCATAACAATATCGTATTTTAGCTATGTTCAAAGGTATTGGTACAAACTAATTTTTTGATGTTTTGATGCTCAGGTACTCTCTTAGATACTTTCTGATGTATTAACACTCTAAACGGGTTTATCAGACTGTAATATCTTCTAGAGCTACTTGACAATGGGAATATCAGTTACCCCAATTACATATGTTCAAACGATTTTGATAACTTGTGTAAGTGAGATTGGCTTTACTCACGAAGTTATAACAGGATGCATGTATTAAGAGCCTAATGTTCTATAATCCGTGTTTGTACTGAAATGTTTATATTTGCGCACAAGAACGCGAATATATGTGAAAATAAGTGTCCTATGTGAATTCTGCTCTCTCCTTGTTCAATTAAGTTATATCAATTTTTCTTTACTGAGGTATTAGATATTTGTATATATTTTCAATGTTTTTAAATACTTTTGTTTCATTTTGAATATGTAATTGTTACATTTAGCACGGTAGTTATGGTACACTCCTTGTTTAACAATATAATGTGTCTAGGAATGCTATACCTTTAACATGTTGTTTAGTTGGCTTTGGCACAATAGGGGTTAAAGGATCTATGTTATAAATGGTCTATGAGGGAATCAGCTGCTATCCCTGATGAAGTGCTTTTTTTTAGCAGGAAACACGTCGGAGAGCAGCTCCTGTTTGCTAGGGTGAATTCACTATGATGTGTGCTTGGATAATTATTTTTAACTTGACCAAATAAAGTTTTGTATTTTTACTATAACTCCACCGTGCAGCCTCTTATCCTTTCAAACCTATTGGACTTGCTTAAAATAAATACAAACTTACCTGTGAAATAAAAATAAAACATAAGCTAGATACAATATAACTACTAGTTATGTAGCTAGCTTATGGTTTATTTTACAGGTAAGTATTTATTTAGTTTTAAATAGGAATAATTAAGGTATTAATTGTAATTTTTATTTGGAATTATTTTAATTATGTTAAAGTTAGTGGGTGTTAGGGTTAGGGTTACGTTAGGGTTAGGGTTAGACTTAGGTTTAGGGGTTAATAACTTTAGTATAGTGGCGGCGACATTGGGGGCAGCAGATTAGGGGTTAATAAGTGTAGTCAAAGAAAAATGGGGGTGCTTTGGTTGGGTGTGTACGCTGTATAAAATTTCATATATAAATAGAATGAATCACATTTCATGAACAGCTTGGATTTTAGGTCACGCAATGTCAGTGGGTCAACCCCCGCCTCCCCTGACAATTGCTGTGTTAGAGTGAAAGTACTTTTTTAGAACTCACCAATAATAAATAGTGTTATCACTTATATATGTGTCTCAAAAGACTCACCACAGTCCTGATTCTGGTTATTCTTTCCTCCCGTTCCCTGTGGTGCTGCTGACTTGATACCTGTTATAAGGCTCCTGCTTGCAATTGGTTAGTGTCCAAGCTGGAAAATGCTATACCTCCACAATAGGGAATATTAGTGGTATTTGAACCTGCTTGATGTGCTCACACTGGCCATTACTGGTAAATTCAAAACAAAAAATAGTTTGGAGCACCAAAAAGCTTGTGAAAAGCAAATTTATTGTTTGACAAAAGGGTTAATTAACCCCAGGGTAAGAGTGTTTAAGAATATTACAATTGAAATACAGAGAACAAAAGGCTGACCGGTTTCGGCGTCTGCCTTAATCCTAGCCTGCTTAAAAAATGTTTGTAAATTCACAACTTAAAAACCCACCTCTGTGTTTCAATTGGTTGTGAAGTTCACACCTTTTAATTCGTTAACCAATGAAAACATTCATTTTATCTAGACACCTGAATTACCTACTGACCTCACTGCTGTCAGATGTGGCGATGTTGGTTCAGCCCTCATGAAGTTTTAACTATAAACTTATCTTTGTGACTATTAACTTAATTTAAATATGCTCACAAATACCTTACGTTCATTGAACGTTACTGCGTTAATAGAAAGAAAAGAAAAACCTCAGATTGACTCGATCGGTTGGCACTGGTTGATACATCAAATGTAAACACTCATAGTATCGGATCGGATCTCAGCTGCAGGGAGAGTGTGTATATTTGTTTACAGCTATGACGTGTTATCCCCTCCTCCTGCAGCTCCCTATGGGCTTGTATTCCTCTCAACTCCTATAACAGAACTACGCCCACTCCATGAGCTGTATGCGGTGAAGGGAGATGTGTAAAGTGCCCAGTTTCTTTTAGTACGGATTGCGGGATCGCTAATAGTGCTACTCTAGCATACTGCCCTCAACTTACTATTTTCTTCTTTTATCAGAAAATATCCGTGCCCCTTGAAGGTGCTGCTATGTAAATTTAACCCGCAATCTTGCTATGCGCCTCGTCAAAGTGAATAACCACACTATGCTATACGTGGCCATTCACTGAAGTGGATCTGTAGCTTATGTCTAAGTTAAATTTTGAATTTAAACTTTCCTTCGTTATAGTTTTAACAGTGAATCTGCTCTATAAATAAAAGACCATATTGAGATCTCTTCTTTGTCCCTAATTTTAGCCACTCGGTCATTCCACTTATTCCTGAAAAACAACATATGAATAATATGAAATGCTGTATTCTGATTCCTCCTCTAGTGTTTGTATTTATAAATTGTTTTAGGTGTGCTGTGAGGAGCGGGGTGGTATAAGGGTATGATGTGAAGGGTAGGGAGGGAATATAGCAGGGAGGGAATGAAGAGAGGGTTAGCGGTGGTGGTAATAGTAAACAATGTCAGATCAGATGTATAACGCTTATTTAATTTTCAACTTGAACAGAGGTGGCGATGAGCAGTTTTATGTGAATTGGTGTGTCAGCAATGGAAAGTTTATAGTTAAAACTTCATGAGGGCTGAACCAACATCGCCACATCTGACAGCAGTGAGGTCAGTAGGGATTCAGGTGTCTAGTTAAAATGAATGTTTTCATTGGTTAACGAATTAAAAGGTGTGAACTTCACAACCAATTGAAACACAGAGGTAGGTTTTTAAGTTGTGAACTTACAAACATTTTTTTAAGCAGGCTAGGATTAAGGCAGACGCCGAAACCGGTCAGCCTTTTGTTCTCTGTATTTCAATTGTAATATTCTTAAACACTCTTACCCTGGGGTTAATTAACCCTTTTGTCAAACAATAAATTTGCTTTTCACAAGCTTTTTGGTGCTTCAAACTATTTTTTGTTAATAAGTGTAGTTAGGTGGCGGCAATTTTGGGGGCAGCAGATTAGGGGCTAATAACAGTAATGTAGGTTGCAGTGATGTTAGGGACAGCAGATTAGGGGTTAATAAGTGTATGTAGGTGATGACGACATTGGGGCAGCAGATTAGGGATTAATAATATTTAACTAGTGTATGCGATGCAAGAGTGCAGCGGTTTAGGGGTTAATATGTTTATTATAGTGGTGGCGATGTCTGGAGCGACAGATTAGGGGTTAATAATTTTATTTTAGTTTTTGCGATGCGGGAGGGCCTCGGTTTAGGGGTTAATAGGTAGTTTATTGGTGTTAGTGTACTTTCTAACACTTTAGTTATGAGTTTTATGCTACAGCTTTGTAGCATAAAACTCATAACTACTGACTTTCAGGTGGCAGTACAGATCTTGAAGTTATAGAGGCCTACTTATTAAACCGTTAACTGTGCTGCATTCGACGGCACCAATACGCTCGCCTGACATCGCCTAACATCGCGGCCGCGGACCTGAATACGCTCTTCATATTTAACAAAAAAGCTGTGAAAAAGCCGCCCACCAAGTACAGAGGGATGAGCAGTGGACTGTTGTTAACTAACAGTCATTGATCTCGCTGCTCTTCGGCTTTTTCACAGCTTTATTTGTATACTGTCACTAAACACCGCCACTATACTAAACTGTTTAACCCCTATCCCACCGCTCCCAGACCCCACCGCAACTCTAATAAATGTAGTAACCCTTATCCTGCCGCACCCAGACCCCGCCACCATCTACATTATGTTCTTAACCCCTAATCTGCCTCCCCCTACACTGCGGCCACCTACATTATGTTATTAACCACTGTCCACTCCCGGAGCCCACCGCAACTAAATAAAGTTATTAACCCCTAAACCACCAGCCCCCACATCGCCATAAACTAAATTAAACTATTAATACCAGCGTTGCTTACGGACGCGGCCAGCTTCAAAAACGTGCTCATGCACGATTCCCCCATAGGAAACAATGGGGCAGTTTGAGCTGAAAAAACCCCTGCAAAAAAGCAGCGTTTAGCTCCTAACGCAGCCCCATTGTTTCCTATGGGGAAACACTTCCTAAGTCTGCACCTAACACCCTAACATGTACCCCGAGTCTAAACACCCTTAACCTTACACTTATTAACCCCTAATCTGCCATCCCCGCTATAGCTGACCCCTGCATTTTATTATTAACCCCTAATCTGCTGTTCCGTACACCGCCGCAACCTACGTTATCCCTATGTACCCCTAATCTGCTGCCCCTAACACCGCCGACCCATATATTATATTTATTACCCCCTAATCTGCCCCCCCCCAAGGTCGCTGCTTCCTACCTACACTTATTAACCCCTAATCTGCCGACCGGACCTCACCGCTACTATAATAAATGTATTAACCCCTAATCCCGCCTCACTCCCGCCTCAAAAACCCTATAATAAATAGTATTAACCCCTAATCTGCCCTCCCTAACATCGCTGACACCTAACTTCAAGTATTAACCCCTAATCTGCTGACCAGACCTCACCACTACTATAATAAATTTATTAACCCCTAAAGCTAAGTCTAACCCTAACCCTAACACTCCCCTAAATTAAATATAATTTTAATCTAACAAAATAAATTAAATCTTATTAACTAAAGTATTCCTATGTAAAGCTAAATACTTACCTGTAAAATAAACCCTAATATAGCTACAATATAAATAATAATTATATTGTAGCAATTTTAGGATTTATATTTATTTTACAGGCAACTTTGTATTTATTTTAACTATGTACAATAGCTATTAAATTGTTAATAACTATTTAATAGCTACCTAGTTAAAATAATTACAAAATTACCTGTAAAATAAATCCTAACCTAAGTTACAATTAAACCTAACAGTACACTATCAATAAATTAATTAAACTACCTACAATTACCTAGAATTATCTACAATTAAATCAACTAAACTAAATTACAAAAAAAACAAACACTAAATTACAAAAAACAAACAAACACTAACTTACAAAAAATAAAAAAAGATTACAAGAATTTTAGACTAATTACACCTACTCTAAGCCCCTAAAAAATATCAAAGCCCCCCAAAATAAAAAAATGCCCTACCCTAATCTAAAATAAAAAGTTTACAGCTCTTTTACCTTACCAGCCCTTAAAAGGGCCTTTTGCGGGGCATGCCCCAAAGAAAACAGCTCTTTTGCCTGTAAAAAAACATACAATACCCCCCCCCAACATTACAACCCACCACCCACATACCCCTAATCTAACCCAAACCCCCCTTAAAAAAACTAACACTAAGCCCCTGAAGATCTTCCTACCTTGTCTTCACCACGCCGGGTATCACCGATCCGTCCAGAAGAGACTCCGAAGTCTTCATCCTATCCGGCAAGAAGAGGTCCAGAAGAGGCTCCGAAGTCTTCATCCTATCCGGCAAGAAGAGGAGATCCGGACCGGCAAACATCTTCATCCAAGCGGCATCTTCTATCTTCATCCATCCGACGAGGAGCGGCTCCATCTTCAAGACCTCCGGTGCGGAACATCCTCTTCTCCCGTTGAATAGACGACGAATGAAGGTTCCTTTAAGGGATGTCATCCAAGATGGCCTTCCTCAAATTCCAATTGGCTGATAGGATTCTATCAGCCAATTGGAATTAAGGTAGGAAAAATCTAATTGGCTGATTGAATCAGCCAATCAGATTCAAGTTCAATCCGATTGGCTGATCCAATCAGCCAATCAGATTGAGCTTGCATTCTATTGGCTGTTCCAATCAGCCAATAGAATGCAAGCTCAATCTGATTGGCTGATCCAATCAGCCAATCGGTTTGAACTTGAATCTGATTGGCTGATTCAATCAGCCAATCAGATTTTTCCTACCTTAATTCCAATTGGCTGATAGAATCCTATCAGCCAATTGGAATTTGAGGAAGGCCATCTTGGATGACATCCCTTAAAGGAACCTTCATTCGTCTAGTCATCGGGAGAAGAGGATGTTCCGCGCCGGAGGTCTTGAAGATGGAGCCGCTCCTCGTCGGATGGATGAAGATAGAAGATGCCGCTTGGATGAAGATGTTTGCCAGTCCGGATCTCCTCTTCTTGCCGGATAGGATGAAGACTTCGGAGCCTCTTCTGGACCTCTACTTGCCGGATAGGATGAAGACTTCGGAGTCTCTTCTGGACGGATCGGTGATACCCGGCGTGGTGAAGACAAGGTAGGAAGATCTTCAGGGGCTTAGTGTTAGTTTTTTTAAGGGGGGTTTGGGTTAGATTAGGGGTATGTGGGTGGTGGGTTGTAATGTTGGGGGGGGGTATTGTATGTTTTTTTACAGGCAAAAGAGCTGTTTTCTTTGGGGCATGCCCCGCAAAAGGCCCTTTTAAGGGCTGGTAAGGTAAAAGAGCTGTAAACTTTTTATTTTAGATTAGTGTAGGGCATTTTTTTATTTTGGGGGCTTTGTTATTTTTTTAGTGGGCTTAGAGTAGGTGTAATTAGTTTAAAATTCTTGTAATCTTTTTTATTTTTGGTAATTTAGTGTTTGTTTTTTTTGTAATTTAGTGTTTGTTTTTCTTTGTAATTTAGTTGATTTAATTGTAGATAATTGTAGGTAGTTTATTTAATTAATTTATTGATAGCGTAGTGTTAGATTTAATTGTAACTTAGGTTAGGATTTATTTTACAGGTAATTTTGTAATTATTTTAACTAGGTAGCTATTAAATAGTTATTAACTATTTAATAGCTATTGTACCTAGTTAAAATAAATACAAAGTTGCCTGTAAAATAAATATAAATCCTAAAATAGCTACAATATAATTATTATTTATATTGTAGCTATATTAGGGTTTATTTTACAGGTAAGTATTTAGTTTTAAATAGGATTAATTTATTTAATAAGATTTATTTTATTTCGTTAGATTTAAATTATATTTAACTTAGGGGAGTGTTAGTGTTAGGGTTAGACTTAGCTTTAAGGGTTAATACATTTATTAGAGTAGCGGTGAGGTCCGGTCGGCTGATTAGGGATTAATACTTGAAGTTAGGTGTCAGCGATGTTAGGGAGGGCAGATTAGGGGGTTAATAAAATTTATTATAGGGTTTTTGAGTCGGGAGTGAGGCAGATTAGGGGTTAATACATTTTTTTTAGTAGTGGCGAGGTTAGGTCGGCAGATTAGGGGTTAATACTTGAAGTTAGGTGTCGGCGATGTTAGGGAGGGCAGATTAGGGGTTAATACTATTTATTATAGGGTTTGCGAGGCGGGAGTGAGGCGGTTTAGGCGTTAATACATTTATTATAGTAGCGGTGAGGTCCGGTCGGCAGATTAGGGGTTAAAAAGTGTAGGTAGGTTACCGCGACGTTGGGGGGGGGCAGATTAGGGGTTAATAAATATTATGTAGGTGTTGGCGATGTTAGGGGCAGCAGATTAGGGGTACATAGGGATAATGTAGGTTGCGGCGGTGTGCGGTCGGCAGATTAGGGGTTAAAATTTTTTAATAGAGTGGCAGCGATGTGGGGGGCCTCGGTTTAGGGGTACATAGGTAGTTTATGGGTGTTAGTGTACTTTAGAGTACAGTAGTTAAGAGCTTTATGAACCGGCGTTAGCCCATAAAGCTCTTAACTCCTGACTTTTTTCTGTGGCTGGAGTCTTGTCTTTAGAGTTCTAATGCTCACTTCAGCCAAGACTCTAAATACCGGCGTTAGAAAGATCCCATTGAAAAGATAGGATACGCAATTGACGTAAGGGGATCTGCGGTATGGAAAAGTCGCGGCTGGAAAGTGAGCGTTAGACCCTTACCTACAAGACTCTAAATATCAGCGGTAGGCCAAAACCAGCATTAGGACCCCCTAACGCTGGTTTTGATGGCTAACGCAGAACTCTAAATCTAGGTGTAAGTTACAAAAAAAAAACCCCACTAAGTTACACAAAATAAAAAAGAAATGATCAAATATTTAAACTAATTACACCTAATCTAAGAGCCCTATGAAAATAAAAAGCCCCCCCCCAAAATAAAAAAAAACCCTAGCCTACAATAAACTACAAATAGTCCTTAAAAGGGACTGTCATTCAGTTACAACAGCAAAAGACAGAGCTGAAAGCATGCCTGGACGACCTTGAAAATAGGTAACGTAGAAATAACCTACGCATTGTAGGTCTCCCAGAATCTGTACAAAGCTCATTGTTATTACACTTTGCAGAGACTGTGCTGCCACAATTGCTCAAAGTGAGCGAAGCAAATATCCCCTGCATCGAAGAGAAGGGGCACAGAAAGGGACAGCCGAGATCAGAACAGACCAACAATGGAACAACTAGACATGTCCTCATTAAGTACCTAAATTTCAAGGACAAGGTTGAACTACTCAGGGCTTATCATAAGTCCCGACCTCCTACATTTGAGGGGAAGAAGGTACTAATATTTCAAGATTACTCCTCGAAAGTAACCAGAAAACGTTGTAAGTTCTCACCTACTGCAAACAGCTGATAGAAAAGTGAAGAACAGTGGCACTACTGTTTCCTGCCAAGCTACGACTACAGACATCTAGTGGACCAATTTATTTGATACACCTAAGCAGCTCCAACTCTTTCTACAAGCTGAAGACAACACACTCAGAGAAAATCACCAGTTGGAGAGTAATGTGGCTGAAATGGAAAATACATGAATCAGACTTACACAAAAAAGGACCTACTAACTTTCTCTCGACTTTTCAAGAGCACAGGTAAGAAGATGACACCAAAGATAACACAGTGAAAGCTGTTAATATACCCTTTTATGATAACTGTCATGGAGGGGGAGGGGGGATTGTTTAGAGGGAAACGATTTACCAAGTGGAAGAGGTCAAATCCACACAGTTTACCTGTTTCATATGTTCTATATGTTTTTTGTATTTTTGTTGGTTTTGGTTTTATAACTTGATTATAATTCTATGTTATTTGAATGCCCACAGTTGTGATACCAGGAAGTTCCTACCACTCCATCACTCCTATACAAAAGCACTTATCAGCAGGAAGAGGCACCGAAGGAATTAAACTACTGCATTATTATTGCAACACACCCAACTTAAACAGCAAGTATACTGCTTGATACACTGTACCCACACTGTACACACTTATTTCATGCTTTGCATATACTGTATACCCCAGAATGGCCATAATGACAGCTAATAAAATAAATATAGTTACTTGGAATGTTGGCGGAGTTACAACCCCCATAAAAAGAAAAAGCATTTTGAGAATCCTAAAAAACAAGAAAACAGATATTGCTATATTAACTGAAACACACCTCAACATAGAGAAACGCATAAAAATGAAACAGGGCTGGGTCCAGGAAGAGCTAGAGGTGTAGCGTTATTGTTCAGTAATGGCTTGTCATATTTAATACTGTACAAAGCGCTAGACACAGAGGGCAACTTCATTATAATACACCTGGAATTAGGAGAGGTTCAGATAGCATTGGTGGGAGTATATGGTCCACTTCACAATAAAGATGCTTTTTGGTCCAAAATGCATAGAGTCATGCTGAAATCTGCTCATCTTCCAATGATAATAGGAGGTGATTATAACATTGCACCACACGTTCCATTGGACATATACAAAAACCTTGCACGTACCCCTTTCACAACCTAGCCTGGAGCATATACTAAAAGAGACACTAAGACACTGACTAAGTTTCAGAAATGACTTGGACTGATTGATATCTGTATATCAATCCAGAAGCTAGGGACTATACATGCATTGCTCCCTCAAAACACACCCTTTGCCGCATTGATTATTTCTTATTCTCTAAAATACTTAGTGTGAATGTTACAAATATTAATAATGACTTAGTTACCTTATCTGATCATGCCCCAGTAAAATTAACCCTTACCATTAAAAAAGACCCTCTGAAAGAAAATAGATGGTTCTTCCCAACATATCTGTATAAAGATCCCACTCTCCTTCGCTATCTCATTGGCGAATGTCATGCCTACTGCTCTCCTAACACACAACACCTTCAGAACCCCTTGTTATTTTGGGAAACAGCCAAAGCAGTTTTGAGAGGACTTATCACAAACTATGCTGCTGGAGTCCAGAAAAAGTCTGTAGCACAAAAAGAACTATTGTTTAAACAGTTAATGAATGCACAAAATAAGGCCCCACATGAAAAAAATAGGGAACAATACAAGCAAATTAAAACTGCTACAGATAATCTTTTACTACAAAAAAACATTAAAAGCCACCAATAGGTCTCAAGCGAGAGAAGTTTGGTAACAAAACTATAGGTTTGGTAACAAAACTAGTAGATCTTTAGCAACCCTCACCAAATTAGTTAGGCCTCCAAATATCATACTAGCAATCAACAATAAGGGGAATATAGTTTCAAAACCTGGGGACATTCAAAAAGTATTCACCAATTATAATGCCACTTGATTATTAAACTGCCAAAACTTTCAGATGATCAATTACACATGCTGAATTCTCCTATTGCATTGGAAGAAGTAACTAAAGTCATACAAAATATCCCTCTAAGTAAAACCCCTGACCCTGATGGAATGCCAGCCAAGTTCTATAAGCTAATGAAAGATGAGATCTCCGGAACTTTGACTAATCTATACAATAGCATAATTTCCGGAACCACTCAAACCAACCATAGTTTTACTGAAGCCCATATTAACATGGTTTTAAAACCTGGAAGACATGCACTACAACCCGAATCGTATCGCCCAATTTCCCTGCTTAACACGGACTATAAGCTATTGACAAAAATATTAGCCACTAGAATAGGATTAATACTACTATCTATCATACACGAAGACCAGACAGGATTTGTCCAAGGTAGATTCCCAGTTAAGAACATCAGAAAAGTCCAATTAATAATATCTTATTTCTGGAAAAATAGATATGACCCTCAATTCACAAAACATCCATAAGCATGTATGTTAGCACTAGACGCGGAAAAAGCTTTTGATAAGGTATTATGGGGCTACCTCTTTACCTACACTCGAGCATTTCGGTTTTTCCGGTCAAATCCTACAGGCTATCCAAAACATATATATATAGACCCAGTTGCTGCTGTTATAATTAATTGTAGGGCTGCCCCAACTTTTTATATGCACAAAGGCACAAGACAGGGCCCTCTCTCCCCTCTCCTCTCCGACATTGCTATTGAATCCTTTGCCCAGGCTATAAGAATAGAGACCGAAAGGCTTAAAGATAGGCACATCCACCATGTATTTATCATTTTACGTGGACAATATGATATTATTCTTATCAGATCCACAATCTAACTTACCCCAGTTGATGAGATAAATTGAGAGATTTGGCACCATCTCAGGTTATCATGTAAACGAGGATAAGTCTGAGCTGATTTGGTTGGATAAAGAGACCCCTCCTAGTACTTTTGGATTTGGCTTCAAAATAATCACAAATTAATTTAAATATCTGGGAATCAAATTATCATTTGGTCCAAGTCGTTGGTATAGTCTTAACTACACCCCCCTTCTCAAAAAGTGACAGATAAACTAGAGAATTGGAGAGGCTTGCCTTTTTCACTTTCTGGCCACATCAACTTGATCAAAATAATAACCTTTCCAAAGTTACTGTATGTGTTCCAGATGCTGCCAACTCTCTTAGAAAAAAAAGACTTAAAATTACTCAACTACAAAATTCTTAACTTTATCTGGGCAGGGAAAAATCATTGTATAAACTCTTCAAAACTTTCAAGCTGGGTGTGGTATGGAGGCTTTGGACTCCCTAACCTAATGCTGTACAATTGGGCAGCCCTCTCAAAATTTGTGCTAGATTGGTTGAGTCAGAAATTTCATTTCACATTCAAAAATCTAGAAGAAGAACTAATTGAACCTGTTTACTGGTAGATTTACCCCACCTAACTACACAACAGGTACTAAGTCATGTGGGTGACGTGATCCCACTAACAGAACATATAAGAGCTTGGTGCTCTCTTTGCAAATGGCTAAAAATCCCCTAAACTTGCACTAAATATTTACCAACTTCGTGACTGGCATTACAACCCTTCCAAATATGGCACCAAAAGGAACTCCGTACTGTTTCTCACATATTCGATGAATCTGACAACTCTGTTAAAAGTTTCTGAACTCTACAGACAGAATAATCATTACAAAATAACCATCACTTTGCATATTTACAAGCCCAACATTACGTGACAGATTTATTAAAAACAAAAGATTTTCTTAAACAAACAAGACCTATAACTGAAATGGTCTTGTTAGTTACTCAGAGATAACATACAATATATCCACTATATAGGCTACTATTGGAATAATTAAATACCAACACAAGTGCACAAATAGCTGAAAATTGGTCTAAAACCAAAGGTGAACAGATAGACGCAACATTAATCCAATCAAACATAAAAACTATGCGTAATGTAACATTATCTCAAGATTTAAGAGACTCCCATGCCAGACTAATGCATCAGGCATCCGTAACTCCAAAAACATTCCAAAAATGGGCACCACAGATGGCTAATATTTTTCCTATATGTCGAAAAGAAAACCCTGGCCTAATACACTTATTATGTCATTGTCCTCACCTAACAAAATATTGGAAATCGATAGCATATTGGTTTAAAATAAAATGGTGTAAAGATTTCACGCCAGATATTGATACCATATTCGTTTTACAGTTACCTAAGGGCCTAAAAAGGGGGGATAAATTGCTAGGTATGGTTATACTGATAGCCAGAAAACTTTCTATTCAAGACATGGAACACCTCAACAATTCTAACTCTAACTCAATTTAAAAACTCTATCCTACAAAAATTGACAATAACATTGTATGACTCAGTAGGGGATATGTCACATAGAACATCTCAATTTGTAGGTAAATGGGAGTGCTATTAGCTCAGTCTGTCTCAGCAACTGCAAACACAGTTGTTGTACCCACTGAGAAACACTGAATTTCTGTTGACTGCAGGGCTTAGAGGAGAATGGATGTTAAATTTTGATTAACTCAGATTGAAATTGGCAATAACTAGGAACTTCAAACAAAAGTTTTATAACTGTTGCACTGTTGGCAACATGCTAACGGATATCACAGCTGTTGGAAAGTAAAACATGTATTTTGTACTGTATTTAAGTTAATTTTTATTTTGTTTGTTTGTATGTTTTGTTTACTAAACTAAAAAACTTTAGAAGACATACGGCTAGATTACGAGTTTTGCGGTAAGAGCTGCTCGATGCTAACTTGCAAGTTATTGTCACCGCTCACCTCCCTATAGCGCTGCTATTACAGGTTTGCATAAACCCGGTGTTAGCAGGCAATAAGTGAGCGTAGAGCAAAATTGAGCTCCATACCGCACTCCATTACCAGAGCTGCTTTGTGCTGGTTTTACGTGCTCGTGCACGATTTCCCCATAGACATCAATGGGGAGAGCCGGCTGGAAAAAAGCCCAACACCTGCAATAAAGGAGCGTAAAGCTCCGTAACGCAACCCCATTGATTCCTATTTGGAAATAAAAAGTTATTTCTACACCTAACACCCTAACATAAACCCCAAGTCTAAAAACCCCTAATCTGCCGCCCCAGACATCGCAGCTACCTACATTATACTTATTAACCCCTAATCTGCTGCCCCCAACATCGCCGACACCTACATTACACTTATTAACCCATAATCTGCTGGCCCAGACACCGCCGCAACCTACATTATACTTATTAACCCCTAATCTGCTGCCCCAATGCTGCCGCCACCTACCTACAGCTATTAACCCCTATTCTGCCACCCCAACGTCACCGCCACTATACTAAAGTTATTAACCCCTAACCCTAAGTCTAACCCTAACACTCCTAACTTAAATGTAATTTAAAAATTCTAAATAAAACCTACTATTAATAACTAACTAATTCCTATTTAAAACTAAATACTTACCTATAAAATAAACTCTAAGCTAGCTACAATATAACTAATAGTTACATTACATCTTTCTTAGGTTTTATTTTTATTTCACTTGTAAGTTTGTATTTATTTTAACTAGGTAGACTAGTTAGTAAATAGTTATTAACTATTTACTAGCTACCTAGCTAAAATAAATAAAATTTACCTGTAAAATAAAACCTAACCTAACACCTAACATTACACTGCAATTAAATAAATTACATTTATTAAATACAATTAGCTAAATTACAAAAAAACAAACACTAAATTACACAAAATAAAAAATAAATTATCAAATATTTAAACTAATTACACCTAATCTAATAGCCCTATCAAAATAAAAAAGCCCCACCAAAATAAAAAACCCTAGCCTAAACTAAACTGCCAATAGCCCTTAAAAAGGCCTTTTGTGGGGCATCTAAAATGCCTAAGCTCCCCATTGCCCTGAAAAGTTTTTGAAGACCCGACATCCATCCTCAACGAAGTGGAGAAGTCCTCAACAAAGCGGCAGAAGTCTTCATCCAAGTGGGCCGAAGTCTTCATCCAACCGGGCAGAGGTCTTCATCCAGACGGCATCTTCTATCTTGATCCATCCGGCGCGGAGCGGCTCCATTTTCAAGACATCCGGCGCGGAGCATCCTCTTCTGACGACGGCTCTTCTCGAATGAAGGTTACTTTAAGTGATGTCATCCAAGATGGCATCCCTTGAATTCCGATTGGCTGATAGAATTCTATCAGCCAATCGGAATTAAAGGGTAAATAATCCTATTGGCTGATGCAATCAGCCAATAGGATTGAGCTTTAATCCTATGGGCTGATCCAATCAGCCAATAGGATTGAGGTTGCATTCTATTGGCTGATTGGAATATTAGGTATTAATTGTAAGTTATTTTAGATTTATTTTAATTATATTAAAGTTAGTGGGTGTTAGGGTTAGAGTTAGGGTTAGGGGTTTATAACTTTAGTATAGTGACGGCAATTTTGGGGGCGGCAGATAAGGGGTTAATAAGTGTATGTAGGTGGTGACAACATTGGGGGCAGCAGATTAGGGGTTAATAATATTTAACTAGTGTTTGCGATGCGGGAGTACGGTGGTTTAGGGGCTAATATGTTTATTCTAGTGGGGGCGATGTCCGGAGCGGCAGATTAGGGGTTAATAATTTTATTTTAGTGTTTGTGATGCTGGAGTGCCTTGGTTTAGGGGTTAATAGGTAGTTTATGGGTGTTAGTGTACTTTTTAGCACTTTAGTTATGAGTTTTATGTTACGGCATTGTACAATAAAACCCATAAGTACTGACTTTCAGTTTACATTATGGATCTTGTAGTTTTAGGCTGTACCGCTCACTTTTTGGCTTCCCAGGCAAACTCGTAATACCGGCGCTATGGAAGTCCTATTGAAAAAGGACTTTTGGAAAGCTGCGGTAGTTACGTTGCGTTCCACTCAAAAAAGTGTGCGGTGCAGCTAAACTTGCAAGACTCGTGATCCCAGCGGTAGTGAAAAAGAGCCTTAACGCTGCTTTTTCACTCATACCGCAAAAACTCATAATCTAGCCAATAGGCTTTACATTTGTGCTTCAATCCTTGCAGGAAGGATTATTTTATCAATTATTATTGACTGGAACAATACGAACTCTTGCAAACATATTTGTTAACGATTGTTATTGTATTGTAATTGAAGTGTATATTCTTGTACATTGTTAATGTCGCTAAGTGAATAAATAAATATAAAAAAATAAAATAAAATAAAGATATCCCTAATGAAAACCTGTTCCACAGTGCTCAGGACCTCAGACTGGGCCAGAACAACAATCCTAAGCACACAATCAAGACAACACAAGAGTGGCTTAGAGACAACTCTGTGAATGTCCCTGAGTGGCCCAACCAGAGCCCAGACTTGAACCCAATCAAACATCTCTGAAGAAACCTGAAAATGGCTGTCTACCGGCAGTTCTCATCCGACCTGGCAGAACTTTAAACGATCCGCAGAGAAGAATGGCAGAAAATACCCAAATCCAAGTGTGCAACGCTTGTTGAATAATACCCAAAAAAACTTAAAGTTGTAAACGCTGCCAAATGTGCTTAAACCACGCACTGAGTTAAGGGTCCAAATACTTATGTCAATGTTAATTATTTTTTCTTTGTAATAAATTTGTAAAGTAATAAAAAATCTGGGGTTTGCTTTGCCTTTATGGGGTATGGAGTGTAGATTTATTTTAAAAACAATATTAAACTATTTTAGCATAAGGCTGCAATATAACAAAATGTGAAAAGAATTAATAGGTCTGAGGTTTGAATACTTTCTAAATGCACTGTATATATATATATATATATATATATATATATATATATATATATATATACTCAAAAAAAAAAGTATTGCAGTATGCAGTGATACCTTTTTTATTGGACTAACATTATATTTAAAAGACAAGCTTTCGAGAGTTTTCCTCTCTTCCTCAGGTCTAAAGCAAGTATTGCTTCAGACCTGAGGAAGAGAGGAAAACTCTCGAAAGCTTGTCTTTTAAATATAATGTTAGTCCAATAAAAAAGGTATCACTGCATACTGCAATACTTTTTTTTTGAGCATCTATCTACTGGACTAACACGGCTACTCCAATCTTCACTATATATATATATATATATATATATATATACATATATATATATATATATATATATATATAAATATACATATAGATATATATATACATATAGATATAGAGAAGATGCTTCTTTCTTCCATGTGAGCCTTCTAGCTCGCTGGAAACAGGATTTAAGAAGCAGCGGTCTTAAGGATCAGTGCTCCTTATCTCGTCCACCACCTTTTAGGTTGCAGACTGCAATCATCCTGATCAAATATGATCGGGATGATTGACACCCCCTGCTAGGGGCCGATTTTCCGTGATTATGCAGGGGGCGGCATTGCACAAGCATTATGCAGCATATGCTGTTGCAAATCATGTCTGTCCGAGGTATGATAAATTTACCCCATAGTTTTGAAGGGTGCCCCTATGAGGTGAGGGATTTATTGTAGCCTCACCATCCAATCTCCAGTTGTTAGCACATCTGATGCTTTTGCTTGAGCTCTATCTTTTTACTTTGAACTAGTAGTATATGTACAAGAAGAAGAGGAGAGCTATAGATTTAACTTGAATAATGTTAGCACACATCAGTTTGTTTGCTTTTGATCCACTTGTAATCTATTCTAGACCAAAATGTAGTAAAATTAGTAAAAATGTAAATGTACTTAGCATTGGTTAGTAGACAATGAAGTGTATTCAAGTTGTCAAGGACTTTTAAAAAGCAGGACAGGAAGCCATATGGTTACAGCAGGTGTCTGCTCTGTTGTGCCCCTCATAATGGCTTCTTATCTAATAGGATGGCATTTTATATGACTAATGTAAGAGGATAAAATGAGAAAAATCTTTTTTAATTCTTACCCAGTTCTGTTACCATCTGCTAACAGATATCCACTTTGCATTTAGAAATTTAAAAGTCATATTAACTCTTTATTAAATCTACCAATGTGCTACTCTCCACTGCCAGCTCTCTACGAAGGTGCCATGTTTTAATGACAGGGCATTAAAGGGACACTGAACCCAAAACAATTCTTTTGTGATTCAGATAGAGCATGCAATTTTAAGCAACTTTCTAATTTACTTCTATTATCAATGTTTTTTCTTTCTCTTGCTATCTTTATATGAAAAAGAAGGCATCTAAGCTTTTTTCTTGGTTCAGGACTCTGGACAGCAGTTTTTGATTGGTGGATGAATTTATCCACCAATCAGCAAGGACAACCTAGGTTGTTCACCAAAAATGGGCCGGCATCTAAACTTACATTCTTGCATTTCAAATAAAGAATAAAACCTAGGAGAATAAAGAATATTTGATAATAGTAGTAAATTAGAAAGTTGCTTAAAATTTCATGCACTATCTGAATCACAAAAGAAAAAAATTGGGTTCAGTGTCCCTTTAAGCATATATGTATGCTCCACATGCACCTGTGTGGAGTAAAAGCAAAACAGTTATAGGTTTGTTAATAGAACATTGCTAACACAAAGGTATTACATAAAGGCTTATATGCAGTCATGCTCATTTTTTACTTAAATTCCCTTTTAAAACATTTTTTGACACTGTGATCAGACAGGCTTCAGTGCAATTAGAACATTTAATAAGCATGAAATGTGCTAAACAATTATAGCTTTTCTCAGTAGATTAATGTGTTTCAGTTTCCAAAATTATAATTAAGTGTTAAGCTCTTATAATGCAAGTTATATCTAGTCAAATAGCTTATATACAATTAAACACATATAATTAAAAGAACAACAGTACTGCTATATACCAATTAATTTACTATCTATCAGAATCCTCTAACCTGTTTTCATTTACATGGGACATTAAACTGCTTTGTACAACTACACTAGCATAGTTACTACTCACCATACTTTTGCATTTAATCCTGTACCTGCAGCTCTCTTTTTTTACTCATTACAGAATCCAGTTGGCAAAGCTCTGCATTTTATACTGGGTGCCGCCATTTTGTAGCTTACATATTGTTGCTTCTTGTGATAGGGGCAGTGCACGTTCCCAGATCTGCTTTTTGACAGCTGTACCTTTTACTTCAGTTTAGCTCACATAATAGAGATGCACATTTTAAAGTTAAATAACAAATATAAGTTTCAAGATGGCGTCACAAAGTGTGAATATGCTTCACCAACTAATAACATTAAGTGGTTAAAATAAGAGAACAACTTTGAAGACAACTGCAGCCACAGGAGGTAAAACAATAGCAAGGTGAGTAGAAACCATTCTAATGTAGTTGTATTCAGAAGTGTAATGTCCCTTTATGAACAAAACATTAATGTCACCACTTAAATAACTCTACTATGTTAAAATATTTTGTAAAAGAGGAATAATTTAAATTAAAAAGTCACTGTTTTTCAAACTGAAAACTTTAGAAATCTCAAACAGAATTCATATTTATACAAAGATACCATTATCAAGTTAAAAATACTCTCATTAAGCTGCTGCTTCCCATGATTCACCCTAAATTGTCATCAGTCCACAGAGGGGAGCAGAAACATAAAGGATAATAAAAGTATAAAGGTATGGTTCAAAAAGTAGCAAAATCTTCAACAGAAAACACTTCAAAACCAACATTTCATGTGTGTGACTATTAAAAATCTAGTAACCTTTTGAACTGTATAATACTACACAGGAAAGAAAATTAGTTGTGTTGTACATTGAATTACAAAAGAGTTCATATTATCCACTTGGCTTTTTACAGCACATTTTATACTCGGTACCAGATAATTAATGGTTAAGTTAATGTGCTCTACTTATGAAGCAGCCGAGGCTCTTGTGGGGTAGGATCACTCATGCAAGCCTACTTAAAGCAAGCAAAGAAGCATCAGTTATCCTTCCACCACTATTTAGCCTCTCCTACACTTCAACGGTAGAAGAGATAAAACAAATCATTGATTTGGGGTGATGGACAGATCTTGTTTTTGTATGTTTGGTTGCGTGAGCAGAGGGCAATGCTGCACAAGCATTTGTTTGTACAATGATAAATGCTCCACTTTCCTTTCCTGTGAACTTGGACATTCAGGTTCCTTAGCTGCGATCCTTGTCCATACCTCATTTAAAAAATGGCGCCTATCTTGTGAGCAAATACAAAAACACTCAAAATGGCTCTGTACCCAGGAGCAAATGTTAGTTATTCTGCTGACAAGAAGCTTGGAAGATAGAAAATTGATACTGCAAGAATGTAATTCAGCTGAACATGTTCTTTCCTAAGAAATAGTGAGTCCAGGGCGTCCTCAATTACTGTTGGGAATATCACTCCTGGCCAGCAGGAGGAGGCAAAGAGCACCACAGCTAAGCTGTTAAGTATCACTCCCCTTCCCACAAACCCCAGTCATTCTCTGAGCCTTTGAAGCAAGGAGGAGGTGAAGGTTTGGTGTCTGAAGAAGATTTAATTTATTTCATTTCAATCAAGATTTTATTATTTTGAAAGCCAGAGTAGGTTTGCTCTGATCTTTCCTTTTAAGATTGGTATTAGCCGTACTCCACGTTAGTCTCTTAAGTAGGATAGTGGTGGCTTTTAAGCAGTTAGGAACTTGTGGGGTGGGCCTCACTGAGATTTCCTAACATGTTGCAGCCCCTGTATGTAGGTTTACTCTGTCCTTTCTTCTTTTTTTTCACAGGTCTCTGTGAGGAGTGGTTTCCTCTCATGCTGGGTGAGTTGTTTCCTTCCAGACAACTTGAGGTGCAGGTAAGTGCCTTTTGTCTTTTGGGGCTAAGGGGCTGGCACAAAAGGGGTTTAAAGCTCTCTTGGGACACCAATCCTTTATAAAGGATGTTTAATGGCAGGGAGCAGGCACTGATCTTGTGACTAAACTGAGACAGGGATTATTACTTTTTTTATGGAATTTTAAAAGTATTTCCCCTTTTTTATCTATAATGGGCTGTGTCACGAAAACCTCGGGATTTAGCTAAGAAGGGGTTAATTCTGTGTAGCTTGAACTCAAAACAGTTATTTGTTTTTCAAGAAGAATTGTGACTTGCATTTTCTTTGAAGTGCCAGGAGCCTCCTAAATAGCTCCACCAACTGTTATTGTGTATGCATTGAGTCATAAAGCCACTCAAGCTCTTAGTTTCAGAAAATACACAGGAAAGGGTTTATGGCTTAGGCTGTCAATAGAATGCATGATGCAAAACAGGGCCTCAATCACAACTGACCAGGTCACTGAAAGGACATTGGTATATTATGTACATATGTGTGTTAAAACTGTTATAACCTTAAATGAAGGATAAATATGACAACCTATGGCATATTTGATATCAAACCGATTCTCCCAATGAAACTAAGAGGTTCTCAATATGTAAATATAGAAATAGTTACCTATCAGAAATTATAATGGATTGTATAATTTCAGGCAAGAACTTAGTCTATTGAAGGGCATAAAGACAGGGGGGTTTCTTAGCCCGTCCAGGAGGGTGTGGTCAGGCAACCTAATCTCTGGAAAATGGTATAAGAATCTTATGTTTTTAACAATAAGGTGTTCATTCTACATGGGAGGCTGCTTGCTACAGCGTGAGTGACAACTTTTCTTCTTGCCCATCTCCTTGGGGGCAGACTCATAAGCTAATGAAGTATTAGGTCTGTTATTTTTCTCCTATTTTATTTTAAAACACTGTTTGCTAATGTGTCATGTTATTTGTACCAACTTTTATTAATAATGGATTGTGCATAATATTTTTGGCATAATAAATCATTCTTTTATTAAGTTTGGCCTTTGTCTAATAATTGAACCACATTACTGAAAGAGACTGGAATATTAGAACTGTATAATTTAGGTTAATTTCTGCTAAATTGTATTTAGAGGGTTAATGTGTAAAGTCTGGGTTTTTTCTTAGGATTTTCCCTTTAATACATTTTAAGTGGTGACAGTATTGAAGCTATAGGAATTTTGGTTTACTGTGGGTGGCATTAAAAGGGAGTTTAGGGCATTTCTCTTACGTCTAGTACAGACTAGCGAGTGTGGTTAACCCTTGCACCCACTAAACTGAATCCCAAGCTTGCCTCGTGTGGCTAGATTGTGACCTATTGGTGACAGAAAAGGGGGGCTGATAACCCTTTCTGTACCAAATAAGTGACTGGTGCAGGGTTGGATAACCTTGGTTTGTCACAAATTGGTGGCAGCGGTGGGATCATTTTTTATTATTAGATTTTAGTGCGTGTGGATTTGCTAGTGTGAAAATCCTGGTACTAAAAGAAATTGTTTCTTACAATTTCCAAAGGCTAAAACTCAGTGCATTATATAGTCACACATTGCAAACAGTCCCCTTCCCTATTCTCTGTTTTTCTTTTCTATTTTATTTTTGCTATGCAATCATACGAGCAGCAATCTAAAGAGAATCTGGTACTCTTATGCCAGGAGCGTTCAAAGAACAAAGATTTATTAATACAAGCTCTTGTGGAATATAATAATAGCCAAATCACGCCAGTTGAGGTCTCAGGAGAGATGTCTGCAGCTGGGGGCAGCTATTCATCAGGATCTTTGGATCCCTTGGACTTTTATTTGTAAACTATTCTTAAACATATGGGCTCAGTGGATGCAAGTTTGCGCATGGAACTGATTACAAAGTTTTATGAAAGACAGGCTGCTGAACGACAGGCTGCTGTGGCTGAGAGACAGGCTACTCTGGCAGCTGAGAGACAGGCTGCTGAATGACAGGCTGCTGTGGCTGAGAGACAGGCATCTCTGGCAGCTGAGAGAGAGGCTCTGGCAGCTGAAAGACATGCTGCTGAACGACAGGCGGAGAGAGAGTATCAGCTACAGCTTGCACGGTTGGAGAGAGGGACGGTCTCCCATGTTGTTAGTGAACCTAGAAACCCACCTGCTCCCAGAGTGCCTGCAGAGAATTTTCCCACCCTGGAGAAAGATGGAGATGTGGATGTATTCCTGCATAGCTTTGAGAAAGTTTGCAGACAGTTCCAGTTGTCAAGGGAGCAGTGGGCCAAGTACCTTACCCCTGGTCTGAAAGGTCCTGCACTGGAGGCGTTTGCTGAACTACCCCCAGAGTTTGATCAGGACTATGATTCCATTAAAGCTGCACTGCAGACGAGATATAATCTTACTCCTGAGGTGTACAGAAAGAAATTCCGTTCTCTGCAGAAAGGTTTGTCAGAGAGCTATACTGCAGCTGTTGGGAACTTGATGACAGCCTTTAAACAGTGGGTCAGAGGATTAAAAGTTGCCACTATGGAGGAGCTGGAAGATTTGATTGTGAAGGAGCAATTTATGCAGCTGTGCCCAGCCGAAGTTCAAGAATGGGTTTTGGATTGGAAGCCCATAAGAGCATTGGAAGCTGGCGAGCTGGCTGATTTTTACACAGCCAACAGGTCACCAGGGAATGGGAGGAAATCCTTTTCTAAGGGGGGATCTACCTGGAAGGGAGCTGCTGCACGACCCCCCTTCACAAAACCTGCTGTGCCTTTATCTATTGTGTCTGCTCCCTCTGGGAAAGGAGGGGCAGGTGCTGCACCTGGGCAGGGAGATACCCGCAAGTGTTTTGCTTGTCAAAAAATGGGTCACATCAGCACTAACTGCCCAGAGAGGAAGAAACCTTCAGCATCAGCAGGAGGAGGCCACTCCTCAGGATTATCATCTTCGGTTTTGTTTGTAACCCGGCCAGAGGAAAGTACCAATGAGAACCTACAACCTGTTACTGTTGGAGATAAGGTAACATTAGGGCTCAGAGACACAGGTGCAGAAGTGACTATTGTGCATCCAGAGCTAGTGAGCTTGGAGGACATTATCCCTGGAAAGACTCTAGCAGTAAAAGGGATTGGGGGAGTAAAACCTGCAGTGCCTATGGCACAAGTATATCTAGATTGGTGAGCAGGAAGAGGGTTAAGAGATGTGGGAGTGTCAGATAATATTCCTACAAATGTATTGCTTGGTACTGATTTGGGTAGATTATTGTCACAGTATATACCTGATCATGATACCTGTGACCTAGGTAAACAAGATAAGGGTCCTAATGTACAAGAGACCATGTGTAACTATGCTCAGATATGTGCTGAAGGGGAGGGGGGCAGGGTGTGTGTGTGACACAGCCTTTACCTGAACCAGACATGTCTGTAGGGCCCTGTGAAAATATGGGAGGATGCACGGACAGAGAGAGAGAGAGAGAGAGAGAGCTGAATGAGAATGACAGTCTGTTGGTGTGTGAACCAATCATCTCTAAGTACCAAAAGTGTGTAGAAGTAGTGCCAGAGGGGGAGGGCCCCTCTGTATCAGTGGTGACCCGACAGCAGTCTGCCCAGATTAGGGAGCAGGGGGTGCTTCAGCCTGAGGACCCAGGGGAGAACACTGATAAGGAAGGTGGGGGGCCTCAAACAGCACAGTCACTAATAATTGGTCAGAGTCAGGATTTTCAGCAGGCCCAGGGGACCAATCCCACACTAGAGAAGATCAGGAACCTAGCTAGGCAGCTGCCTGCTGACTCTGATAAAGAGAATGTACTGGGATAAAGGGAGGTTGTACTGGGAGTCCATTCCAGTGGAGGGACAGGATCCCTGGCTAGCTGAGAGACAGTTAGTGGTACCTAAATGGTTTAGAGCGCAACTGTTGGGAGTGGCCCATGAAATTCCTATGGCAGGACATCTAGGGGTACAGAGAACCAAAGCCCGGTTGTCCCATTACTTTTATTGGCCAGGGATGGGTACTGATGTTGCTAATTATTTTCGCTCCTGTCCTGCATGTCAGAAAGTGGGGAAACCTGGAGAGGTGGGACGTACCCCTTTAATTCCCCTCCCCATAGTGACTGAGCCCTTTGAGAGGGTGGCTGTGGATATAGTATGGCCCCTAGCTATCCCAAGCAGTTCAGGGAAAAGATTGATTCTGACGGTAGTGGATTATGCGACCCGCTACCCAGAGGCAGTGGCCCTGTCATCTATCAGGGCTGATAAAGTGGCTGATGCTTTATTGGGTATCTTTGCAAGGGTAGGTTTCCCTAAGGAAATGCTAACTGATCAGGGCACGCAATTTATGTCTGGCCTGATGCAGAGTCTATGTAAAAAGGTGCAGGTAGAACACCTAGTGACTAGCCCATACCACCCCCAGACCAATGGCTTGTGTGAAAGATTTAATGGAACCCTGAAGCAGATGCTCAAAACCTTTTGTGGAGTCACAGGGAAAGGTCTGGGAGCGTTACCTGACGCACCTCCTATTTGCTTATAGAGAGGTGCCCCAGGAATCCACTGGTTTCTTCCCCTTTGAACTCCTATATGGACGCAGTGTGCGTGGCCCCCTTGATCTGATCAGGGAGGGACGGGAAGGCAAATTGGGTGCTCAAGAGACCTCGGTAGTAGACTATGTAATAAGCTTCAGGGACAGAATGCATAGCCTAGTGGGGGAGGTACAGGAAAACCTAAAGGCTGCCCAGTCTAAGCAGAAGCAGTGGTATGACCGGAATGCCAGATAGAGAGTGTATGATGTTGGCCAGAATGTGCTTGTTTTAATACCCAAGAGACAGAACAAACTACAGGCTGCCTGGGAGGGTCCATTTACTATCCTAAAGAGGATGAATGATGTGAACTATGTGGTGTCTCTGGATGAGGAGGGTAAAAGGCAAAAAATCTATCATATAAATATGATAAAAGCCTATTATGACAGAGAACCCACCGTGTTAACTGTGTGTAGTTTACCTTGAGAAGAGCATGAGACTGACCCTCTTGTTGATTTACTGGCACCCACCAGGAAAAACAACACCCTAGAAGCTGCCCAGATTAGTGCCCACTTAACTGGGGATCAGCGGCATCAGCTGTCTGAGGGGCTTAGGCCTTACTATAGCGTGTTCACAGGTAAGCCTGGCAGGACACCCTTAGTCACACATCATGTAGATACTGAGAATCACCATCCCCTCAGACAAACAACGTACAGGGTATCCTTGCAGGTCAGTGCTGACATAAAAAGGGAGATAGAGGAGATGCTAGAGCTGGGAGTGATTTGCAAGTCCCACAGCCCCTGGGCCTCCCCAGTAGTACTAGTCCCCAAAAAGGACAAAACCACTAGGTTCTGTGTAGATTACAGAAAGCTAAACTTAGTGACTGAATTTGATGCCTATCCTATGCCTCGCATAGATGAACTACTGGACAGGCTAGCAGGGGCCAAGTTTCTTAGCATCATGGATCTCAGCAGGGGATACTGGCGGATCCCTATGACCCCTGAAGCACAAGAGAGGTCTGCCTTTATCACTCCTTTTGGGCTATATGAATTCCAAGTGATGCCCTTTGGGATGAAAAATGCCCCTGCCACATTCCAGCGGCTAGTTAACCACTTATTGGAGGGGCTAGAGGGGCAAGCTGTTGCATACCTGGATGATATTGCAGTGTTCAGTGATACCTGGGAGGAACACCTCACACATTTAGCCAGTGTATTGGACCAAATAGCCACTGCTGGGCTAACTATAAAACCAGATAAGTGTCAGCTGGGCATGGGGGAGGTCCAGTACTTGAGTCACCTGGTGGGAGGAGGGGTACTGCGCCCCGAGCCAAGTAAAACTGAAGCCATAATGGCCTGGCCCACCCCTAAGACAAATAAACAGGTTATGTCCTTCCTGGGTACCGCAGGGTACTATAGAAAGTTTGTGCCACACTATAGTACCATAGCCAAACCCCTAACAGGCCTTACCAAAAAAAGCCTACCTCTAACAGTCAAATAGACCCCTGAGTGTGACAGGGCTTTTAATTTATTGAAAATTGCCCTTACGGATTCCCATGTACTACAGGCCCCTGATTTCCACAGGAGAATCGTAGTGTAAATGGATGCTTCTAACTATGGGCTAGGGGCTGTGCTGAGTCAGGTGGATAAGAAAGGTGAGGAGCACCCCATTGTGTACCTAAGCAGGAAATTACTTCCACGAGAAGTGGCATATGCTACTGTGGAAAAAGAGTGCCTTGCTATAGTTTGGGCCTTGCAAAAGCTACAGCCTTATCTGTATGGACACCAGTTTACCGTGATAACTGACCACAACCCATTACACTTGTTACATAGGGTAGCTGGCTCAAATGGTAAACTCCTCAGGTGGAGCCTAGCTCTACAACAACATGAGTTTACCATACAACATAAAAAGGGCAGTATGCATGGTAACGCTGATGGTCTGTCACACCAGGAGGAGTGTCCTCTTTGATACGCATTGGGAGTGGCTTGTAGCCACCCCCTTTTGCGTCTCTTATTGGGGGAGGTGTCACAAAAACCTCAGGATTTAGCTAAGAAGGGGTTTATTCTGTGTAGCTTGAACTCAAAACAGTTATTTGTTTTTCAAGAAGAATTGTGACTTGTATTTTCTTTGAAGTGCCAGGAGCCTCCTAAATAGCTCCACCAACTGTTATTGTGTATGCATTGAGTCATAAAGCCACTGAAGCTCTTAGTTTCAGAAAATACACAGGAAAGGGTTTATGGCTTAGGCTGTCAATAGAATGCATGATGCAAAACAGGGCCTCCATCACAAAAACTGACCAGGTCATTGAAAGGACATTGGTATATTATATACATATGTGTGTTAAAACTGTTATAACCTTAAATGAAGGAAAATATGACAACCTATGGCATATTTGATATTAAACCTATTCTCCCAATGAAACTAAGAGGTTCTCGATATGTAAATATAGAAATAGTTACCTAGCAGAAATTATAATGGATTGTATAATTTCAGGCAAGAACTTAGTCTATTGAAGGGCATAAAGACAGGGGGGTTTCTTAGCCCGCCCAGGAGGGTGTGGTCAGGCAACCTAATCTCTGGAAAATGGTATAAGAATCTTATGTTTTTAACAATAAGGTGTTCATTCTACATGGGAGGCTGCTTGCTACAGCGTGAGTGACAACTTTTCTTCTTGCCCATCTCCTTGGGGGCAGACTCATAAGCTAGTGAAGTATTAGGTCTGTTATTTTTCTCCTATTTTATTTTAAAACACTGTTTTCTAATGTGTCATGTTATTTGTACCAACTTTTATTAATAATGCATTGTGCATAATATTTTTGGCATAATAAATCATTCTTTTATTAAGTTTGGCCTTTGTCTAATAATTGAACCACGTTACTGAAAGAGACTGGAATATTAGAACTTTATAATTTAGGTTATTTTCTGCTAAATTGTATTTAAAGGGTTAATGTGTAAAGTCTGGGTTTTTTCTTAGGATTTTCCCTTTAATAAATTTTTAGTGTTGGCAGTATTGGAGCTATAGGATTGTTGGTTTAGTGTGGGTGACATTAAAAGGGAGTTTAGGGCATTTCTCTTACGTCTAGTACAGACAAGGGAGTGTGGTTAACCCTTGCACCCACTAAACTGAATCACAAGCTTGCCTGGTGTGGCTAGATTGTGAACTATTGGTGACAGAAAAAGGGGGCTGATAACCCTTTCTGTACCAAATAAGTGATTGGCGCAGGGTTGGATAACCTTGGTTCGTCACAGGCTGTAAGTTGAGCTAAGCATGCTTGAGACATTATTGCTCTGTTGAGATCCTGACAGTGGGATAGTCACTCTCTGTGTTCGGCTTAGAACAGTTTACTCTGCTTATGTATATCTGTGTCAGGCGTTCTTAAAATGTGTACAGGATCTTTTCTCCCTGGGAGTGATAGTTCCAGTTCCAGGACAGGAACAGGGTCTAGGTTTCTATTCCAATCTGTTTGTGGGTTCCCAAAAAATAGGGAACTTTTTGATCTATTCTAGACCTGAAGTGTCTAAACAGGTTTCCCAGAGTACCGTCCTTCAAGATGTAAACTATACGTTCTATTCTTCCTTTAGTGCAAGAGTGTCAGTTCATGACGACCATAGATCTGAAGGATGCGTACCTTCATGATCCCATTACACAGGGATCATCACACGTTTCTGAGATTTGCCTTTCTGGACAACCACTTTCAGTTTGTGGCTCTTCCGTTGGCTTTGCCACAGCTCCCATAATTTTCTCAAAGGTTCTTGGGCTTCTTTTGGCAGTGTTCTGGTCTCGGGGACTTGCAGTGGCGCCCTACCTGGACAACATATTGATCTCACACAGAGTCCTTGTTGTCTTTTCTTCATTCCCAAGGATGGAAAGTGAATCTGGAGAAAATCTCCCTTGTTCCAGCTACAAGGGTAGTTTTCTTAGGGACTATAATAGATTCCTTATCTATGAACCTTTTTCTGACAGGGGTCAGAAAAGTCAGCATTCTTTTCTCTTGCCTCTATCTACAGTCTACTGTTCGGGCATCAGTGGCTCAATGTATGGAGATAATCGGTCTGATGGTGGCTTCCATGGACATCATTTCCTTTGCTCGATTCTATTGGAGAACTCTGCAGTTATACATGCTCAGACAATGGAATGGGGATCATGCGGATCTGTCTCAGATAATAGATCTAGATCAGTAGAAAAAAGACTCTCACCCATGGTGGTTTTCTCAGGAACATCTGTCTCAGGGCACATGCTTTCGGAGACCTTCCTGTGTGATTGTGACCACCAACACCAGCATGCTGGGTGTAACGGTACCAACAGGATACCAAGGGTTAATACCAGGGAACAATGTCCTGCATAGGGAATCAGCAACTCACAACCCAGCCAGTTTTCAGGTTAAAACAGAATGACATTTATTAAAAGGCTATGCCTAGTATTTATGCAGGTTTGACCCCCCAGATCGGGGGGGGGGTTGAAAGAATGTTGTACATTAGATGGAGGGAACACGCCCTTGACATGATACAATAGATTTACCTTGCTTAAGCTGATAACAATTTAAACACAAGACACATTTGGCTTTTCTTATCACCTAAGCATTTGCTCTCTGAGGGTGATTAAACAATGGACTGTTTATCAATAACATTAATGACAGTGCACAATAGCTGAGGCTAAAGCTAAACACAGTTAACTCCTTCAGTGCTGACAGAAGGGTCTGTCACATCTACATAGCACAATATACAGCCTATAGACAACCTTTCTTACGTTATAGTCCAGAAGTCGCTAGGTTTGCCACAATGCTCCCCCAGAACCAAGCAGGCATACACAGTCTGATCCCAACGGATCGGCTTGGGGATGTCCGGGGCAACAACTTTCGGCTCAAGTAAGCTACGGGGTGTTCTCCGCCATCTGCTCCAACTTGGCTCAGTACTGCCCCCACTCCAAACATGGAAGCGTCTCTTCCCGGAGGGACTGGGCTTGGGTAGTCACTTGGTTAACATCAGCGGGATCCATGGGAGCATAGGCAGAAACAAGGGGGGCCAAGTCATTTCCAAGGAGAACATCAGCAGGTAAGTCCTTCTTGACCCCCACATTCACAAGTCTAGCGCCCACTCCCCAATCCAAATGTACCCTGGCAACAGGTAGGCGGAACACAGTGCCCCCTGCTACCCTCACAGCCATAGTGTCTCCAGTGTGCTGTTTCTCAGACACCCAGTTCTCTTGAAGCAAGGTCATGGTAGCACCAGTATCCCGTAGACCACTGACCTCCTTCCCATTCAATTTAACCCGCTGCCGGTTATTCCGGTGGGCAGCTTGCACGGGGTCTGCTTCATGTAGGCTGCCCCAGCATTCTGGCGCCTCTACGTAGCGGGCCGCAGGCTGAGGATTATGTGGGATTCCGCCAGCGGGTCTTCTCCAGGACTGTGCTTGATTTGCTGCGTTTAGGGGACACTCTGGTCTTTTGTGCCCTAGTCGCTTACATCCAAAGCACCGAATAGGTTGTGAGTAGCCCCGTGAATTGAACCGGCCTCTCTGAGGGTAGTTCGTGGCCGGAGGCCGTGTGGTATAGCGGTGCGCCGGGGGTTGGTAACTGGCAGCTGCTGGGGTGACTGGGGGTCTGTACTCCACTCTAGCAGTGGGCAATCGGTATACTGCTCCCCCTGCCCCTCGTACTGCCACGGATCCGCCAGTGGGTGCTGTATCCGGCACCAAATGGGGAGCTATCAGGGTTAAAGTAGCTCCCGAATCCCGAAGTCCCTGGACCGACATCACCTCATGCAGAATTCCCAGGGGTTCCTCGGCTTGGGTGCTCAACACCTCATGAGCGGCTGGCTCCGTTTGGTAATGGTGAGCAGCCGCCCTTGGGGCCAGGTTCTGTCTGACCTGGTTCCAAGCTTGTCTGCTCCGATTTTGGGTGCACTCACGTGCCATATGTCCCCACTGCTTGCAGGTGTGGCATTGTATATTCGCCCGTCCGTTGTTAGGCTGTAGTCCATGGTGCCTCCTGGCATCAAAATGCTGGTCTGCTAATCTGGCTGCTTCGGTTAAGGTGAGGGGTTTTCGATCTCTCACCCATTCTTGGGCTTCTGGGGACAAGCCGTTAAAGAATTGCTCCAACAGCATCAGTTGTCGCAATTCTTCCATGGTGGTAGCTTGGCTGGCCTGTATCCACCCTTGAGATGCTTGATCCAGCTTGTGGGCCCACTCTGCATGTGAATCTCTTTCTGGCTTGCGCAGGCCTCTAAACTTGCGCCGGTATGCCTCTGGGGTAATGGTATATCTTTCCAAGATCGCTCTCTTCACTTTAGCGTAATCCTTGCTGTCCTCCCTGGGTACAGCGCGATACGCTTCCGCTGCTCTACCGGCTAGCTTGCCTGCTAGCACCGGCACCCATACGGACTGCTCCAAATCATGTAACTCACACAGTCTCTCAAAATCCTGTAAATACCCATCGATCTCATCCTTCTCCTCACAAAACATTTTAAATGCATGGTATGGGATTTTGGGTCTTACTGGGTTGCTGAGTGCGTCCAAAATGGATTCTGCTCGGGAGGATGCATTCCGCGGACTGTGTGCCATCACGTACTCATGCACATCTGCCATTACCACGGATAGCATATCCCGTGGTACAGGTTGGGGTAAAAATTCCAGCCTGGTCCTCATTTCCCTCTGGTATAGGGTCTCCTCCATGGCTGCTGGAGGCGTAGCGCTGCGAGCTCTGTCTCCCTCCATCAGCTCAGCAATTAATATAGCCTTGGGTTTGCTGCTGCCTATCTTTCCCCTGGCTTCTAGCAGTTCCTTTAACGTTTGTCTCTTTAGCTTAGAATAATCCATCTCCATTCACTTCGGTCCCTGGTACTCCTTCCATCTTAGTCAGTATTGTAGTAATCCCCCTCTTCCTGAGGTTACTGGCTTGTGTAGTTGCTCTTCTGGGCGAATGGGTTCATTCCGTCGCTTGCCACCAATTGTAACGGTACCAACAGGATACCAAGGGTTAATACCAGGGAACAATGTCCTGCATAGGGAATCAGCAACTCACAACCCAGCCAGTTTTCAGGTTAAAACAGAATGACATTTATTAAAAGGCTATGCCTAGTATTTATGCAGGTTTGACCCCCCAGATCGGGGGGGGGTTGAAAGAATGTTGTACATTAGATGGAGGGAACACGCCCTTGACATGATACAATAGATTTACCTTGCTTAAGCTGATAACAATTTAAACACAAGACACATTTGGCTTTTCTTATCACCTAAGCATTTGCTCTCTGAGGGTGATTAAACAATGGACTGTTTATCAATAACATTAATGACAGTGCACAATAGCTGAGGCTAAAGCTAAACACAGTTAACTCCTTCAGTGCTGACAGAAGGGTCTGTCACATCTACATAGCACAATATACAGCCTATAGACAACCTTTCTTACGTTATAGTCCAGAAGTCGCTAGGTTTGCCACACTGGGCTGGGGAGCAGTCTGGGATTCGTTAAAGGCACAGGGACTTTTGACTAGTGAGGAGTCTGCTCTCCCCATCGACATCTTGGAGTTGAGAGCGATTTACAATGTTCTGATGACTTGACCTCAGTTATCCTTAGCCCGGTTTATCAGGTTCCAGTCAGACAACATAACATCAGTAGCTTACATCAACCCCCAGGGAGGAACTCAGAGTTCCTTAGCCATGACGGAGGTGGCTCAGATTGTTCAGTGGGTGGAATCTCACAATTGCTGTCTATCTGCCATCCACATTCCAGGAGTGGACAACTGGGTAGAGGATTTCCTGAGCAGACAGACTTTTCACCCCGGAGAGTGGGAACTCCATCCGGAGGTGTTCTCCAACTTAACCCTCAAATGGGGGGTGCCAGAGTTGGATCTGATGGCGTCTCAGCAGAATGCCAAGCTTTCAAAGTACAGTTCAAGGTCAATAGATCCGCAGGCCGCTCTGATAGATGCTTTGGCGGTCCCTTAGGACTTCAGGCTGGCATACCCATTTCCTCCGTTTGCTCTCCTTCCACAAGTTATTGCTCGTATCAAACAGGAGAGAGTGCCAGTGATTCTTTTTGCTCCTGTGTGATCTTGCAGGATCTGGTATGCAGACCTAGTGGAGATGTCATCTCTCCCACCTGGGAGACTGCCTTTGAGGAGGGACCTTCTGATTCAGGGTCCTTTCATTCATCCAAATCTCATTTCTCTGAAGCTGAATGCTTGGAGATTGAAAGCTTAGTTCTGTCTAAGCGTGGTTTTTCTGAGTCGGTCATTGAGACCATGATTCAGACTCGCAAGCGTGTTACGAGAAAGATTTACCATAAGATATGGTGTAAATATCTTTATTGGTGTGAATCCAAAAGCTACTTTTGGAATAGGGTCAAAATTTCTAGGATTTTGTCTTTTCTCTAGGAAGGTCTGGAGAAGGGTTTGTCAGTCAGTACCCTGAAGGGTCAGATTTCTGCCTTATCTATTTTGCTACATAAGCGCCTGGCGTATGTGCCAGTTGTGCAATCCTTTTGTGAGGCCTTGGTCAGACTCAGACCTGTGTTTAAGTCAATGACTCCTCATTGGAGCCTTAAAGGGAAACTGAACTCAATTTTTTTCTTTAGTGATTCAGATAGAGCATGAAATTTTAAGCTACTTCCCAATTTACTCCTATTATTAAATTTTCTTTATTCTCTTGGTATCTTTATTTGAAATGCAAGAATGTAAGTTTAGATACCGGCCCATTTTTGGTGAACAACCTGGGTTGTCCTTGCTGATAAAAATAAAAATGTGCTGTCCAGAGTTCTAAACCCCCCCAAAAAAAATAAAGATAGAAAGAGAATGACGAAAAATTGATAATAGGAGTAAATTAGAAAGTTGCTTAAAATTTCATGCTCTATCTGAATCACGAAAGTAAGAATTTGGGTTCAGTGGCCCTTTAACCTTGTTCTTAGAGGTTTGCAGCAAACTCGGTTTGAGCCTTTGCACTCCATAGACATTAAGCTGTTGTCTTGGAAGGTTTTGTTTCTTTTTGCTATTTCTTCTGCTCCGTGTGATCCACTTAACCTTATCTTTCATGCCGATAAAACGGTTCTTAGTACTGAGTTTGATTTTCTTCCTAAAGTAGTTTCAGATAGAAATATTAATCAGGAAATTCTTGTTCCTTCTCTATGTCCTAATCCTTATTCTCATAAGGAACATTTTTTGCACAACCTGGATGTTATGCATGCTCTTAAATTCTATCTGCAGGTGACTAAGGATTTTCACCAGTCTTCTGCCCTGTTTGTTTGTTTCTCTGGGAAATGTAAAGGTTAGAAAGCTACTGCTACTTCTCTTTCTCTCTGGTTGAGAAGTATAATTCATTTGGCTTATGAGACTGCTGGACAGCAGCCTCCGGAGAGAATTTTGTCTCATTCCACGAGAGCTGTTTCCTTTTCTTGGGCCTTCAAAAATGAAGCTTCTGTGGAACAGATTTGCAAGGCCGCAGCAACTTGGTCTTCTATGCATACTTTGTCCAAATTTTATACATTTGATACTTTTGCCTCAGCTGAGGCTTCTTTTGGAAGAAGGGTTCTTCAAGTGGTGGTGCCTTCTGTTTAGGTTTACTTGTCTTCGCCCTCCCTAGTCCTCTGTGTAATCTAGCTTGGGTATTGGTTCCCAACAGTAATTGAGGACACCATGGACTCACCATATCTTTGGAAAGAAAACAAAATGTATGCTTACCTGATCAATTTCTTTCTTTCCGGATATGGTAAGTCCACGGCCCTGCATTTGTTTTTTTAAGACAGATTTTTCTGACTAACCTCAGGCACCTCTACACCTTGTGTTACTTTTTTTTTCTCCATTTACCTTTGGTCGAATGACTGGGGTTTGTGGGAAGAGGAGTGATACTTAACAGCTTAGCTGTGGTGCTCTTTGCCTCCTCCTGCTGGCCAGGAGTGATATTCCCAGCAGTAATTGAGGACGCCGTGGACTCACCATATCCGGAAAGAAATAAATTTATCAGGTAAGCATAAATTTTGGTTTTCCCAGCTTAGGTATTGGCTTATTAGACTGAGACAATGACAATGATTGCACTTATGTGGTGCTCAGGTCACCCCAAGATCAGCTGGTGCTTTATAGGACCTACGAACAATTCTACTTTCTCTGTTTTTAAACTGAACGAAATTATTCCATATGAAAAAGAAATGTGGTTATATTATTTTAAATGAACACAAGAGTAAATAAGCTGTGGTGTTATGAGTCTGCATGGATAAACCTAACAAGAGAAACAAATGCCAGCGAGCCTCAAGGTGATGCATAAAAAGTTCTTTAATAAATGGAGTCAAAAAAGTAATTTAAATGAAATAATGCTTATATCCCCAGCATTAGTGAATAGGTACAAGTCCTACGCGTTTCGGCAGCCCCCTGCCTTATTCATGGACATAAAGTGTAAGGTAAACTCACCCCTTAAATACACCTGTGTCCAGAGGTGTTAGTATCACATGATGCTTTCTATTAAAGGGATATTACGACTTTGTTATTGGAAAGCATGAATTCTCTTAGAATTGGTATAGCAGACTTAGATACAATTGATTTGATGAAATGTAAACCAGATTTAATAATTAACTATTTGAACAACTAAGCAAACTTATTTACTACTTCCATTATTGTGACCTATAATAGATATTATATAAACTGTAATACTATCACTATGTTGATAACATGTAAAAGTTTTAACTTTAGATTCTAGTGATAACTAGCAGAGAATGGCAGCAGTAATAGGGATAGCCATCCAGGAGGATAAACACCTAAACTTGAATGAATCTAATAACTCCCTTATTATGGGAGAACAAACAAACTAATTGATTTAGTAATATCTAATGTTGTCTGGAGAACTGAAGGATAACAGCTGAAGGATTTAAGTGCTTAAGAATTATACTTATTTAGCAAACCGTCCGGTGACACTATAGATAACTAGGGATATGAATAACTCCAAATATTTATCAAACCCCAACATTAGCAAAGTGCTATTTTCATAATACAAATGATTGGAAATCCAAAAAAGTGGATGATCATATCCAAGATCCCCAGCTATCCAACCGCAATATGGACTAATAGGAAGGCCACAAAAACTCAATATTGCTTTATTACTCTATTAGTAAGATAGGTAAATCCAACTCCTCTAAACGGATAGGGAGAAGGGACTTATTTCCCCCTCTATGTGCACTATACTAGCTATCAATCGAGTTCAAAGCATAGATTGCAAATTAACTTAAATATAACATAATGCTTTATGCAGTCCTAGTCATAGGGAACTAAATGTGAGGCATCCATGTCTTATAGACCAGGCTGTTAGCTCATATTGCCATATATCAATTGAACAATTTAACCTGATCAGTGGGTACCATTACTGACTAAAGCTATACAATGGTTCTAAGGCCTAAAGGTAAAAAGGCGCTTTTCCAAAAGGAACTAACGCTGATGGGTCCAAAAATTAATAACGTCCCCATCAATATTAAACCCCTTAGGTCTTCTGGTCTCTAATTTAAATATCCAGAATGCCTCTTTGTATAGTAATTTAGCAGATCGATCTCCTCCACGGATATAGGGTTTGATATGGTCAATGATTTGCCATTTGAGAGTAGCAACTGCCTTATTATGGACATGTATAAAGTGTCTAACCAAGTCAGAACACTCTATTCCATTCTCAATGTTTTTCAAGTGTTCCCTAATTCTGATTCTACACTCACGAGTAGTGCACCCTATATACTGTTTCATACACTGGGTACAGTCCACCAAATATATGACAAACGTGGTGCGGCAATTGGTGTATGAATCCAAGCTGTAGGTCCTCTGGGTGACATACGATTGAAAATTCCTTGTCACTTTTGCAAATCCACAGGAGATGCAGTTGCCAAAGTGGCATTTGTAGTGCCCTTTTACGTCCAGCCAACTTCCTCTCCTACTGGACGATTGTTGCAACAAGCTGGGAGACAACTGATTGCCAATTGTGCACCCTTGTCTGGGTACAAAATTGCAGCCCTTCAACACAAAGTCCTTAAGGCTGTCTTCAGCCGTGAGAATCGGCAAATGTCTACTAACAATATTGCAGATGTCATCGAATTGAGCACTGTAAGCTGTAGTAAATGTCGGTTTCGATTAATCAAAACCTCTATCTCTTTTATCCGTCTGGTCACGATTAGACAATAGGAATTTCCTATATAACCTTGAGACCTCTAGGTATGCACGCTCAATTACCTTCTTTTTATAACCTCTTCCAAGAAGGTCTTCCTTCAACTGGTGACTCTCTCTCTCAAAGTCCAACTCATCCGTGCAATTCCTCTTAACACGGATGAATTGTCCTTTAGCAACTCCAAAACCAGTATATTTCGGATGGTTACTGTTCCCATGTAGTACTGCATTAGTCACATTCAGTTTACGGTAAAGTGTCGTTCTGACACTATAGGTGTCTTTATCTCCCATTAGAATGAGGTCAAGATATGGGATGGAGTCATTATCACATGCATAGGTAAACTGAAGATTGCATTCATTATCATTAAGATAATCGATAAAATCTGTTATTCCTTGATGACCTCCCATCCATATGAACAGGAGGTCATCTATATATCATTTGTACATGAGTATTCGATTATGAAATGGATTACCTTCTCCAAAGACGTGGCACACCTCCCACCAACCCATAAACAGGTTGGCGTAGGCTGGGGCAAACTTTGCCCCCATAGCTGTGCCACATCTCTGGAGGTAAAATGTCCCCTTCAAATTGAAAGAAATTATGAGACAGTAAGAAGTCTAGGGTTGATATCAAAAAGCCCTTTAGGACTTCATCATATTCACTAAACTTATCCAGCATATAGGATACTGCCTCCAGACCCAATCTATGGGGAATGGCAGAATATAAATTGACAACATCAACTGTTATCCATTCAGTTCTCTCCGACCACTCAACAAATTCAATACATTTAAGAAGGTGTTTAGTATCCCTCAAGTATGATGGAAGATTAAGCACAATGGGCTGAAGCAAAGATTCTACCCAAATAGACATGTTCTCGAACATGGAGCCAATGCCTGCCACTATAGGCCTCCCCTTCACCCCCTCAAGGGACTTATGTACCTTGGGGAGGTGATGGAAGATCGGTATCACTGGATGTGGCACAAATAAAAAATCGGCAGTATCCTGATCATAGACTCCCAGCTCGAGACCATCATCTATGATTGACTCTAGTCTTTTTCCAAATTCAACAGTAGGGTTACACGGCAGGACTTGATAAACCTCAGAGTCCCCAAGCTGCCTCATCGCTTCCTGTATATAGTGTGACCTATCCTGCACTACCACACTGCCCCCTTTGTCTGCCTGCTTGATAACAATATCTTCCCTCTTCTTGAGGTGTTCTAGGGCCTGTGACAATTCTTCACTAAGATTGGGGCGTGGGTGATAGCTTTCTGCTGATAGTCTCATGAGGTCTTCTTCCACTCTACAGTGGAAGGCTTCCAGGAAGGGTCCCCTTTCCCGTGTAGGGTAAAATATAGACCTAGGTATATACCCACTATGTGTGGCTTTTAGAAGTGTCTGGTCAGTTGGGGTGTCTAAGGCTAAATCGTGAATGTTAAGAAAATCACTTGCCTCACTAAAGTCTACAAGATCATAGGGCTTTGGCTGGTCACCTTCCCCCAAATCAAGAGCATCAGTTATATTATTTGCTTGCAAATCTTTATTCCAAAAGAACTTTTTTAAGGTTAGATTGCGAATTAATTTATTCACATCTACTATAGTCTGGAAAAGGTTGAATTTGGAGGTTGGTACAAAGCCCAATCCCAGACCAAACACTTCTTTTTCTGCATTGCTTAACGTAGTGCTAGAAATATTTATGACATTTAGATGGCATATTTGTTGTGACCCCCTCTTCTTCTGAACCTTCCTGCACCTCTGCCTCTTTGCCCTCTTCCTCCGTGCCCTCCCCCTTCTTCTGAACTGTAATCCCTCTGAAAAACCTGCAATTCTCTATCTGTAGTACTACATGCCGGCTCGTAATTAATTGGCCTTGAATCATTGCCCTTTACTGTCAAAAAATCCTGCCTCCTTTGTTCAGTTTGAGTGGACACAACTTGATCAATGGTATTTTTCTTATTTATGCTCGTGTTTCTAGTGACAATAGGGTCTATTCGAAGTATACTATTTGGTTTAGATTTTACAGTTTGCTCCACTTGCATCTCAGAAGACTGAGAGCTAGGAGCTGGGGGTAAAGATAACTGGGCATCTGTAGTAGAGGGCAAAGCAGAGTCAGAAAAAGACACATGCTTATCTTGTAAATATGTCACATTCCTGCCACGTGACCTGGACCTTGACCTAGATCTACTTTGTGATGTATTATTACGTGTTTGCCAAGTGTAAACTCTGTTGTGTAGATGGTCATCACTATCTCTCAAAAATGTCTTCAACTTAAAATTATCTAATTCAGTACGAAACTTATTAACAGAGTCCTTCAATAAGGTGTCCATTTCAGTAAATTTAGTATGCATGGTATATTCAATCATTCTTAGTTGTAACTCAGTTATTTCATCTCTAGTTTTCATCAGAGCTTTTTCCTTAAAGATAATTATTAATTCCATAAGTCTCCTAGAGCATTCCGTTAGGATAGTGTTCCATTTCAATACAAAAGATGGATCATCAACCTGGAAGGTGGGAAACTTATTAAGGCGTAGGCCCCTGGGAATGAGATCCATTAACAGGTATTTCTCAAGGGCCCGCTTGTCCCACCACAACTTATATTCCTTGATAAGGGTTTTCTCCATCTGTAGAAAAATGTCACTTATGGAAAGTGTCTCTCTTTGATTAACAAAAGTATCTTCAATACTAAGTCTCTCCATATCCATATTCACAAGAGAGCGCATTGAAAATAACTCGTGATTCTCCATATTATAATAAAGTACAAATCACTCCCCTGTTGTAATTAGTGTGTGAAACATAAAGAGGTACACTCTTAAGATGAAAAGGGAGGACTGATCCTAGTATACAGTCACTGTCAGAGCTAGTCAAGCCAGAAGTGGGAAATAATAAGAAATGCAAAAGTTCAATTTGTCCCACTATGTAGCTCTAGACTTTGAGACAAGCAGTGTGGCAGATTTTAAGAGGAACGGAAGAAAACTCACCCGGTGAGCCTCAGTGGCGAATCTGTTTGCTGGACTCCACCTTTGCGGTTGCGGGAAATTTCATAGGTCTGGAAACGTCACTCCTGTTCTGATCGAAACTAGATCACCGCCAGTTCCCGATCTCAGACTGTGCTCCGCACTCCACTCTCAGAGGCCGGCTCCGGGTGAGTATCTCTCTCTGTCAAGGTGCTGCTGCTGCTACAAACGCTGAGCCTCTCTCCTGCAACACACCTTCGCTTGCCGTCTCAGCGTCCTGACGTCATCAGTGGTGCTGTAGGTTCAGAATGCTCACAAAGGCTCCGCTGGAAAAGACATCCACATAGCAAGAGAAACAAATGCCAGCGAGCCTCAAGGTGATGCATAAAAAGTTCTTTAATAAATGGAGTCAAAAAAGTAATTTAAATGAAATAATGCTTATATCCCCAGCATTAGTGAATAGGTACAAGTCCTACGCGTTTCGGCAGCCCCCTGCCTTATTCATGGACATAACGTGTAAGGTAAACTCACCCCTTAAATACAACTGTGTCCACAGGTGTTAGTATCACATGATGCTTTCTATTAAAGGGATATTACGACTTTGTTAATGGAAGTAGTAAATAAGTTTGCTTAGTTGTTCAAATAGTTAATTATTAAATCTGGTTTACATTTCATCAAATCAATTGTATCTAAGTCTGCTATACCAATTCTAAGAGAATTCATGCTTTCCAATAACAAAGTCATAATATCCCTTTAATAGAAAGCATCATGTGATACTAACACCTGTGGACACAGGTGTATTTAAGGGGTGAGTTTACCTTACACTTTATGTCCATGAATAAGGCAGGGGGCTGCCGAAACGCGTAGGACTTGTACCTATTCACTAATGCTGGGGATATAAGCATTATTTCATTTAAATTACTTTTTTGACTCCATTTATTAAAGAACTTTTTATGCATCACCTTGAGGCTTGCTGGCATTTGTTTCTCTTGCTATGTGGATGTCTTTTCCAGAGGAGCCTTGGTGAGCATTCTGAACCTACAGCACCACTGATGACGTCAGGACGCTGAGACGGCAAGCGAAGGTGTGTTGCAGGAGAGAGGCTCAGCGTTTGCAGCAGCAGCAGCACCTTGACAGAGAGAGATACTCACCCGGAGCCGGCCTCTGAGAGTGGAGTGCGGAGCACAGTCTGAGATCGGGAGCTGGCGGTGATCTAGTTTCGGTCGGAACAGGAGTGACGTTTCCAGACCTATGAAATTTCCCGCAACCGCAAAGGTGGAGTCCCGCAAAAAGATTCGCCACTGAGGCTCACCGGGTGAGTTTTCTTCCGTTCCTCTTAAAATCTGCCACACTGCTTGTCTCAAAGTCTAGGGCTACATAGTGGGACAAATTGAACTTTTGCATTACTTATTATTTCCCACTTCTGGCTTGACTAGCTCTGACAGTGACTGTATACTAGGATCAGTCCTCCCTTTTCATCTTAAGAGTGTACCTCTTTATGTTTCACACACTAATTACAACAGGGGAGTGATTTGTACTTTATTATAATATGGAGAATCACGAGTTATTTTCAATGCGCTCTCTTGTGAATATGGATATGGAGAGACTTAGTATTGAAGATACTTTTGTTAATCAAAGAGAGACACTTTCCATAAGTAACATTTTTCTACAGATGGAGAAAACCCTTATCAAGGAATATAAGTTGTGGTGGGACAAGCGGGCCCTGGAGAAATACCTGTTAATGGATCTCATTCCCAGGGGCCTACGCCTTAATAAGTTTCCCACCTTCCAGGTTGATGATTCATCTTTTGTATTGAAATGGAACACTATCCTAACAGAATGCTCTAGGAGACTTATGGAATTAATAATTATCTTTAAGGAAAAAGCTCTGATGAAAACTAGAGATGAAATAACTGAGTTACAACTAAGAATGAATGAATATACCATGCATACTAAATTTACTGAAATGGACACCTTATTGAAGGACTCTGTTAATAAGTTTCGTACTGAATTAGATAATTTTAAGTTGAAGAAATTTTTGAGAGATAGTGATGACCATCTAAACAACAGAGTTTACACTTGGCACACACGAAATAATACATCACAAAGTAGATCTAGGTCAAGGTCCAGGTCACGTGGCAGGAATGTGACATATTTACAAGATAAGCATGTGTCTTTTTCTGACTCTGCTTTGCCCTCTACTGCAGATGCCCAGTTATCTTTACCCCCAGCTCCTAGCTCTCAGTCTTCTGAGATGCAAGTGGAGCAAACTGTAAAATCTAAACCAAATAGTATATTTCGAATAGACCCTATTGTCACTAGAAACACGAGCATAAATAAGAAAAATACCATTGATCAAGTTGTGTCCACTCAAACTGAACAAAGGAGGCAGGATTTTTTGACAGTAAAGGGCAATGATTCAAGGCCAATTAATTACGAGGCGGCATTTAGTACTACAGATAGAGAATCACAGGTTTTTCAGAGGGATTACAGTTCAGAAGAAGGGTAGGGCACGGAGGAAGAGGGCAAAGAGGCAGAGGTACAGGAAGGTTCAGAAGAAGAGGGGGTCACAACAAATATGCCATCTAAATGTCATAAATATTTCTAGCACTACGTTAAGCAATGCAGAAAAAGAAGTGCTTGGTCTGGGATTGGGCTTTGTACCAACCTCCAAATTCAACCTTTTCCAGACTATAGTAGATGTGAATAAATTAATTCGCAATCTAACCTTAAAAAAGTTCTTTTGGAATAAAGATTTGCAAGCAAATAATATAACTGATGCTCTTGATTTGGGGGAAGGTGACCAGCCAAAGCCCTATGATCTTGTAGACTTTAGTGAGGCAAGTGATTTTCTTAACATTCACGATTTAGCCTTAGAAACCCCAACTGACCAGACACTTCTAAAAGCCACACATAGTGGGTATTGACCTAGGTCTATATTTTACCCTACACGGGAAAGGGGACCCTTCCTGGAAGCCTTCCACCGTAGAGTGGAAGAAGACCTCATGAGACTATCAGCAGAAAGCTATCACCCACGCCCCAATCTTAGTGAAGAATTGTCACAGGCCCTAGAACACCTCAAGAAGAGGGAAGATATTGTTATCAAGCAGGCAGACAAAGGGGGCAGTGTGGTAGTGCAGGATAGGTCAAACTATATACAGGAAGTGATGAGGCAGCTTGGGGACTCTGAGGTTTATCAAGTCCTGCTGTGTAACCCTACTGTTGAATTTGGAAAAAGACTAGAGTCAATCATAGATGATGGTCTCGAGCTGGGAGTCTATGATCAGCATACTGCCGATTTTTTATTTGTGCCACATCCAGTGATACCGATCTTCCATCACCTCCCCAAGGTACATAAGTCCCTTGAGGGGGTGAAGGGGAGGCCTATAGTGGCAGGCATTGGCTCCATGTTCGAGAACATGTCTATTTGGGTAGAATCTTTGCTTCAGCCCATTGTGCTTAATCTTCCATCATACTTGAGGGATACTAAACACCTTCTTAAATTTATTGAATTTGTTGAGTGGTCGGAGAGAACTGAATGGATAACAGTTGATGTTGTCAGTTTATATTCTGCCATTCCCCATAGATTGGGTCTGGAGGCAGTATCCTATATGCTGGATAAGTTTAGTGAATATGATGAAGTCCTAAAGGGCTTTTTGATATTGACCCTAGACTTCTTACTGTCTCATAATTTCTTTCAATTTGAAGGGACATTTTACCTCCAGAGACGTGGCACAGCTATGGGGGCAAAGTTTGCCCCAGCCTACGCCAACCTGTTTATGGGTTGGTGGGAGGTGTGCCACGTCTTTGGAGAAGGTAATCCATTTCATAATCTAATACTCATGTACAAACGATATATAGATGACCTCCTGTTCATATGGATGGGAGGTCATCAAGGAATAACAGATTTTATCGATTATCTTAATGATAATGAATGCAATCTTCAGTTTACCTATGCATGTGATAATGACTCCATCCCATATCTTGACCTCATTCTAATGGGAGATAAAGACACCCATAGTGTCAGAACGACACTTTACCGTAAACCGATTGCGACTAATGCAGTACTACATGGGAACAGTAACCATCCGAAATATACTTGTTTTGGAGTTGCTAAAGGACAATTCATCCGTGTTAAGAGGAATTGCACGGATGAGTTGGACTTTGAGAGAGAGAGAGTCACCAGTTGAAGGATGACCTCCTTGGAAGAGGTTATAAAAAGAAGGTAATTGAGCGTGCAAGGTTAGATAGGAAATTCCTATTGTCTAATCGTGACCAGACGGATAAAAGAGATAGAGGTTTTGATTTATCGAAACCAACATTTACTACAGCTTACAGTGCTCAATTCAATGACATCTGCAATATTATTAGTAGGCATTTGCCGATTCTCACGGCTGAAGACAGCCTTAAGGACTTTGTGTCGAAGGGCTGCAATTTTGTACCCAGACGAGGGTGCACAATTGGCAATCAGTTGTCTCCCAGCTTGTTGCGACAATTGTCCACTAGGAGAGGAAGTTGGCTGGACGTAAAAGGGCACTACAAATGCCACTTTGGCAACTGCATCTCCTGTGGATTTGCAAAAGTGACAAGGAATTTTCAATTGTATGTCACCCAGAGGACCTACAGCTTGGATTCATACACCAATTGCCGCACCACGTTTCTCATATATTTGGTGGACTGTACCCAGTGTATGAAACAGTATATAGGGTGCACTACTCGTGAGTGTAGAAGCAGAATTAGGGAACACTTGAAAAACATTGAGAATGGAATAGAGTGTTCTGACTTGGTTAGACACTTTATACATGTCCATAATAAGGCAGTTGCTACTCTCAAATGGCAAATCATTGACCATATCAAACCCTATATCCGTGGAGGAGATCGATCTGCTAAATTACTATACAAAGAGGCATTCTGGATCTTTAAATTAGAGACCAGAAGACCTAAGGGGTTTAATATTGATGGGGACGTTATTAATTTTTGGACCCATCAGCATTAGTTCCTTTTGGAAAAGCGCCTTTTTACCTTTAGGCCTTAGAACCATTGTATAGCTTTAGTCAGTAATGGTACCCACTGATCAGGTTAAATTGTTCAATTGATATATGGCAATATGAGCTAACAGCCTGGTCTATCAGACATTGATGCCTCACATTTAGTTCCCTATGACTAGGACTGCATAAAGCATTATGTTATATTTAAGTTAATTTGCAATCTATGCTTTGAACTCGATTGATAGCTAGTATAGTGCACATAGAGGGGGAAATAAGTCCCTTCTCCCTATCCGTTTAGAGGAGTTGGATTTACCTATCTTACTAATAGAGTAATAAAGCAATATTGTGCTTGGAGGGCCTGAGTTTTTGTGGCCTTCCTATTAGTCCATATTGCGGTTGGATACCTGGGGATCTTGGACATGATCATCCACTTTTTGGATTTCCAATCATTTGTATTATGAAAATAGCACTTTGCTAATGTTGGGGTTTGATAAATATTTGGAGTTATTCATATCCCTAGTTATCTATAGTGTCACCGGACGGTTTGCTAAATAAGTATAATTCTTAAGCACTTAAATCCTTCAGCTGTTATCCTTCAGTTCTCCAGACAACATTAGATATTACTAAATCAATTAGTTTGTTTGTTCTCCCATAATCAGGGAGTTATTAGATTCATTCAAGTTTAGGTGTTTATCCTCCTGGATGGCTATCCCTATTACTGCTGCCATTCTCTGCTAGTTATCACTAGAATCTAAAGTTAAAACTTTTACATGTTATCAACATAGCGATAGTATTACAGTTTATATAATATCTATTATAGGTCACAATAATGGAAGTAGTAAATAAGTTTGCTTAGTTGTTCAAATAGTTAATTATTAAATCTGGTTTACATTTCATCAAATCAATTGTATCTAAGTCTGCTATACCAATTCTAAGAGAATTCATGCTTTCCAATAACAAAGTCGTAATATCCCTTTAATAGAAAGCATCATGTGATACTAACACCTCTGGACACAGGTGTATTTAAGGGGTGAGTTTACCTTACACTTTATGTCCATGAATAAGGCAGGGGGCTGCCGAAACGCGTAGGACTTGTACCTATTCACTAATGCTGGGGATATAAGCATTATTTCATTTAAATTACTTTTTTGACTCCATTTATTAAAGAACTTTTTATGCATCACCTTGAGGCTCGCTGGCATTTGTTTCTCTTGCTATGTGGATGTCTTTTCCAGCGGAGCCTTGGTGAGCATTCTGAACCTACAGCACCACTGATGACGTCAGGATGCTGAGACGGCAAGCGAAGGTGTGTTGCAGGAGAGAGGCTCAGCGTTTGTAGCAGCAGCAGCACCTTGACAGAGAGAGATACTCACCCGGAGCCGGCCTCTGAGAGTGGAGTGCGGAGCACAGTCTGAGATCGGGAGCTGGCGGTGATCTAGTTTCGGTCGGAACAGGAGTGACGTTTCCAGACCTATGAAATTTCCCGCAACCGCGAAGGTGGAGTCCCGCAAACAGATTCACCACTGAGGATCACCGGGTGAGTTTTCTTCCGTTCCTCTTAAAATCTGCCACACTGCTTGTCTCAAAGTCTAGAGCTACATAGTGGGACAAATTGAACTTATGGATAAACCTAAGTTGGACATTTTTTTGTGGATTGACACCACTTATTTATTCATTCACATAATCCCTTGATCAACAGAAATAAATAAATATGCTAACATAAGCAAATAACTATAAGCGTTTTTAAGAAAAAAATGATATATTGCAACTTTACCAATAACTGCATTGCTTCCTATATAACTCTTAGTGGTAGATTTAGCAACGGCTGCTGCTCCATAACTTGCCCGCTGCCTCTGAGGCCACGGTCTTCAATCCGCCCGATCCTATACGATTTCCCTGATTGATACCACTTGCTAGTGGCCAATTGGCTGCAAATCTGCAGGGGGTGGCATTGAACAAGCAGTTCACAAGAACTGCTTGTGCACGCTGTCTGCATTTATCAATGTGCGGCGGACATGATACGCTACAACGTATCATGTCCGCTCGCACTTACATAAATCGTTCCCTTAGTGTTGAGGTACTCTAAAGCAAAATAAAGCAATTTCATGATGTAAACTGTAACTGCTATTTTAAGAATGATTTTTTTTTAAATAACCTGAGCACATACTAATTGTCAGATTCTAGTAACTATTCCCTCTCCCTATTCCTGGCCACTAGTTGGCGTCAGATTGAGGATTCGACCAAATACTTGAGCAGTCCAGGAGGTTAAAGCTTAAAGGGACATGAAACCCAAACAATTTATTTAATGAGTTAGGTAGAGCATGCAGTTTTAAACAACTTTCCAATTTACTTCTACTATTAAATTTGCTTCATTCTCTTGGTATCATTTGTTGAAGGAGCAGCAGTGCACTACTGGTTTCTAACTAAACACATGGGTGAGCCAATGATAATTGGTATATATATGCAGCCACCAATCAGCAGCGAGAACCTAATATCTTTGCTGCTCCGGAGCTTCCCTAGATAAACCTTTCAGCAAAGGATAACAAGAGAAGGAAGCAAATTAAATAATAGAAGCAAACTGGAAACTTGTTTAAAATTGTATGTTCTTTCTAAATCATAAATGTCTAATTATGACTTTACTGTCACTTTAAAGCGGAGGTAGCTTAAAAAAACAGGTTTAATTCGGTCAAAGCCAATCGGTCAGCAAAGGTACAAAATCGTAAGGCAAAGAGGAATCCGGGATTCAGTCGTCAACAACTGGACAGTGATGTACAAAGTTAAGAGATAAAATAGTAATCCAAGGTTAAGGCCAACAAATGCTAATAACAGCTAAATAAGGCAGAGCTCAGAGAAACACAATACTAGAGCAACTAAGATGGTGTGAGAGCAATATAAAAACAAAACAAAGTGCCAAACAGCAACATGTGTTGAATAGTTGCATCGAAATGACACTACCCGAAACCACGTCAATAATGCCGCACAACAAAAACAAAACTGAAGCCAGAGAGGGAAAGGGCCAAGAGTAGAAATAAAAACCAGGAAAAGGCATACTTGTGTGCCTCTAAAATACAAAGATGAAAGGGACATAACACAAAAAGGATTTAATTAACTTGTTGTAAAGTTTATTTTTTTTAACATTTGTATTAGTAATTTTATTTGCTTACATTCTTAAAAAATTTCTTCTTGACAACACCTTAATTCTTACATTCTATACTTTAGGTCAATTATATAAACCCAAATAAAAAAATGGTATTCACATGTCTAAAGATGTTTTATTGTTAGGGGCCTACTTATCAAGCCATCAACTGTGCTGATTTTGCCGGCACCAATACGCTCGCCTAACATCACTGCCGGGGACCTGAATACGTTCTCCATATTTAACAAAAAAGCTGTCAAAAAGCCGCACACCAAGTACGGGGCAAAGACCAGTGGATTGTTGATAACTAACAGTCATCGATCTCACTGCTCTTCGGCTTTTTCACAGCTTTATTTGTATACTATCACTAATTACCGAGACTATACTAAACTGTTTAACCCCTATACCGCCGCTCCCAGACCCCGCTGCAACTAAATAAAGTTATTAACCCCAAAACCGCCGCTCCCGGAGCCCACCGCTTCCTACATTATACTTATTAACCCCTAATCTGCCACCCCCTATACCGCCGCCACCTACATAAAGTTATTAACCCCTATCCTGCCTCTCCTGGAGCCCACCGCAACTAAATAAATGTATTAACCCCTAAACCGCCAGCCCCCCGCATCGCCATAAACTGAATTAACCTATTAATCCCTAAACCTAACAACCCGCTAACTTTATATTAAATATTAACTCATTCCTATCTTATAATAAATTTAAACTTATCTTTAGATTTAAATTAAACTATATTAAACTATTAATTAACCTACCCTAACTACACGATCGGGTTGATTGACAACCCCTCCTAGCAGCCGATTGGCCGCGAATCTGCAGGGAGCGGCATTGCACCAGACGTTCACAAGAACTGCTGGTGCAATGATAAATGCTGACAGCATATGCTGTCGGCATTTATCGATGTGCAGCGGGCATGATATGCTACATCATGTCATGTCTGCTCATACTATGATAAATCTACCCCTATCTGATAAAAAAAAATTCATATAAATATTAATAAAAAAAGTTATCAGGGTTCAAAGATATATGGTATATGGTCATGTATTTACTGTAAATATTTAACATTCCAATGTTCTGTATATAGGGAAACATTTTCTTTGTATGTTTAAATTGATATTCCTATATATATCTGTGTATATATATCCTAAATATATTTATATAGATATATAGATATATATTTACATTAACATTATCAGAAATATATTGAAATTTATATTTAATAAAAATAAAAAAAAAATTCTATGTGAAGAAAATTGGAATGTAAGATATGTATAACGTTTTAGGTCTAACGCGGTTTTTTGGTTAGCACACATGAAGAATTAGTTATCTTAAGGCACATTATTGAAATATAAAATATGAATAATAATTTTTAATATTCATTATAGTTACTGAGAAAAAATAAAATAAATATATATATATATATATATTCTATGAAATATTCAGAATTTCTCAGTACATCTATAATAATTATTTGAAATAATTATTAATATTTTTAAATATTTCATATTTAATAAATACATAACGCATCTTAAGAGAACTCATGTCGGGTTAGCGCACATGAAAAATTTGTGTTCACCTGTCGGATTTGCGCTCATAATAGCATAATAAAAAATATTTTCTGTGAAGAACTTTGAAATGTGAAATATTAATAACTCCTATTGGATTAGCGCACCAACAATAAATGTTAGGTTTTTTATTCTGCGCTCTCCTTGAAGTCTATGGGAAGAATAAGTTAGTGCAGACAGGATATCTGAAGTCCTTTGGTTAGCAAGCGTCAGGTTTCACTTGCATGCAAAACTTGTACTTTGATCTTGTATTACACACACTAACCTGCACTTCTAGTGGTATTAACACCTGAACGAAAGTGCTAAATAGAGCCCTTAATGCGTTTTTATCTACATTACCTATAAGGACTCCTCTTAATGATTCTCCCCCTAGATACTGATTATGTGAACGAGCCAGAATCCATGCAGCTGAATCTATTTCTTTTATAATCAGGCATTTAATTTTTTGGAAATTATATAAAAAACCGCAGGAGTGTGGTTTTGGAAGAATACATAGAGATTCACTGTCATTATATTATTACTATTATTATTATTATCATTTATTTGTATATTGCCAGGATATTCTGTATATGTTCTTTATTTATATACACACATACATATATATATATATATATATATATATACACACACACTGTATATATATATATATATATATATATATATAGCCTCTCATCTTTCAGCGCCAAAACCCACACTATAGGGTCCCCAGGCAACAGACTATCGAGGCACAGAGCACCTACCCAGAGAAATGCAGAGGGTCCCAACACAGAAAAGGGCCATCACTCCAGGCTCCTACTCCTGGAACAGGGCACCCCCTCCATCCCCCCAGCTAAGCAGTTTTCTACACAGCCCAACTCCTGATCCCCTGCCACCCGCCCTAGCTCTCAACCACTAGCTGTCAGAGCTGCAGCTGCTCTAGCTAATTTTTGAACATGGAGGAAAGGGATGTCATCACTCTGCCATCTCATTTAACATAAGCAGTACACCAGGACCCCCCATGGGGGTCCCATTGGTGACTCTACTGGTAGACCCCTTTACATGCTCAGTGTGACCTTGTTTGTGCACAATAACCACTTGTAGCACCAAGATTATGAAGATTGTGTGATGTATTTTTTTCCACTAATTATATAAAATTAATGACTAAAATTAAAATGAAAGTTAAAATGAAAACAACATATTAACATTATAATTTACAGATAATACAGATTTTTATGTAAATATGGGATATTGCTAAATTTTATAGATCTTAGGAGCCTTGCAGTAGTGTAATATATCACTAGAATTAATATGAGAGACATCAGTAAACATCTTTTAAGAGCTCTAAAACAGCACAAACAATGCACTTCTCTCCTCAAGTGGTAATGCTTGAGGTTGTAGTTCCTATAAGCATCAATGTGTCAATGAGATTAATATAAAATATATTACAATCTTACTGTGTTATGCCATCTGCTTGCTATTTAATCATCATTAATATTCATGAGAATGTTGAACAACTTGGAGTCTGTAAAAAAAAAAAGTTGCAGACACCAAAGATACTTGCTCTAAATATAATACCCTGTATTGTGCTTTGCACAATTCACAGTGAATTACTTTACAATATAAATCACATTTTATATTACAGTTTCATTAACAAGGACATATATTATAAAAATAGTTAATTTATTATTTGATATCAACAAGTTTATATACTTGTAGTATAATGGTAAAAGTGCTGTTGTATTACTTCTTCAATAAAGATAAATATTCCTAAGGTAGCATCTATGGTTTGTTAATATTAACATTTAAATTATGCATTATTTAACTGATTTATTGAGTGTTTTGTAAGCAATTATATATATTATACCTACACTATATAACTCAATACATAATGATAGTGTAGAGCCCTTTATGGGCTTGGAACAGACTTAAGGGTTTAGGCTTATTGGGGATGGGAGGTGTAGTGCATGTTGCAACAGTGTTGTAGTTAAGGGGGTTAAGATTTTGACTTACATTTATTAGGTCCTGACAGGAAGTCCTTTTTTCTGCTGTGCTGGTCAAAAATTCCAGCTTGTTCTGCCCTCCCTCCCTGTTTCTTTGGATGGCAGATACAGTATGTCTTATGGCTACCATATGGGTTGTATTATTTAACACAGTTGGGGCAGGGTTACTTGAGGTAGCCTTGGGTAAGTCTGTGTTTGTAATTTGTTCTCTTCCTAGTGATTGTTGGCTTGTGCGACTAGCTGACTTGGCCCCTCGCCATCCTTGGGGTGGAGTGATGGCCAGGTAGGTGTGTACATATGGTGTCGTTCCCAGCTAGGCAGGTCATGAGAACTCCCTGCAAACCCCTTTTTAACATTGTCATGGGCAGAGCATTGGGGGCTCTGCTGTACATTTGGTTTCAGGGCATTGACCTCTTGTTTAACTGGGGCAGACTAGTGACTCAATTTGCCGCCATCCCAGTTATTAGTCAGTAATTAAATAAACACCGCTTTTTGCGGTTTTTCTATCCACATAATGAAGCCGAATTATCAAATGTCTGTCGGACCTGATCCGACAGTGCGGATCATGTCTGACAGACATCGCTTAATGCGGAGAGCCCCATGCAGACTCGTGGCAAATGGGCCGCCAGCAGGGGGTGTCAATCAGCCCGATCGTACTCAATCAGGTTGAATTGTGGCGATTCCTGTTCTCCTGCTCAGAGCAGGCGGACAGGGTTATGGAGCAGCTGTCTTTAGACCGCTGCTTCATAACTGCTGTTTCTGGCGAGTCTGAAGACTCACCAGAAACACGGGACCACAAGCTCCATACAGAGCTTGATAAATGGGCCTCCTAGTCTGTGTTTATTGCATTATTTTAGTTTAGTATATAGTTATTTAATTTTGTAGCCACACCGGTAACTCTCAACTTGGGTAATTACCTTATGGAATGTGAAGGAAAAGCTCAGGAAGTAATGCATATCAATAGAGACATTGGGGTAGATTTAATAAGCAGAGGATGCTGCTTTCTATGCCCGAAGTTTCAGGCTCGCCTTAAACTTAAGTTAAGAAGCAGCGATCGTAAGACCGATGCTCCTTAACTTGTCCACCAGCTTTTAGGTGGCGGACTGCTATCATCCCGATCTGATTCGATTGTGTTGATTGACACCCCATGCTTGCAGCTGATTGGCCGCGAAAGGGGGCGGCATTGCACAAAAATTTCACAAGAAATGCTTGTGCAATGTTAAATGCCTATAGCGTATGCTGTTGGAATTAAGCAATGTCGGGCAAACATGATTCGCTACAGCGAATCATGTCTGCTCAAAATATAATACATTAACCCCATTGTCTAGATTCAGGATTTAATTGGTATAGATCATAATATTTTTGTTCCCCAGACACTATTGAATTTGTTGCAGCTGCTTTCAGTGCCACATAAGCAGGAAAAGACTTTAGAAGGTAACAATTGCACATCAGCGTATCTTCACCTGATCCTTAGCTATCGATGCACTATTTAAAACTTCACAAACTTCCCTTTTCCTCATTCTGACCACCATCTCCTAACTTGCAACATCACACCCCTCCCTAAAACTCTCCCTCCTTCTACTCCTCACACCAAACTTCACAGAAGCTTTATGTTATTAGATCAGCAATAGCTTGCTAATTCTCTCAAAGCTCTCCTTTCATCCATCTCCTCCTTTTCATGCCCTGACCAATCTATCTGTCACTATAATTCCACCCTTACATCAATCCTTCACAATCTGGTCCCTCTTACCATAGCTCGGAAATCACACACTCATCCTCAGCCCTGGCATACTGCTCTGACATGGTACCTACGCAGATGTTCCCGCACTGCTGAGCGGCACTGGAGTTCAGCTGACTTTCTTCACTACAAGTTCCTCTTGAACTCCTACTATTCTGCCCTTAATATCTATAAGCAACCTTACTTTTCTACTCTTATCTCTACTCTTTCTTCAAACCCAAAATGTCTGTTCTCAACTTTCAATACTCTTCTCCACCCACCCCCACCTCCTAATACAAGTTCTCTGTCAGCTCAAAATTTTTCCAGCCACTTCAATAACAAAATGTACTCCATCAGAAACAAAATCATCTCTCAACATACTTCAATTCTCTCACCCCCTCAAACGCTCACAAGCAACCACAACCCACATAGCCATAAATTTAGCTATTTCTCCCCTGTTACTGAGGAAGACATTTCAGCACTTATACTGTGCTCTCACCTCACTACCTGTCCCCTTGACCCTATCCCCTCACAGCTACTCCCCTCCCTCTCTTCTACCCTTACCCTGTACTCACATGCATTTTCAACCTCTTCCTCAGCACCGGTATATTTCCATCATCTCTGAAACATGCACTTGTCACACCTATCCTCAAAAAACATTCTCTCGATCCAACCTCCCCATCCAACTACCACCCTATTTCCCTACTCCCTCTTGCCTCAAAGCTTCTCGAAAAGCTTGTATACTGTATGCACACTTATCCCATTTCCTTACATTTAACTTCCTCCTTGACCCACTGAAATCTGGATTTCATCCCCATCACTCCACAGAGACAGCAATCGTTAAGGTTACCAATGGCCACTTTTCTCTGCTTATCCTCCTTGATCTGTCCTCAGTCTTTGATACTGTTGACCACCCTCTTTTGTTTTAAACCCTCCAATCCTTTGGAATTTTTGACACAACCCTCTTGTGGCTCTCTTCCTACCTGTCTAACCATACCTTTAGTGTAGCCTTCACTGGGGCTTCCTCTGCCCCGTCACCACTTACTGTTGGGGTACCGCAAGGCTCCATCCTCAGTCCCCTTCTCTTCGCAATCTACATGTCATCATTAGGTTCCCTAATAAAGTCCCACAGGTTTCAATATCATCTGTATGCAGATGACACCCAAATCTACTTATCTGTGCCAGACCTATCTCCTTCCTTGCTAACCGTATCACTGTCTTTCTCACATCTCTTCCAGGATATCCTCTCACTACCTCAAGCTTCTTATTTTGCCCCCTTCTTCCAAAATCTCCACCCCCAGTCTCTCTATAATTGTTGATAACTCCATCATTACCCCTACTCCGCATGCCCGCTGTCTAGGGGTCACACTAGACTCAGATCTTTCTTTCACTCCTCACATTCAGTCTTTGGCTAAATCTTGCCGCTTCCACCTTAAAAACATCTCTAAAATGAGACATTTCCTTACACAAGACACAACTAAGATTTGAATCCACTCTCTCATCCTTTCCCGTCTTGACTACTGCAATTCTGTCCTCTCTGGTCTCCCTAGCTGCTGCCTCACTCCTTTACATCCATAATTTTCCTTACACGTCACTCTTCAGCTACTGCACCTCTCTGCCAATCCCTTCACTGGCTTCTTCTTGCCTTCAGAATTAAACACAAAATTCTCACTCTGACATACAAATCCCTCAACTGCACTGCTCCCCCTATATCTCAGACGTTGTCTCCAGATACTCTCCCTCCCGTCCCCTTTGCTCTGCTCATGATCTCCTACTCTCCACCTCTCTTTTTACTAGACATGTGCAATTCGTTCCCGAATTTTGGCCAATTCAGAGATTCGGATAAATCTGAATTTCTGAATCGGCACAATAACGAAAATTTTGAATCAGTTTCCGAATTTTCGTATCTATTCTTTATTCATATTCAGAATTTTTCATTGTTCTAATCTAAACCACAGTTCCCAAATGCCAACACTAACTAAAACACTAAATAAAGCTATTAACCCCTGAACCACCATTCCGCGACATCGACGACACAAACTAAACATATTAACCTCTAAACTGCCACCCCTTCACTTCTCCAACACTAACTAAACATATTAACCTCTAAACCGCCGCCCCCCACATCGCCGACACTAAATAAAGCTATATTATTGCAATATTTTTCAACAATGATATTCTCTTTGAAAAACTTTCACAACAAACTGATCCAGAAGGAAGATTCCTAAGACTAGTTGGCCTCCTATTTAACAGGCCTATCACATTAGTTAATATTTATGCTCCACATATAGCCCATGCCACCTTCTTTCAAAAAATAATGACACATCTATGGGTCCCCTTTTTATTGGAGGTAACTTTAACCTCCCTTTAGATCCTAAATTAGACACATCCAATGGAACCTCACACCTATCAAATCATTCAATTAAATCAGTTTGGAAAGCATTACTAACAATTCCCACATTCGACATATGGCGCACTCACCATCCTACCAAAAGAGACTTCATGTTTTTCTCGTCCCCGCACAAACGATATTCTAGGTTAGATTATATATTTACAGACCATATAGGCCTTGCTTTAATTACTAAATCCCAAATCTCACACATAACATGGTCTGACCACTCAGCAATGTCCTGCCTCATGAACTGGCCTACCACTTCAGCTAATATACATATGGAGACTTGACTATACTTTTTTCTTACATACCCCAATCACTTAAAAAATACAAACAAACTTACAAGAGTTTTTTCCATTAACAATCCCATTGACACTGACCATTTTACCACCTGGTGTCATGATTATATGTATATACCTTTAAATATCTCTCTCTACACCCTATTTAAGTCTCAACCTCCTATCCCTCTTTGCTAGGTAATTTGCCTTTGTGGTGTGACGACCTGTGTTGAGCAACTACTTACTAGCCACTGTGAATTAGGCTGTCCTAGCCTTTACTTGCCTTTGCAATCTATAGTTTACTTGCTACTTGCATCCTGTTCTTGTTTGCTGATATTACAACTCCTCTGTGTTCTGTAGAACCATTTAACCTACCTTGTTGTTACTCTGTGAAGATAACTGCATCTCTCTCCTGCACGCTGCTGACAAGCGGTGCTCCATGACATCACTCAGCTGAGCCTCCACGCTACAGTCCGGACAAGCCGTTCTTAACCTGTTTCCCTCTGCAGAAGTACAGTACAGTTTTACCAACTACCTGTTTGTTTGATGAAGGATTACAAAGGTATTACCCTACTACTTCTTGTGACTTTCTATTTACTGTAGCACTTATATCTATGCTGGCACTTTACTGTATAACTATAATCTGATAACCAGTCGCTGTCTGCTAACTAATCCGTTAATTAATCTGACTCTGTAAAGCTACCTGCTTCTTGTTACTCATTTGTAACCATCTGCTTACTCTGGACTTTGCTACATTTCTTACCGCAACTCATATTTAACACAAGTTATAAGCACAAGGTTAAATATGACTGTCACGTTAGCATGGATATATGTTAACATTAGTGCATAATCTTCTTCCTGAGAACTGTATCTTTGTATGAGTCTTGGCAAGATAATCACAGGATTATATCTCCACTCCTATAATTTTGACTATATCGTCACCCTCAGTCTATGAGCATATCAGGGCTCTAAATAATATCTATAGAGCTCAGGGTTTGGTGTGAGACTGAGTGGGAACCATAGGAGTAGATTGGGCATTGTAGTAATTTAATATTATAGTCCTCACAAGATTTACATAAACTTTACACCTGGCAAGCCCCTAAATGTACAATCCGTGGAGAACTTATCAAAGCTAATGCCACACTAAATAAACAACACAGACAACAATACACTAAACTGACAGATGCTTTAGTTCAAGCAGAAAAACAACACAAACTCCACCCCAAAGACAGAAACTTAGAACAAAAAGTACAGGAAGCAAAAACTGATTTATTATCCTATTTACGTTTACAAGACACACATAGACAATTAGGAATTCACTCCAAATATCATCTAGACAGTAATAAATCTGGTAAACTCCTTGCCAGATACCTAAAGAAAAAAAGATTCAAGACTTACGTTCATTCTATGACAGTAAATAAAACTTCCACCACAAATGACAATATAGTCAAAACCTTTCAACAGTATTATGCTAAATTGTATTCCACTAGCCCTTCCTCTCAAACTTTAACAACCTTTCCACCAGGTCAATTAGATTATATACAGCAAGCACAAACTCCTAAATTATCATCAACCGACAAGGACAATTCAGACAACGACATTAACTTATCAGAAGTTTTATCCGTCATTAAAAATCTTCCTACTGGCAAGGCACCAGCCCCAGACAGCTTCACCTCCCACTATTATACCCGATTTAAAGACATAGTAGCTGGCCCGCTTACTGACATGTTTAATGAAATTGATCAACAACACACCTTTTCGAAAGAAATGTTAGAAGCCCACATTATTGTTATCCCTAAACAGGGTAAATCAGCACTCCACCCTCAAAATCACAGACCAATATCTTTAATCAACATTGATGTCAAAATTTACACGAAAATACTAGCAAACAGGTTGAACAGAACATTACCAAACCTCATCCACCCTGACCAAACTGGTTTCATTCTGGGAAGTGAATCCAAGGACAATACTTCCAGAGCAATACAATTATTACATATGGAAAAATCCTCCTCAGCACAAACTATCTTTTGACAGGGTGGACTGGGCATTCAGGAGTGCCACCCTGTCTCACTTTGGCTTCTCCCAACCCTTCATAAATAACATTTTCACATTATATTCTCATCCCACAGCCAAAGTCAGAATGAATGGCACAATCTCTTCTACCTTCCCAGTTTTAAATGGAACCCAACAGAACTGCCCTTTATCCCCCTATTGTTCGCGCTCTCCATAGAACCTCTGACCTGTCTTATCAGAGATAACAAACTCATCCAAGGCCTTACAGTAGATCACACAAAATATCACTGTTTGCAGATGATATCTTGTTGACACTGACTTCACCTATCTCTTAAATTCAACCCCTCATGTCCGAATTTACTGCTTACAGCAGATGGTCTAACTTCTCTATTAATTATAACAAATCAGATATATTAAACATATCAGCTACTCCACAGGCATTACATGAAATAAACAGATTAACACTTCAATGCAAACACAAAACAATTAAATATCTAGGAATTACATTAGCAGACAATATCCCTAACATCTTCAATCTAAATTATTTACCCTTATCCCAAATGATCCATACAACGCTCTCCTCCTGGATCTCACATCTCGGTCTGTCAGGTGCAACAGACATTTCATGGCATTAAATAATGTCAATAAGCAGAGGCGTAACTAGAAACCTCAGGACCCCGGTGAAAGATTCAATGAAGGGCCCTCCCCCCCATATATTTTGTATATGAATGAGCAGCAGTTTAATATTTTAGTTAAACATATATTTGTGTGAAAATGTCTTAAAGGGACATTATACACTCATTTTTTCTTTGCATAAATGTTTTGTAGATGATCTTTTTATATAGCCCATAAAGTTTTTTTTTTCAGTTTTTTTTTATAGTTTTGCTTACTTTTTAATAACATTGCTCTGATTTTCAGACTCCTAACCAAGCCCAAAAGTTTTAGGAGAATAACATCAGATACCTACTCCAGCTGGCTCCTGTTTGTGTAAAGGGTCTTTTCATATGCAAAAGAAGGGGGAGGGGGGAGTGTCTTATTTCCCACTTGCAGTGGGCTTTCCAGCTACCTTTTCAACAGAGCTAAACTGAGAGCTTCTAAGTAAGTTTTTAAACAGTTTTATACTGGATTTTTATACCAGTATCTTTGCATCTTATTCTTTATAGCAATATCTATTAGATGCAGTTATATGAAAGTTGGTGTATACTGTCCCATTAAGGGCCATCATAAGTGATAAAATTGCATGCTCCAATTCCTTAAAAGCATTTCATTTTATCACTAGTGACACTGCAAACCTATGTGTTTAACTCTGCAATGGTTGCTCTGCAGGTCCCAAATGGTACTTTTGCGGAGGTTAAGCACATAGCTTTGCAGATTCCCTGGTGATAAAATATGTAACACAGAATAGAATGAACAAGGAATTGGGAGTCAATGCTACTGAGCAATGCAAGGAACAGGGGACACCATAAGAGAACACCTAAAACTCTGGATTTCATAGAACAGAGGAGAGCACCAGCAGGAAGAAATACAGGGACATTTTACTGTTTTTTTAATGTTTCAAATAATCCATTTTACCTTTTTGAGTTTATTAAATTGTGTATAAATAACTCTGACCTAGATTTGGAGTTTGGCGTTAGCCGTGAAAACCAGCGTTAGAGGCTCCTAACGCTGGTTTTAGGCTACCGCCGGTATTTGGAGTCACTCAAAATAGGGTCTAACGCTCACTTTTCAGCCGCGACTTTTCCATACTGCAGATCCCCTTACGTAAATTGCGTATCCTATCTTTTCAAAGGGATCTTTCTAACTCCAGTATTTCGAGTCGTTTCTGAAGTGAGCGTTAGACATCTAACGACAAAACTCCAGCCGCAGGAAAAAAGTCAGTAGTTAAGAGCTTTCTGGGCTAACGCCGTTCATAAAGCTCTTAACTACTGTACTCTAAAGTACACTAACACCCATAAACTACCTATGTACCCCTAAACCGAGGTCCCCCCACATCGCCGACACTCGAATACATTTTTTTAACCCCTAATCTGCCGACCGCCACCTACGTTATCCTTATGTACCCCTAATCTGCTGCCCCTAACACCGCCGACCCCTGTATTATATTTATTAACCCCTAATCTGCCCCCCTCAACGTCGCCTCCACCTGCCTACACTTATTAACCCCTAATCTGCCGAGCGGACCTGAGCGCTACTATAATAAAGTTATTAACCCCTAATCCGCCTCACTAACCCTATAATAAATAGTATTAACCCCTAATCTGCCCTCCCTAACATTGCCGACACCTAACTTCAATTATTAACCCCTAATCTGCCGACCGGAGCTCACCGCTATTCTAATAAATGTATTAACCCCTAAAGCTAAGTCTAACCCTAACACTAACACCCCCCTAAGTTAAATATAATTTAAATCTAACGAAATTAATTATCTCTTATTAAATAAATTATTCCTATTTAAAGCTAAATACTTACCTGTAAAATAAATCCTAATATAGCTACAATATAAATTATAATTATATTATTACAAATTTACCTGTAAAAGAAATCCTAACCTAAGTTACAATTAAACCTAACACTATGCTATCAATAAATTAATTAAATAAACTACCTACAATTACCTACAATTAACCTAACACTACACTATCAATAAATTAATTAAATACAATTCCTACAAATAAATACAATTAAATAAACTTGCTAAAGTACAAAAAATAAAAAAGAACTAAGTTACAAAAAATAAAAAAATATTTACAAACATAAGAAAAATATTACAACAATTTTAAACTAATTACACCTACTCTAAGCCCCCTAATAAAATAACAAAGCCCCCCAAAATAAAAAAATGCCCTACCCTATTCTAAATAACTAAAGTTCAAAGCTCTTTTACCTTACCAGCCCTGAACAGGGCCCTTTGCGGGGCATGCCCCAAGAAGTTCAGCTCTTTTGCCTGTAAAAGAAAAAATACAATACCCAAGCCCCCAAACATTACAACCCACCACCCACATACCCCTAATCTAACCCAAACCCCCCTTAAATAAACCTAACACTAAGCCCCTGAAGATCTTCCAACCTTATCTTCACCTCACCGGGTTCAACGATCTGTCCAGAAGTATTAAGGTAGGAATATTCTGAGTTCAATCCGATTGGCTGATCCAATCAGCCAATCAGATTGAGCTCGCATTCTATTGGCTGATCGGAACAGCCAATAGATTGCGAGCTCAATCTGATTGGCTGATTGAATCAGCCAATCGGATTGAACTTGAATCTGATTGGCTGATTCCATCAGCCAATCAGAATATTCCTACCTTAATTCCGATTGGCTGATAGAATCCTATCAGCCAATCGGAATTCGAGGGACGCCATCTTGGATGACGTCCCTTAAAGGAACCGTCATTCGTCGTTAGTCCGTCGGGCCAGCAGGATGTTCCGCGTCGGAGGTCTGCAAGATGGATCCGGAAGAAAGAAGATTGAAGATGCCGTTGATAGAAGACTTCATCCGGATCATGGACCTCTTCAGCTCCCGCTTGGATGAAGACTTCATCCAGATCATGGACCTCTTCAGCCCCCCGCTTGGGCATGTATCAGGACATCGGAGGAGCTCTTCTGGACAGATCGTTGAACCCGGTGAGGTGAAGATAAGGTAGGAAGATCTTCAGGGGCTTAGTGTTAGGTTTATTTAAGGGGGGTTTGGGTTAGATTAGGGGTATGTGGGTGGTGGGTTGTAATGTTGGGGGGCTTGGGTATTGTATTTTTTCTTTTACAGGCAAAAGAGCTGAACTTCTTGGGGCATGCCCTGCAAAGGGCCCTGTTCAGGGCTGGTAAGGTAAAAGAGCTTTGAACCTTAGTTATTTAGAATAGGGTAGGGCATTTTTTTATTTTGGGGGCCTTTGTTATTTTATTAGGGGGCTTAGAGTAGGTGTAATTAGTTTAAAATTGTTGTAATATTTTTCTTATGTTTGTAAATATTTTTTTATTTTTTGTAACTTAGTTCTTTTTTATTTTTTGTACTTTAGCAAGTTTATTTAATTGTATTTATTTGTAGGAATTGTATTTAATTAATTTATTGATAGTGTAGTGTTAGGTTAATTGTAGGTAATTGTAGGTAGTTTATTTAATTAATTTATTGATAGCATAGTGTTAGGTTTAATTGTAACTTAGGTTAGGATTTCTTTTACAGGTAAATTTGTAATTATTTTAACTATTTTAGCTATTAAATAGTTCTTAACTATTTAATAGCTATTGTACCTGGTTAAAATAAATACAGTTACCTGTAAAATAAATATTAATCCTAAAATAGCTATAATATAATTATAATTTATATTGTAGCTATATTAGGATTTATTTTACAGGTAAGTATTTAGCTTTAAATAGGAATAATTTATTTAATAAGAGATAATTAATTTCGTTAGATTTAAATTATATTTAATTTAGGGGGGTGTTAGTGTTAGGGTTAGATTTAACTTTAGGGGTTAATACATTTATTAGAATAGCTGCGAGATTGGGTCGGCAGATTAGGGGTTAATAATTTAAATTAGGTGTCGGCGATGTTAGGGAGGGCAGATTAGGGGTTAATACTATTTATTATAGGGTTAGTGAGGCGGATTAGGGGTTAATAACTTTTTTATAGTAGCGGTGCGGTCCGCTCGGCAGATTAGGGGTTAATAAGTGTAGGCAGGTGGAGGCGACGTTGTGGGGGACAGATTAGGGGTTAATAAATATAATATAGGGGTCGGCGATGTTAGGGCAGCAGATTAGGGGTACATAGGGATAATGTAAGTAGCGGCGGTTTACGGAGCGGCAGATTAGGGGTTAATAATAATATGCAGGGGTCAGCGATAGCTGGGGCGACAGATTAGGGGTTAATAAGTGTAAGGCTAGGGGTGTTTAGACTCGGGGTACATGTTAGGGTGTTAGGTGCAGACGTAGAAGTGTTTCCCCATAGCAAACAATGGGGCTGCGTTAAGAGCTGAACGCGGCTTTTTTGCAGGTGTTAGGTTTTTTTTCAGCTCAAACAGCCCCATTGTTTCCTATGGGGGAATCGTGCACGAGCACGTTTTTGAGGCTGGCCGCTTGCGTAAGCAACTCTGGTATCGAGAGTTGAAGCTGCGTTAAAAATGCTCTACGCTCCTTTTTTGGAGCCTAACGCAGCCTTTTTGTGGACTCTCAATACCAGAGTTATTTTTATGGTGCGGCCAGAAAAAAGCCGGCATTAGTTTTTCGGGTCGTTACCGACAAAACTCCAAATCTAGCCGTCTGTTTTTATGTTACAATTTAATTTAGCTGCTTTTGACTGCATAGACTTCCACCTATACTGGAAATTTTAGTATAGTAGAACTGGCTGTAGATAAGTTATTTAAAAATAGGCAGCAGCAGAAGTCAACCTCCAAGTTGGGGCTCCATCAGCTTTGATAGCATATTAATGACTTATTGTATGGAAAAGTAACATTAAAGCTGTTTATTTTTATTTCAAACTAACAGGAAATGCATGTTTGTACACAAAATGGCCCCTATTGACATATTTCTCACTGGCTGTTAAAGGGACACTGAACCCAATTTTTTTGTTTTGTGATTCAGATAGAGCATGCAATTTTAAGCCACTTTCTAATGTATTCCTTTTATCAATTTTTCTTTGTTGTCTTGCTATCTTTATTTGAAAAAGAAGGCATCTAAGTTTTGTTTCAGGACACTGGACAGCACTTTTTATTGGTGGATGAATTTATCCACCAATCAGCAAGGACAACCAAGATTGTTCACCAGAAATGGGCCAGCATCTAAACTTACATTCTTGCAGTTCAAATAAAGATACCAAGAGAATTAAGAAAATGTGATAATAGGAGTAAATTAGAAAGTTGCTTAGAATTGCATGCTCTATCTGAATCACAAAATAAAAAAAAATGGGTTCAGTGTCCCTTTAAAGGGACACTAAACACCTGCTTAAAATTTTCTAAACTGTTTCTGAGGAATCAAAATAAACTAATACACTGTTCTCAATGCTGTATATTCATCTTACTACAAGCTCTTCAAGAAGACTCTTCATATTTTCTATGCTTATCCACAGCTTGTATTTAACTATCTATGGTGCCATCTTGTAACGTGCGTTCCACACAGGCACTGCAGTCACATGACACGTGTGCACAGTAGCTTCTTCTCTCACTGATGTCATGTAACTTATTGAAGGCAGCCAAATTGTCCTCATATACTGCAATACATTACAGTGAATGAGCATTGACAAAGTTTAATTTTATATGTGTAATACAGTGCTTCTTATTTTATCAAACATGTTGTCAACATGGTGTGTACCCTGAACAGATCTCTACAGTCTTTGTTTCACTCACTGTTTATAACTGAAAGAAGCAATCACCAGCCCCATGTTCAGTGACAGAGGGGAGGGGGGAGGAGGGAAGGGGAGGGGGTAGGAGGGAAGGGGAGGGGGTAGGAGGGAGGAGGGGAGGGGAGAAGGGAGTCTAGCAGCCGTTTTTTTAACTCACTGTTATTAAGAGATCTCTGAACACACAGATAAATAATTCCTTGGATATTGCAGATATCTCTCTGAATAACAGTGAGTTAAAAAAAAACAGCTGCTAGACTCCCTCCTCCCTCCTGTGGAGATCTGTTCAGGGTACACACCATGTTGACAACATGTTTGATAAAATAAGAAGCACTGTATTACACATATAAAATTAAACTTTGTCAATGCTCATTCACTGTAATGTATTGCAGTATATGAGGACAATTTGGCTGCCTTCAATAAGTTACATGACATCAGTGAGAGAAGAAGCTACTGTGCACACGTGTCATGTGACTGCAGTGCCTGTGTGGAACGCACGTTACAAGATGGCACCATAGATAGTTAAATACAAGCTGTGGATAAGCATAGAAAATATGAGGAGTCTTCTTGAAGAGCTTGTAGTAAGATGAATATATAGCATTGAGAACAGTGTATTAGTTTATTTTGATTCCTCAGAAACAGTTAGTTCAGAAAATCTTAAGCAGGTGTTTAGTGCCCCTTTAAGGGCAGCTCCACAATACTATTGGTAGCAGGTAATACCCAAGAAGCATAAAACACAATTACATTTTTTGAAATGCTCCATTTCAGATACAGCAAATAAAAATATCTATTTAACAACAATTACAATGTTTTCTATAAATAGTGCACAACAAAAACACAGGTTAAAATACAAGAAAATACAGGGAAAACACAGCCAAAACGATTGGGCACACACCGTCCCTTGAATACACAAGAAGCTGTGAGCTACCAATGTAAATGCAAAGGATGCAGGGGTCACGCAGCACGACATACAGATCATTTTGGATCAAGGGGCCACACAACACGACATACAGGTGTTTTGCTGCATCTGTTATCATAACCTCTTAATTACAAAACGTTGAAGTTTGTTTATTTATGTATATTTGTGCATTGATAACCTTGTACCCACTTTATTGGCTTCACTTTGGAGCTTATTACATAGATCCTCAATTCATTATCATGACAACATACCCCTTATACTTATTTTGGGGTTGTCCTCGGATAGAGGTGTTGTAGATTTTCTCCTCTCTGAAGCCTATATATATGTCTATCAAGTTCCACATTTAGGTTCTATCCCCAAAGAGACGTCTCTCATTGATATCTGATATATATATATATATAACGTTTTTTTTTATTTATTATTGGTGTTAATTTAATAAAATGCTAGTGCTTTAAACGCATTCCGGTTTTTCTAGTTTTGTTCTCTGTCTTGATCAAGTTCCACACTTGCCACTTTATTAGTATCTGAGATCCTATATATTGTTTTAGGACTATCTGTGTGCTTTGGAGAGTGCTGAATTCCATATCTTTGTGTAAGGACCACTAATCCTTATCATCTTTCTTTTGTTTTTGTATACCTACAGATCATTTTGGATTAAGGGGTCACTAAACAGGATACACCGTACTGTGTAGCTGTCAGAACAAGATACACTTGGAGCCAAGCAGGGAACACTGGGGAAGCAAACAGCACATACCAATCACTGTAACACACAATGGCAAGTGGGAGTAAACAAAGATAAGGTGGCAGGAGCAATACTCGCATTGTCGCATGCACAGCATCTTTGTTGTTAGAATAGAAAGCGCGTCTGACCCGCAGTGCAACATACCCATATGATGCATATCAGCTGCACTGTGTTGTTAATAATTGCGGGGATTAGCTTGGTTATTTAGGTGATTAGCTCTGTTTGCTATGGGTGGGCAGAGCGGAGTTATGGGGTCGCAATGATAGCTAGGAGTAGGTTCAGCAATGCACTTACCTCCACTTCACAGTCTCACTAAGCTTTTAACTTCTGCTGCTGCGTTACTGGCTGCATTGATTCACGCAGACAGCTCGTGCCTCCTTCTTTCCCGCTAAGCACTGGCAAATGTTTCAGAGCATTGCCATGGTAACCCATGTCAACGCTCTGATTTAAAACTGTTAAGGTGCTGAAAATTATGAAGAAAAAAAAAGTTTGTTAAAAAAAAAAAGCGTTGAGGGTTCGACCTGCCAGGCCCGGTCGCAATTGCGACTTCTGCACCACCGGTAGTTCCGCCTCTGTCCATAAGCCACACACAGAGTTAACTGTTTAGCAATAAAATACACAGTCCATGAATACAAGTTATTTGTGTGGATTTTACAGTGTTACACAACAAGAAAAACAATTTGACAGTACAACAACACTACATGTTCCCCCTCCATTAAGTATCCAACCTCTTAAAAATATATGTTCTAGAAAATAATTGACATGATGGAATATTAATGCAATATCTAAGACTTTCATAAATGTCATGACTCTTAAAAGTCTATACCACAAGGGGAAGGAGCAGACAGAGAACAAATGAGGACCGTAATGTTTGCTTATAATACACCCACAGAAGTCTCTAAGTGCAGAGGCAGGTGGTGAGTGAGCTGCACAGTTATTGGTCATATCTGTTATACATTGGCAAAAGGTTTTTATATATATTTTACCATAATTACATATATAAAATTCAATAGCAATAATACCTTATAAAATCATGATTGTTCTCTATATTAGTTGCGAATATGTATAAAATCAAGATATATAATATATACCTAAGTGACAAAAAAACTTACCTCAGAAATTAGGAGAAGGAGGATGGTGATGCTTGCTCTAGAGGCAAAAAAAGTGTCAGGGGGCACAGAAGGGCAAGGTCAGAGAAACTGGATTAGGTACGGGGTGCATCAGGGTAGGTGCCATCAGTGTGTTCTGTGGGTCTATAGTCCCTCTGTTGTTGCAGGCACACCACCAGTTGCTCCAACAGGCTGTTTTCTTTGCTCACTTATTGGCGCATTGTTTCAGCTCTCTCGACATCTGCACCTGGAGACTTGTGTGGGTGTATGATGTAAAAGCAGACATTATGGCCCTCTTTTAGTCTCCATCTGCTACTTTCCCTTTTGGTGCAACTTGTGGTGGTGTTGTCTATGGAGGTGGTGTAGCCTGTGTTAATAGTGTTACAGGAGGTGGTGGGGTAGAGCAAGGGTGGGGTGTAAGGCACTGGTGAAGTGGGAGGTTGTGGAGGTAAGGGGGAAATGCTGTTGAGGCCACTTAGGTTGGGAGAGGTCCAGGGGCTAAGGGGAAAGGGTCCATGCAGAATCGTGTCCCATGGTGAGCAGGGCATAGTAATCTCCTGGATTCAGAGGGGACACAATAGCTACAGGGTGGGGGATTGGGTGGCTGATTCTGCATTCCATAAACCGACTCTCCATCTTCCTCTAGGAGTTGAAAGAAGGAACCCTGAGGTTCCTCCTTATGAAGGGCCTCTTCACCTGCAAGCTGCACGAAAAAGAGAAATACAGTACAATAAAAATTTGTATTCAGATTATACATAAATATTCACTTTAAAGCAAGTGAACACATAATAAACATCAGTGTTGTCATTATAATATGTAATGTTTAAAAATAGATTCCTTACATACACCATTGTTAGGTAGACACTTTAAAAAATAAAACAATAGTACTAATTAAATATTATTGAATGGAAATATTTGAACTTTATAAAGCTTAATTCTCTATATAATTCATGACAATTCAAGTGTTTTACTAAAATTTTCAATTACATGCCTTTTTTTAGGATGCCTATATATGTAATTACCTTTCTTTAAAGGGACATTCAACTCCAGAATTGTTGTTGTTTAAAAGGAAAGATAATCCCTTTATTACCTATTCCGCAGTTTTGCATAACCAACACAGTTATAATAATACACGTTTTACCTCTGTAATTTCCTTCTATCTAAGCTTCTGCTGACTGCCCCCTTATTTCAGTTCTTTTGACAGACTTGCATTTTAGCCTAGGTCACTTCCCGTGCATGAGCTCAATATTATGTATATGAAACACATGAACTAATGTCCTCTAGTGGTCAAAATCCATTCAGATTAAGGCAGTCTTCAAGGTCTAGGAAATTAGCATATGAACCTCCTAGGTTTAGCTTTCAACTAAGAATAACAAGAGAACAAAGCAAAATTGGTGATAAAAGTAAATTGGGAAGTTGTTTAAAATTACATGCCCTATTTAAATAATGAAAGTTTTTTTTTTGGACTTGACTGTCCCTTTAATTTCCCTGATATAACTTTTTTTAATACAAAATCCATTTTGTGCCAGATCATAATTTTTTTTTACAATTACTAGACATGTTATACTTATTTGACTGCCTTTCAAAAAATGCAGCAGTCGTCTTCCCCTTCTGAGATCACTTGCTTGGGCTCTTCAGTGCAGTCGTTCTACCACTTAACAGCTCCCCCTAACCACTATAGACTATGTGTGGGGCTCCTGGTTGATGTGCCCACTCTTCCACAATTTGCAGCTTTTCTTTCACCAAATGCGGTCTCTGCAAAAGGTTCTTAATGCTGGCCATGGTGCGCTGGCGATTGGCGTCTCTTATGCATGCCTCCTTGATTTCCTCCCATAGCCTTCTTCTAATGTTGCTGGACAAATCACGCCTCTCCAATTATAGGGCTCTCTGCACATAAGCCTCTATCAGAGCCAATTATTCTCACCTTCACTATACCACTCCTCCCTTATCCCGAAAACTCTGTAGATGCCCAGCAGACTTGTGCTCTCTCACCTGTAATGAGAGGCCAGCCCTCTCTCCCTGATATGCCCCTAAGGCCTCAGTCCTCCTAACTCCTCCCCGCCCTCTACAGACCCAGAACCAGGCATTCCTCCATCTGTCCATACTCTAGATCTTCCTAGGGTGGGACAGTCTAACGCTCTCCTCCCTCCTATCTGGTCTTATACCACTAGATAGCCTAAAGCCACCCCTTAATCTATCCCCCCTCCTCCTATCCCCCTAGCTACCTCACCACCTAACCCCAACTGACTGCCTCTAATATCTCTGTTAGCAACTAAATCTCCACCCATGCTCCCTCACCCACCTCTAACCCTCTCTCCACACCCCCCTATATAGAAATCACTTTTGCTAGCCATAACTAGACACAAAACATTCTTTAAAACAAAACAAACAAAAAATCTGTGTCAATTATCTAATCCCTAAATTTAAGATACCCTAAAAAAAAATCCCTCTTCTAAAATACACAAACTATCTATAAAAAATATCAATAAAGATAATATATTAAGTAATATTCAAGTCAACCCTTTTTCTTAAAACAATGCATTTAAACTATCCATTTCAGCCTCCCATTGCACCAAAAACACTTACATACTTGATAAAAGCATAACATTTTCTCATATATTTATTGCTACACATGATCTTTTATTTATTATCTTTTAAAATCTGCATTTTACCTCAATATACAATAAAATTAGACATGTGCAATGCTAAAAAATTGTTTTCTTTTGTTTTTATTAGTTAAATAAATAATTTTGTTATGGCAAATTAGTTTAGTTTAAAGAAAAATTGTTTCGATAAATTAGTTATGTTAAGTTAAATAGTTTTTTCAGATCCGTTCGTTATTTCGGATCCATTATTTATTCATATTCATTATTCTATTCTAAAGTTTAGAATTGAATAAAGCATATGAATAAAGAATAAAGAATGGATCCAAAAAAAATGATTTAACAGTCAACACCAGAACAGTCAACACAGTCAACACCAGAATTTTTGTTGTTTTAAAAGATAGATAATCCCTTAATTACCCATTCCCCAGTTTTGCATAACCAACACAGTTATAATAATACACATTTTACCTCTGTGATTACCTTGTATCTAAGCCTCTGCAGACTGCCTCCTTATTTCAGTTCTTTTGACAGACTTGCATTTTAGTCAATCATTGCTCACTCCTCGTGAAATTCACGTGCATGTGCTCAATGTTATCTATATGAAACACATGAACTATTGCCCTCTAGTGGTAAAAAACTGTCAAATGCTGAGGCGGCCTTCAAGGTCTAAGAAATTAGCATATGAACCTCCTACGTTTAGCTTTCAACTAAGAATACCAAGAGAACAAAGCAAAATTGGTGATACAAGTAAATGGAAAGATGTTTAAGATTACATGCCCTATTTGAATCCTGAAAGTTTTTTTTTTAACTTGACTGTCCCTTTAACATAACTAATATGCCGCTGATTGCAGAAACAAAATTATTTAAAACTGACAGAGTCACCCACATAGCCGACACTAAATAAAGCTATTAACCCCTAAACCTGTGCACCCCCACATCGACAAAACTAACTAAAGCTAATAATCCCTAAACTGCTGCCCCTACATCGCCGACACTAAATAAACCTATTAACCCCTAAACTGCCTCTCCCCAACATTGCCGACACTATATCAAGCTATTAACCCCTAAACCTCCGTCCCCACATCACCAACACTAACTAAACCTATTAACCTCCAAGCGTCGTTCCCCGTTCCATCGCCAACATTAAATAAAAAACTAAATATAGCTATTAACCCCTAAACCACCATACCCCCACATTGCCAACACTAACTAAACCTATTAACCTCTAAAGCACCGTAACCTCACATTGCCAACACTAACTAAACCAATTAACCCCTAAACCGCCACCCCCCACATCGCAACTAGCTAAATTAAACTATAATAACCCCTAAACCTAATACCCCCTAACTTTAACATAATTAAAATAGACCTAAATTAAAGTTAAAATTATTAACTAACTACCTATTTATAAATAAATACAAACTTACCTGTGAAATAAAGCTATTTACCCCTAAAACGCCGTACCCTCACATTGACAACACTAACTTAACATATTAACCCCTAAACCACTGCCCCCACATCGCAACTACCTAATTTAAACTATATTAACCCCTAAACCTAACACCACCTAACTTTAACATAATTAAAATAGATTAGAATTATAACTAACTACCTATTTAAAAAAAAAAATACAAATAAAACCTAATCTAGCTAACATTTATCTAATTACTAACTACCTAGTTAAAATAAATACAAAACTAAGCTTAAACTAATAAAACCTAACATTACTAAAAATAAAAAACCTAACATTACAAAATTAAAAAAATAGAACTACAATTACAAAAAATAATAAACACTAAAATTACAAAAAAAAAAACTACCATTACAAAAAATAACAAACGAAATTATCTAAAATAATAATTTATAATAAACGACCAAGGGCCCGTAAAAAGGGCTGTTTGTAGGGCATTGCCCTAAAGTTAACAGCTCTTTTGCAAAAACATAAAAACAAACACCCCCTAACAATACAAACTCCCACCCCCCAATCCACAATATAAAAAAACCTGGGCATTCAGCTCTTTTAAACCCATTAAAAATAAAAAAGCTGGGGGCGTGCCCGGGCCGTGGTCTAAGATGGCCGCTAAATTGGGAGCTCTGCCATATAGATTTACAATCCGCCTGTAATCTAAGAGTCTGAATAGGCAACCAGCAAAATACTATATCGCAGGAGGAAGAGAACATTGAACTGACTGGTCCTATATAAAAAATAAAAGTTTTTATTGCTGCAGGACTTCCCAAACTGGACTGCTGTGTATCCCTGGCGGCCTCTGAGGAGAGGGACCCCAGCTCCCCCCCCGGGAAACCGGATAAGCAGAGACACTTGACACCCTCTGCCCAATATCTACAACATGGAGGAGGACCTCTATATCAAAATTCGAGCCTTGGTCGCTCAATCTGAGAAGTGGATAATCTATAGATTTGACCGACTTATGGTGCTAACTGGTGCCCCTGGAGAGGAGCCATGTGGGCCTACTGAGGTGGAGTCGACAGTTCCGAGTGCTCAGAGCGGCGCAAATCTTCAGCTGGACAACAGCTCTTATATTAGAGCCGACATACCGGAGAGGGAACAGAAGGAGAGTAGCCCTGATCAGGAAAGCCTGAGAGCTGTCAGTGATTCAGGAGCCTTCACGGAACATACCTCACTCGAAGGGACCGTTGTACCTGGGGGGACTGCCGCCAACGGACGAAAACCAACAGGAGCATATAACGGTGACTGGGCGGAGGATCCCCAGACCTTTGTAGCCTGCCTGGTCATGCGGAGGAGAGCGGCCGGCTCCCGAGCGATTGGCTTGGCGGGTAAGATTTTTTGGCTGATAGCCTTCTACTACCCGGTCACTCTGGATCCCGATGGGGGAGTACCAGGAGGTACTCAAAATTTAGATGCCCGTACCAGAATGGGGGTCGGATGAAATGTCCCAGGAAAAGATACACTCTTAGGGGCCAGGACTAATTCAGTAACTTTCCTTCCACCCTATGAACTGCGCCCTATTGATGTTAGAATCGGACGTTGTCCTGAGAGACGATACTTTTGAAGCGAGGGCTATTGCAAGTACCTCTGAGATTTTTAAGCCCCTGAGCTCTCCACAGATAAAATTTTACCTAGCCAGCTTTCTGGGCAATAGGGGAAAATTGATATGAAACAATACAGAATGCTTATGTTCCCCTATAAAATGTTTAGTTTGCATGCCACTAGCTACTATTTCAGTTCGTTAGAGTATTATGAGCACCGCACTTACTATGGGCCTCCCTTAGGGTCAACTTTATATCTTATGTTTCAGATTATATTGTATGATTGTTTTATATGTGTGATACGCTCAGACTTGCATACTTCTTTACCCCATGTTGGTTAGATGCCAGTTATGTAGACATGTTATCGTAAAAGGGAGTGTGTAACCTATATAATTCTCTAGAATTTTTATTATTTAATGTGGGGTTGCACGGGTAAAACTACTACACTATACCTGGGACACGCATGTTTAGATGAAGCTATATAGCGTTAATGTGCAGTTTATGAGTTACCTTACTAGTTGGGAGCCTCTGTAAATAGATTTCCTACTGTGGGAAGCTGTGTATTGGGTTTGCAACTGGTATGATCTATTTGGACTTGCCCTGCTGATCCGAGTATATATTAATATTCATGTATTACTTCCCCCCCTGTTACTAAGGTGCCTTGAGATCCTATAACTAAGGTTCACTGCAGTTACTTCTTGTAATTTAACCTCAACATCTTGGAGCTTAAAGTTTACTTATTGCAGCTGTTAATATGTTGAATATGAGGTCCATGAGTGGCCTATCAGATTTAGAAGCATATTAAAAAATAGAATACATATGGTGAGGGGCTATATATATATTGATACCCAGGTATTATTTTTCTCCCTTGTTGGTAGGGTGCCTTGAGATTGTACAATTTAAGCTCACTGAAATTACTACTTGTAGTTTAACTTAGGCAGGCGCCCTAGGCATAGCATATTTATATACTTCAGATTCTAACTTAGATTATCATATTTATGGGTTGTTATTTCCGTTATGGACACATGACAACCTATATCTTTTCCCTTAGAGATGGGATACGAAAGCCAGGTCTTGTGACTAACATTTGTTTTGTTTTGTTGTGTCCATGTTAATATCTTTATATGTAAATTCTGTACTTCAATGCAGCAACCTGTGAAGATGGAGCCATATCCTTCTTTATATATCCTGTCATAGAAAGTATGGACAATTGTAGGCCTAACCATTCTTATTTGACTTTTTTTACTTTTACTGATGTCAGGCCCAAGGAGTGCGGCATATGCTGGGTATGTTAATTGTCCACATGAACATGTATAAAAGTAAAATGAGGTATTATACATGGCCAGACAATTTCCCTTATAAGCTGGAACCAAAGTCTGGTTGATATATATAAGATATGCCTCTTGTGTGAGATGCTTCAATATTATTGTTTGTCAAAATAGGCATGTTGCCATGCTGTTTTACAATGTATGTTTATACTCGAACTGGTTACCTCAATAAAAATTATTACAAAAATAAATAAATAAAAAAGCTCTAATCTTAAAAAAAGAAAAAAAAAATGCCACAAAAATAAAAGAAATTCCCATTACAAAAAATAACAAACAATTATCCAAAATAATCAAAATTACTCCTATTTTAATACCCCATTTAACCCCCTCCCTAAAATAAAAAAACCCTAATCTATAATAAACTACCAATAGCCCTTAAAAGGGCCTTTTGTAGGGCATTGCCCCAAAGTTAACAGCTCTTTTGCAATAAAATAAAACAAACACCCCCTAACAGTACAAATCCTCCCCAAACCCACAAAAAAAAACTAACTAAAAAAAACCTAATCTACCCATTGCCCTGAAAAGGGCATTTGTATGGGCATTGCTCTTAAAAGGGCATTCAGCTCTTTTACTGCCCTTAAAAGGGCATTCAGCTCTTTTTTCCGACCATTAAAATAAAAAAAGCCCTACTCTATAAAAAAAAAACACCCGCAAAAAAAAAACTAACACTTAGCCCAAAATCGGTTCTCACAGTTGCTGAAGTCCACTAGATAGCAAAAGAGCCACCCTCACTAGTGATGTCGCGAACATAAAATTGAACAGGACACTTGAAGCGGGGTAGGCCAGAAGTTCTTTCGCAAATTGGGATAGCTCAGGCCACAAGTCAAGCCTGCACACCCAGTAGTCAAGGGGTTCATCGCTCCTCAGATACGAGGGTCACTCAACAGGCACGACAGCATGAAAGACCCCATTTGCACAAGGTTGGATGCTGAGCTACTCATGTCCCATTCCTCGTCCTCAGTGATCTCACTGAAGGTATCTTCTTCCCCCCAGCCACGTACAACACCACGGGTACCAGATAGGTGACAACGAGCACCCTGGGATGCCTGTTGTGGTTGGTCTTCCTCATCCTCATCCTCCTCCTCCTCAAAGCCACATTCCTCCTCTGACTCCTCTTCCTCACAATCCTCTTCCAGCATTGACGCTGGTCCAGCAAGCAATGCTGATAAGGCTGTTTCTGGTGGTGATGGTGACCACAACTCTATCTCTTCCTCTTCACGCTCATCTACAGCCTGATCCGGCACTCTTCGCAGGGCACGCTCCAGGAAGAAAACAAATGGTATGATGTTGCTGATGGTGCCTTCGGTGCGACTGACTATGTTTGTCACCTTCTCAAAAAGATGCATGAGCCTATAGGCATTGCGCATGAGCGTCCAGTAACATGGCAAAAAAATCCCCAGCTCCACAGAGGCTGTCCTAGCACCCCGGTCATACAAATACTCGTTAACAGCTTTTTCTTGTTGGAGCAGGCGATCGAACATTAGGAGTGTTGAATTCCAACGTGTCGGGGTGTCGCAAATCAAGCGCCTCACTGGCATGTTGTTTCGCCGCTGGATATCTGCAAAATTCGTCATGGACGTGTAGGAACGCCTGAAATGGCCACACACCTTCCTGGCCTGCTTCAGGACGTCCTGTAAGCCTGGGTACTTATGCACAAAGCATTGTACGATCAGATTACACACATGTGCCATGCACGGCACATGTGTCAACTTGCCCAATTTCAATGCCGCCAACAAATTACTTCCATTGTCAGAAACCACTTTGCCGATCTCCAGTTGGTGCAGAGTCAGCCACTGATCCCCCTGTGCGTTCAGGGCGGACAGGAGTGCTGTTCCAGTGTGACTCTCTGCTTTCAGGAAAGTCAACCCCAAGATGACGTGACACTGCCATATCCGGGATGTGGAATAGTACCTGTGGAGCTGGGGGAGTGCCTTTGATGTGGAGAAAGATGCAACAGCAAAAGAGGACTCAGCCGAGGAGGTTATAGAAGAGGATGGAGTAGGAGGAGTAGAGGAGGTGGCATCAGGCCTGCCTGCAAGTCATGACGGTGTCACCAACTCCTCTGCAGAGCCACGCATTCCATGCTTGGCAGTCGTCAGCAGGTTTACCCAATGCGCAGTGTAGGTGATATACCTGCCCTGACCATGCTTTGCAGACCAGCTATCAGTGGTCAGATGGACCCTTGCCCTAACACTGTGTGCCAGACATGCCATTACTGCCTTTCGCACAATCGAGTACAGGTTGGGGACTGCCTTTTGTGCAAAGAAATTTTGGCCGGGTACCTTCCACTGCGGTGTCCCAATAGCTACAAATTTTTTGAACACCTCAGACTCCACCAGCTTGTATGGTAAAAGCTGGTGGGCTAAGAGTTCAGACAAGCCAGCTGTCAGACGCCGGGCAAGAGGGTGACTTTGGGACTTTGGCTTCTTACGCTCAAACATATTCTTGACAGACACCTGACTGTGGGCAGATGAGCAGGAACTGCTACGGAAGAGGGACAGAGAGGCGGATGGTTGAGAGGGGGCAACGAGGACAGCAGTGGTTGACGTGGCTGAAGATGCTGGACCAGGAGGAGGATGGCGGCTTTGAGTTTGTGTGCTGCTTCTACTCATGTGTTCATCCCATCGGCGTTTGTGATGTGAGAAGCAGTTGTACCTAGGTGGGTGTTGGACTTCCCACGACTCAGTTTCTTTTGGCACAGATTGCAAATGGCATCGCTGTTATCAGAGGCAGACACACAAAAAAATGCTACACTGCTGAGCTCTGCGATGACAGCATTCTGGTGGTGGCAACAGCATGCGTTGATTGGCGTGCTGTCTGGCTGACCCCGGGTGCCGATGCATGCTCTCTGACTGTGCCACTAGCTCCTTGCGATGACCTCCCCCTGCTTCCAACTTGTCTCCTCCTCCTCCTCTCTGTCTCCCCATCTGAACATTCCCCCTCTTCTTCTTCTCTTCTAGCGGGCACCCACGTGACATCCACGGACGCATCATCATCAACCGCTTCCCTTGTATCTGACAAATCAACAAAGGAAGCAGCAGCGGGTACAACATCATCATCATCACACCATACTTCCATGTCTGTAATGCTGCCTGACTGAGACATATCACTGTTATCTACATCCTCTGTCAATGATGGTTGCGCATCACTCATTTCTTCAAACTGATGTGTCAATAACTCCTCTGACAGATCAAGTGCAGCGGCTGTGGTGCTAGTGGTGGTGGTGGTGGCAGGCGGGTGAGTGGTCACTTGAGAGGTGCCCGAAGCAAAGCTGGAGGTGGATGGTGCGTCAAGGTTCCGAGCGGAAGCTGAAGAAGATTGGGTGTCCTGTGTTAGCCAGTCAACTAGGTCCTCCTCAGAACTTTTCGCGTTCATGGTACGTGGCCTTTGAACACTGGGCATTATTGTAGGGTCAAAGGGAATCACAGCACCACGACCACAACGGCACCTACGGGGTGGCCTGCCTCTGCCTGTCAGTTTTTTAAAATGTAAACTTACACTACTATTAAACAAGATATGAGTGGTGGCACTGGGCAAGTGGGCACAGTATACGCTGTGAGCCTGACACAAAAAAGCAGACTGATGTTTCACAATCCAAAAAGTTTTTTTTTTTTAAATGTACACTTACACTATTATTAAACAAGATATGAGTGGTGGCACTGGGCAAGTGAGCACAGTATACGCTTTGAGCCTGACACAAAAAAGCAGACTGATGTTTCACAGTCAAATTTTTTTTTTCTTTTCTAAATGTACACTTACACTACTATTAAACAAGATATGTGTGGTGGCACTGGGCAAGTGGGCACAGTATACGCTGTGAGCCTGGCACACATGCTGGCAAGCAGGCAACTGCAATTAGATTACACAAGCAGACTGATATTTCAAAGTCAATTTTTTTTTTTTAAATTTACACTACTGTTACAACAGATATGAGTGGTGGCACTAGTTGGCAAGTGGACCTGGCACACACACTGGCAGGCAGGCAACTGCAATTAGATTACACTAGCAGACTGATGTTTCACAGTCAAGAAAGTTTTTTTTTAAATTTACACTACTGTTACAACAGATATGAGTGGTGGCACTAGTTGGCAAGTGGGCCTGGCACACACGCTGGCAGACAGGCAACTGCTATTAGATTACACTAGCAGACTGATGTTTCACAATCAAAAATGTTTTTTTTTTTTAAATTTACACTACTGTTACAACAAATATGAGTGGTGGCACTAGTTGGCAAGTGGGCCTGGCACACAGGCTGGCAGGCAGGCAACTGCTATTAGATTACACTATCAGACTGATGTTTCACAGTCAAAAACATTTTTTGTTTTAAGTTTACACTACTGTTACAACAGATATGAGTGGTGGCACTAGTTGGCAAGTGGGCCTGGCACACACGCTGTCAGGCAGGCAACTGCTATCAGATTACACTAGCAGACTGATGTTTCACAGTCAAAAAAGTTTTTTTTAAATTTACACTACTGTTACAACAGATATGAGTGGTGGCACTAGTTGGCAAGTGGGCCTGGCACACACCCTGGCAGGCAGGCAGGCAGGCAGGCAACTGCAATTAGATTACACTAGCAGACTGATGTTTCACAATCAAAAAAGTTTTTTTTTTTTAAATATACACTACTGTTACAACAGATATGAGTGGTGGCACTAGTTGGCAAGTGGGCCTGGCACACACGCTGTCAGGCAGGCAACTGCAATTAGATTACACTAGCAGACTGATGTTTCACAGTCAAAAAAGTTTTTGTTTTTTTAATTTACACTACTGTTACAACAGATATGAGTGGTGGCACTAGTTGGCAAGCGGGCCTGGCACACACGCTGGCAGGCAGGCAACTGCAATTAGATTACACTAGCAGACTGATGTTTCACAGTCAAAAAAGTTTTTTTTTTTTTTTAAATTTACACTACTGTTACACCAGATATGAGTGGTGGCACTAGTTGGCAAGTGGGCCTGGCACACACGCTGGCAGGCAGGCAACTGCAATTAGATTACACTAGCACACTGATGGTTTCACAGTCAAAAAAGTTTTTTTTTTTTTTAAATTTACACTACTTTTACAACAGATATGAGTGGTGGCACTAGTTGGCAAGTGGGCCTGGCACACACGCTGGCAGGCAGGCAACTGCAATTAGATTACACTAGCAGACTGATGTTTCACAGTCAAAAAAGTTTTGTTTTTTAAATTTACACTACTGTTACACCAGATATGAGTGGTGACACTAGTTGGCAAGTGGGCCTGGCACACACGCTGGCAGGCAGGCAGGCAGGCAACTGCAATTAGATTACACTAGCAGACTGATGTTTCACAGTCAAAAAAGTTTTTTTTTTAAATTTACACTACTGTTACACCAGATATGAGTGGTGGCACTAGTTGGCAAGTGGGCCTGGCACACACGCTGGCAGGCAGGCAGGCAACTGCAATTAGATTACACTAGCAGACTGATGTTTCACAGTCAAAAAAGTTTTTTTTTAAAAAAAAAATTACACTACTTTTACAACAGATATGAGTGGTGGCACTAGTTGGCAAGTGGGCCTGGCATACACGCTGGCAGGCAGGCAACTGCAATTAGATTACACTAGCAGACTGATGTTTCACAGTCAAAAAGTTTTTAAAAATTTTTTACACTACTGTTACAACAGATATGAGTGGTGGCACTAGTTGGCAAGTGGTCCTGGCACACACGCTGGCAGGCAGGCAACTGCAATTAGATTACACTAGCAGACTGATGTTTCACAGTCAAAAATGTTTTTTTTTTTTAAATTTACACTACTGTTACACCAGATATGAGTGGTGGCACTAGTTGGCAAGTGGGCCTGGCACACAGGCTGGCAGGCAGGCAACTGCTATTAGATTACACTATCAGACTGATGTTTCACAGTCAAAAACATTTTTTGTTTTAAGTTTACACTACTGTTACAACAGATATGAGTGGTGGCACTAGTTGGCAAGTGGGCCTGGCACACACGCTGTCAGGCAGGCAACTGCTATCAGATTACACTAGCAGACTGATGTTTCACAGTCAAAAAAGTTTTTTTTAAATTTACACTACTGTTACAACAGATATGAGTGGTGGCACTAGTTGGCAAGTGGGCCTGGCACACACCCTGGCAGGCAGGCAGGCAACTGCAATTAGATTACACTAGCAGACTGATGTTTCACAATCAAAAAAGTTTTTTTTTTTTAAAATGTACACTACTGTTACAACAGATATGAGTGGTGGCACTAGTTGGCAAGTGGGCCTGGCACACACGCTGTCAGGCAGGCAACTGCAATTAGATTACACTAGCAGACTGATGTTTCACAGTCAAAAAAGTTTTTGTTTTTTTAATTTACACTACTGTTACAACAGATATGAGTGGTGGCACTAGTTGGCAAGTGGGCCTGGCACACACGCTGGCAGGCAGGCAACTGCAATTAGATTACACTAGCAGACTGATGTTTCACAGTCAAAAAAGTTTTTTTTTTTTTTTTAAATTTACACTACTGTTACACCAGATATGAGTGGTGGCACTAGTTGGCAAGTGGGCCTGGCACACACGCTGGCAGGCAGGCAACTGCAATTAGATTACACTAGCACACTGATGGTTTCACAGTCAAAAAAGTTTTTTTTTTTTTAAATTTACACTACTTTTACAACAGATATGAGTGGTGGCACTAGTTGGCAAGTGGGCCTGGCACACACACTGGCAGGCAGGCAACTGCAATTAGATTACACTAGCAGACTGATGTTTCACAGTCAAAAAAGTTTTGTTTTTTAAATTTACACTACTGTTACACCAGATATGAGTGGTGACACTAGTTGGCAAGTGGGCCTGGCACACACGCTGGCAGGCAGGCAACTGCAATTAGATTACACTAGCAGACTGATGTTTCACAGTCAAAAAAGTTTTTTTTTTTAAATTTACACTACTGTTACACCAGATATGAGTGGTGGCACTAGTTGGCAAGTGGGCCTGGCACACACGCTGGCAGGCAGGCAGGCAACTGCAATTAGATTACACTAGCAGACTGATGTTTCACAGTCAAAAAAGTTTTTTTTAAAAAAAAAATTACACTACTTTTACAACAGATATGAGTGGTGGCACTAGTTGGCAAGTGGGCCTGGCATACACGCTGGCAGGCAGGCAACTGCAATTAGATTACACTAGCAGACTGATGTTTCACAGTCAAAAAGTTTTTAAAAAATTTTTACACTACTGTTACAACAGATATGAGTGGTGGCACTAGTTGGCAAGTGGTCCTGGCACACACGCTGGCAGGCAGGCAACTGCAATTAGATTACACTAGCAGACTGATGTTTCACAGTCAAAAAAGTTTTTTTTTTTAAATTTACACTACTGTTACACCAGATATGAGTGGTGGCACTAGTTGGCAAGTGCGCCTGGCACACACACTGGCAGGCAGGCACCTGCAATTAGATTACACTAGCAGACTGATGTTTCACAGTCAAAAAAGTTTTTTTTTTTTTTTAAATTTACACTACTTTTACAGCAGATATGAGTGGTGGCACTAGTTGGCAAGTGGGCCTGGCACACACGCTGGCAGGCAGGCAACTGCAATTAGATTACACTAGCAGACTGATGTTTCACAGTCAAATATTTTTATTTTTTTTAAATTTACACTACTGTTACAACAGATATGAGTGGTGGCACTAGTTGGCAAGTGGGCCTGGCACACACACTGGCAGGCAGGCACCTGCAATTAGATTACACTAGCAGACTGATGTTTCACAGTCAAAAAAGTTTTTTTTTTTAAAAAAATTTACACTACTTTTACAACAGATATGAGTGGTGGCACTAGTTGGCAAGTGGGCCTGGCACACACGCTGGCAGGCAGGCAACTGCAATTAGATTACACTAGCAGACTGATGTTTCACAGTCAAATTTTTTTTTTTTTTTTTAAATTTACACTACTGTTACAACAGATATGAGTGGTGGCACTAGTTGGCAAGTGGGCCTGGCACACACACTGGCAGACAGGCAACTGCTATTAGATTACACTAGCAGACTGATGTTTCACAATCAAAAATGTTTTTTTTTTTTAAATTTACACTACTGTTACAACAGATATGAGTGGTGGCACTAGTTGGCAAGTGGGCCTGGCACACAGGCTGGCAGGCAGGCAACTGCTATTAGATTACACTATCAGACTGATGTTTCACAGTCAAAAACGTTTTTTGTTTTAAGTTTACACTACTGTTACAACAGATATGAGTGGTGGCACTAGTTGGCAAGTGGGCCTGGCACACACGCTGTCAGGCAGGCAACTGCTATTAGATTACACTAGCAGACTGATGTTTCACAGTCAAAAAAGTTTTTTTTTAAATTTACACTACTGTTACAACAGATATGAGTGGTGGCACTAGTTGGCAAGTGGGCCTGGCACACACGCTGGCAGGCAGGCAGGCAGGCAGGCAACTGCAATTAGATTACACTAGCAGACTGATGTTTCACAGTCAAAAAAGTTTTTTTTTAAAATGTACACTACTGTTACAACAGATATGAGTGGTGGCACTAGTTGGCAAGTGGGCCTGGCACACACGCTGTCAGGCAGGCAACTGCAATTAGATTACACTAGCAGACTGATGTTTCACAGTCAAAAAAGTTTTTGTTTTTTTAATTTACACTACTGTTACAACAGATATGAGTGGTGGCACTAGTTGGCAAGTGGGCCTGGCACACTCGCTGGCAGGCTGGCAACTGCAATTAGATTACACTAGCAGACTGATGTTTCACAGTCAAAAAAGTTTTTTTTTTTTAAATTTACACTACTGTTACACCAGATATGAGTGGTGGCACTAGTTGGCAAGTGGGCCTGGCACACACGCTGTCAGGCAGGCAACTGCTATTAGATTACACTAGCAGACTGATGTTTCACAGTCAAAAAAGTTTTTTTTTAAATTTACACTACTGTTACAACAGATATGAGTGGTGGCACTAGTTGGCAAGTGGGCCTGGCACACACGCTGGCAGGCAGGCAGGCAACTGCAATTAGATTACACTAGCAGACTGATGTTTCACAGTCAAAAAAGTTTTTTTTAAAATGTACACTACTGTTACAACAGATATGAGTGGTGGCACTAGTTGGCAAGTGGGCCTGGCACACACGCTGTCAGGCAGGCAACTGCAATTAGATTACACTAGCAGACTGATGTTTCACAGTCAAAAAAGTTTTTGTTTTTTTAATTTACACTACTGTTACAACAGATATGAGTGGTGGCACTAGTTGGCAAGTGGGCCTGGCACACTCGCTGGCAGGCTGGCAACTGCAATTAGATTACACTAGCAGACTGATGTTTCACAGTCAAAAAAGTTTTTTTTTTAAATTTACACTACTGTTACACCAGATATGAGTGGTGGCACTAGTTGGCAAGTGGGCCTGGCACACACGCTGGCAGGCAGGCAACTGCAATTAGATTACACTAGCAGACTGATGTTTCACAGTCAAAAAAGTTTTTTTTTTAAAAAAATTTACACTACTTTTACACCAGATATGAGTGGTGGCACTAGTTGGCAAGTGGGCCTGGCACACACGCTGGCAGGCAGGCAACTGCAATTAGATTACACTAGCAGACTGATGTTTCACAGTCAATTTTTTTTTTTTTTAATTTACACTTCAGTTACAACAGATATGAGTGGTGGCACTAGTTGGCAAGTGGGCCTGGCACACACGCTGGCAGGCAGGCAACTGCAATTAGATTACACTAGCAGACTGATGTTTCACAGTCAAGAAAGTTTTTTTTTTTAAAATTTACACTACTTTTACAACAGATATGAGTGGTGGCACTAGTTGGCAAGTGGGCCTGGCACACACGCTGTCAGGCAGGCAACTGCAGTTAGATTACACTAGCAGACTGATGTTTCACAGTCAAAAAAGTTTTTGTTTTTTTAATTTACACTACTGTTACAACAGATATGAGTGGTGGCACTAGTTGGCAAATTGGCCTGGCACACACACTGGCAGAGCGACATCTGCTATTAGATTACACTAGCAGACTGATGTTTGACAGTCAATAAAGTTTTTTTTTTTAAATTTACACTACAGTTACAACAGATATGAGTGGTGGCACTAATTGGCATGTTGGCCTGGCACACACGCTGGCAGGCAGGCAACTGCAATTAGATTACACTAGCAGACTGATGTTTCACAGTCAAAAAAGTTTTTGTTTTTTTAATTTACACTACTGTTACAACAGATATGAGTGGTGGCACTAGTTGGCAAGTGGGCCTGGCACACACGCTGGCAGGCAACTACAATTAGATTACACTAGCAGACTGATGTTTCACAGTCAAAAAAGTTTTTTTTTAAAAAAAATTTACACTACTGTTACAACAGATATGAGTAGTGGCACTAGTTGGCAAGTGGGCCTGGCACACACGCTGGCAGGCAGGCAACTGCAATTAGATTACACTAACTGACTGATGCTTCACAGTTAAAATTTTTTTTTTTTTTTTTAAATGTACACTACTGTTACAACAGATATGAGTGGTGGCACTAGTTGGCAAGTGGTCCTGGCACACACGCTGGCAGGCAGGCAACTGCAATTAGATTACACTAGCAGACTGATGTTTCACAGTCAAAAAATGTTAAAAAAAATTTACACTACTGTTGCAACAGATATGAGTGGTGGCACTAATTGGCAAGTGGGCCTGCACACACGCTGGCAGACAGGCAACTGCTATTAGATTACACTAGCAGACTGATGCTTCACAATCAAAAAGTTTTTTTTTTAAATTTACACTACGGTTACAACAGATATGAGTGGTGGCACTAGTTGGCAAGTGGGCCTGACACACACGCTGGCAGGCAGGCAACTGCTATTAGATTACACTAGCAGACTGATGTTTCACAATCAAAAAGTTTTTTCTTTTTTTTAAATTTACACTACTGTTACAACAGATATGAGTGGTGGCACTAGTTGGCAAGTGGGCCTGGCACACACGTTGTCAGGCAGGCAACTGCAATTAGATTACACTAGCTGACTGATGCTTCACAGTCAAAAAAGGTTTTTTAAACAAATTTACACTACTGTTACAACACATATGAGTGGTGGCACTAGATGGCAAGTGGGCCTGGCACACACGCTGGCAGGCAGGCAACTGCAATTAGATTACACTATCAGACTGATGTTTCACAGTCAAAAACATTTTTTGTTTTAAGTTTACACTACTGTTACAACAGATATGAGTGGTGGCACTAGTTGGCAAGTGGGCCTGGCACACACGTTGTCAGGCAGGCAACTGCAATTAGATTACACTAGCTGACTGATGCTTCACAGTCAAAAAAGGTTTTTTAAACAAATTTACACTACTGTAACAACAGATATGAGTGGTGGCACTAGTTGGCAAGTGGGCCTGGCACACACGTTGTCAGGCAGGCAACTGCTATTAGATTACACTAGCAGACTGATGTTTCACAGTCAAAAAAGTTTTTTTAAAAAAAATTATACTACTGTTACAACAGATATGAGTGGTTTGCACTAGTTGGCAAGTGGTCCTGGCACACACGCTGGCAGGCAGGCAACTGCAATTAGATTACACTAGCAGACTGATGTTTCACAGTCAAAAAAGTTTTTGTTTTTTTAATTTACACTACTGTTACAACAGATATGAGTGGTGGCACTAGTTGGCAAGTGGGCCTGGCACACACGCTGGCAGGCAGGCAACTGCAATTAGATTACACTAGCAGACTGATGTTTCATAGTCAAAATAGGTTTTTTTTTAAATTTACACTACTGTTACAACAGATATGAGTGGTGGCACTAGTTGGCAAGTGGGCCTGGCACACATGCTGGCAGGCAACTGCAATTAGATTACACTAGCAGACGGATGTTTCACAGTTAATAAAGTTTTTTTTTTAAAAAATTTACACTACTGTTACAACAGATATGAGTGGTGGCACTTAGCAAGTTAGCCTGGCACACATGCTGGCAGGCAGGCAACTGCAATTAGATTACACTAGCAGACTGATGTTTCACAGTCAAAATTACACAGGCAAATAAATAATAATTATGTTCTAGAACTAAAAAGGGCTTTTTGGGGTGCTGTCCTTACAGCAGAGATCAGATGGGTCCTTCAGGACTGTAGTGGACACTGAATACACTAGCCTAGCTATCAATTTCCCTATGAAATCAGCAGCAGCTACACTGTCCCTCCTCTCACTAACAATGCAGCTTCAGAATGAATCTAAAATGGCTGTTGTCCAGGAGCTGGGAGGGTCTGGGAGGGAGTGTCTGCTGCTGATTGGTTGAAATGTGTCTCCAGACTGTGAGATACAGGGTCAATGTTTATTCAATGATGACGAATAGGGGGCGGATCGAACATCGCATATGTTCACCCGCCGCAGCGAACACGAACAAGCTATGTTCGCCAGAAACTATTCGCCGGCGAACAATTTGCAACATCACTAGTTAGGTGTAAACATAAAATGGGGCTTTGTTACTGAGTTTTACACTGCTTTTTGGCAGGTGTTAGACTTTTTTTCTCAGCTGATTTTCCCCATTGATGTCTATGGGGAAATCGTGCACGAGCACGTACAACCAGCTCACCGCTGACCTAAGCAGTGCTGGTATTGGAGTGCAGTATGGAGCACAATTTTGCCCTATGCTCACTTCTTGCCTTTTAATGCCGGGTTTGTAAAAACCTGTAATACCAGCGCTGCAGGTAAGTGAGCGGTGAGAAAAAAACTGCACGTTAGCACAGCTCATAACGCAAGACTCGTAATCTAACCATTTGTTTTTATCCCAGTCTTTAGTAAATTTCAGTCCACCTTTGTTCCTATTTAGATATTTTAGAAACATTTCTGTCCCTGCTTTGTCTCCATCCCATACTAAGACGAGATCATCGATGAACTTTTTATAGACAATTATAGAGTTTTTAAAGGGATTGCTATCTCCAAAGATCAGGGTTACTTAAACCCAACCCATAAATAAGTTGGCATATGAGGGCGCAAATTTGGCCCCCATTGCCGTACCCTGAACCTGGCGATAGCAATCCCCTTCAAATTCAAAGCTGTTATGTTCAAGTAAAAACTTTATAGCTCTAATAATGTACTTGATAAAAAAGGTATCAGAACTTGTTTTGATCTGTAAATAGTATTCTACTGCTAGGAAACCTATATCATGAGGGATAGATTAATAAAGCAAGTCCACATCAATAGTCAGCCAGCTATAAGTATCTAATCATTCTATCAGGCCTATTTATTAAAGGGCTTGCGGACCTGATCCGACACTGCGGATCATTTTCGCAAGACCTCGCTAAATGCTGAGAGCAATACACTCTCCGCATTTAACATTGCACCAGCAGCTCACAAGAACTGCTGGTGCAACGCCACCCCCTGCTGACTCGCGGCCAATCGGCTGCCAGAAGGGGGGTGTCAATCAACCCGATCGTATTCGATCGGGTTGATTTCCGGCGATTCCTGTCCGCCTGCTCTGAGCAGGCGGACAGGGTTATGGAGCAGCAATCTTTAGACTGCTGCTTCATAAGTTGTGTTTCTGGCGAGTCTGAAGAGTCAGCTCATTGGTCACCCTTGTGACGACAAGTGGTCTCTCTGTGGGAACTTTGTAGTAAGTCTGTGATCTATAGAGGGGAGCCGAAAACTGTATGCTGGTTGAACGGCTGCAATGATGTTTATTATACTTGATGAAACAACTAGTAACTAGGTCGAAATATGCGTTGCAGTATTAAAGTTCATTTTTTTTAAATTTAAACACGGCCTAAGTCTTTATTACTTGCTGAGAGATTCAGCCTGACTTATAGCAAAAGTGCACGAAAACAGAAAACCTGCATTTTATGCCGATCGCGGCTGTTCAACCAGCATCCATTTTTTGGCTCCCCTCTATAGATCTGGGACTAACTGCAAAGTTCCTACGGAGAGACTTCTCATCGTCACAAGGTTGACCAGTGATCTGACCACTGCAAGTGTTAGCTGCCTATATATCACTTTGTTTTCATACAAGTGCCACATCCATTTTGAGTATATTTTCACTTCTTGTTTCCCATTATTCACAACGGATTTCACTATGAGGCATCCCTTTACTTTCTAGTGGTGTTCGATCTCATCTCGTTACCCAAGTGGAGCAAGCCTCATCACTGTGTCCAAACAGCAACACTGGACTATACTTTTGTCAACCGCACCTTTGGTTTCACTATCACACCAACACAGAGCAATCACTCCACAAGTGTCAGCATAGAGGAGTTACCGCTGTATGTTTGATTCCGTCTCTGCACTTTTGGATCTTCTCTCATCAAAGTTTTTCATTGTGTGGACTTCCACTAATAACAACACAGATTTATTTGTTTATGTTTTTAGCATTAATCAATTATTATTTTTCACGTTAAATGTTAGTTTCAATCCATATGTACTAATATTCACGTATGACAATCACAATTTCAATTTGTTTCACTAAAGTTGTACACTGTTGCACATTATCATTATAAGGAATTTTTATGTTTTTTGCGCCACCTTCAGATTTCCCCTTGGCTATCTGATGAACCATCCCCCTTTTTGCATCTGCAAAATAAAGTCTGCCTCATGAGGGAGTGGACTTGTGCCATCGGAGAGGTGAAGATCCGTGCCCACCCCCATGGAATATTTTCCTCAAACTTCATAAGGAGACTTTATGTACGCTCCTCAATCTTTGATTCCCCCTCGCATTTGAAGCCCCCAAGTCCTTCCCCGCCTCCCAGCCCCCAGCTGATGGCCATGAAACTCCCAACCCGGAGGCCAGTGCACCTCCAATCGGTCATCTGGGACAATGTGGGACAGATGCTGAACAAGGTAAAGATCAGACTTCATTCAGTGTAGTTCTTAAGCAGTAGTCTCCCATACAAAGAGCTCAAGGCATGGGGGGAATCATATGGTGCATATGTAGCAACCTCCGCAAACATACACACACTCATACACAGAAGGCACGGGTTCAGACTTCATATAATATTTTAATATTTGAGTATATATTTAAGCAATGTGTATACAGTCATATTTTCAACATATATAGAATTCACAACAGATGTTAACTCGGATGGTATACATCTGTATTTATATCCGTCAAACATCATATAGGAATAATGATCTTTATTGCTTAATCAAGATTATTCTTCACAGAGATAAAATGGAAGTGCACATCCGGGAACTCCCAATCCTCCACCATTTTATCAATTGAATATCGATTCATACATCACTTTTAAATATTAATTTGCATGATTAAATATTTACAATCATTTTATTTGAATATCGTAATACACAAAATGGTTAATATATTTTAAAAAGTTAGAAAATATACTCAACACACTGCTAGATCACAATAAATTCATAATCACGGATGCGCAATTACGCTTTTAATTATTACGCAATGCTCAATGATAAAATAAATGCGCAGATGCAAACATGAGTTTGCTGTTACAGTGGCATTGCTTTAGACATGTTGTTCAAATGTATACATTAATTTTGATAAATGTTACAAATGCAGTATCATGAGTTTCAACATTTAAAAAGAAATCTATACAAGGAATCGAAAAATAAATCATCACAGATAAATGTCTAACAATTGATATCAATTCAAGAATACATACAATGACTCAAAGGGACAGTCAAAAACAAAAATTATATTTAAAAACATCCATGATCCCTTTATTTCTAAATAGTGTTTTATTTATAAAATATTATTTTTTTGAAAATATTTTTGAAATCTGTGATTAGCTTGTATCTAAGCCATTGCAGACTGACCCCTTAATTATTTCTTTTGTACAGACTTGCATTTAGTCAATCAGTGCCCTCTCCCTTTTGAATCCATGGGCGTGGTCATAATGTTATCTGAATGTCACACCTTAACTTACGCCCTCTAGCTGTTGAAAAGTGCAAAATTAATTGAGAGAATATTTCCATTTCAAGGATATTGATAATGGCATATGATCAGCATTTGTTTTATCTTTCAACAAAGAATAACAAGAAATCAAACACAATCTGATGTTACAAGTGAACTTCAAATTATGTAACAGTTGCATTTATTTAATTAATGAGCGTTGGATTCTGAATAAACTGTCCCTTTAACATAAGAGGTACACTTCAAGTTCTAATAAAATAACATGTGAGACTACCTAGGATTATGTTACAATTCCTAATATCAACATAAATACACAATAATTTTTAAGCAAATTCCATTCAAGGTAAAATATAGAAATCAAAATAATTAGAAAAAAATATAGTATTCTTTGATTCACTGTCAATTTAGCAAATGGGGTCATTGATTCAACCTTCTAGTTTGATAGGGCCTTGATAAATGGATCAAACAGAGATTTAAATCATTGAATGAAATCATAATATCAATCATTCTTAAAAAATATATGCCATTTTCATAATAGTTGTGATTAAGTTATCACTTAATGGCAAATACAAACTAGGAAATCATCTCTGCTCATTTGTACATAGATTTTACAAAACAATGATCTCACATGCATAATTAAGAATATGTTTTACCTTGTCAAAATATTAAAACATGTATGATTGTTTGTGTCAAGGTTATGATTTTTAATAATGATATCCAATCTTGATTGAATATTTTACAGATATGGATGTTGGTGCTGGGCCCTCAACCTCGGGGTTGTCACAGTCTGGTATGTCTCTTTATTCTTCACTCTTGGCTTACAAATTTGTACATAACATTGCCTAATACATTCACATTGATCTATATGAACATGGATCCTCTAATTAACTGTAAAGTTTATTTTAAAGGAAACATCATGATTCTGATATAGATTTACATTGTAATAAAAATCAGAATTTATTAGTATTCAAAGATATTCTTCATAATCTTTCTATCTTTAGTTGAATGTAATCTTAGTGGCTGTGCAATTTTGTATTCAGCACCTGGGTAGTGCTTGACAGTTGTTGGCTAATTTTAGACTACAATCTGAAATTGGTACACAGGTGATGAATATAAAAAGACACACCTCATATGCTTACATTTTTTAGTCTTCTAATTAAGATATAAAGATAATTAAATATTCATGATGATAGGAGGAAATTATATATACGATTGAAATTGCATGCTCTATCCGATTCATTACATTAACATATGTAATAGACTATTCCTTTAGAGGGACAGTCTCAAATATTGATATTGTATTTATATCAAGATACAAAATATCTTTCTTACCCATTACACTGTTTTGATTAAACAATACAGTGATTTAAATAACCCATTTCCCTCTAGGATTACCTTTATATATAAGCACCATGATGACATAGTTTTAAATATATCTTATGTTTTGCATTGTGATCAATATGTGTTGTGTAAGCAACAACATTACTGTACATTGCACAGAGATATCTATATGACCCACATGTTTTTTCCTATAGTTGTCATCAGTTGTTATTCAAAGTGTTAATTGTCTATCTGGATTGATTTTGAAACAGGGACCAATCGATATTTTGAAATGTTCCATAGATGAATATGACAAGATATCTGATGTCTAATACTTGAAGAAATAGTACATATGTGTAAGACATCATTTTCTTTCCAATCACCTTGATGAACTAATAGATTTAATTTTCATATTAGTGGTCTAGTCTTCACGTTTTGGTAGATATTGTTTACACTTGTTTAAAATAAGTTTTTATTCATGCAAAATATGTATTTTTAAATCAGATGTACAAATTGGGTGACATAATTTATATTTATATCATTAATAGTTGAAGTTACTTTGACAAGCCCTGAGGAATCCGGCACCAGTCCAGCCCTAAATGAGCAGGATGATGGTAAGTCCATTTACTCATTCATAAGTCATTAAATGCATATTATCCAAAGATTTGATGATCATGATTATGATGGAGCATTCAATTTGAAAAAGCCTTATAATGTACCATAATTATATATTTATTTTATTAGTTTAATAGTAAAATCTCAAAGTTTCTTAGTCTATACTTTTGTGCTTCAGAACATGGATAGCACATGGTGATTATGTATAAATTTAGAGAACAATCATCAAGCGATACACACATGGTAAGCATTAAATGTTCAGTGTACTATGCTTTGGTTCATGATTTACAAAATACATATAATTACATTTAAAAATTAATCCTCGAAAATGATATATTTAATTAGATTTGCATGCTTCATCTAAATACTGAAATTCATTAATTTTGTTCATTATCTCTTTAACGTGTACACAACATATTACATTTTACAGATCTGAATGTTATATGTGTGATGGAGGAGAATGTGGTTCCCTTGGAGGCTGATGGTACATCAAATATATATACCAACATGTATATAACGTGTATTGTTTAGAAATATTAATTTTTAATAAAAATAAAGTGTACACCTTGGTCCTGTTCAAAAATATTATCATATTAAGTTTCAAATACACTACTGCCCCCTTTCTATATCATGTAGCATGAACATAAAAATTCAGAATATCTTTTCTATTTAGGTATACATTGTCATGAAGGACATCATGATGTCACATGCATATCACGTCCAATCACACAATAATCATCTTATAATTGTACAGACATTACTATTCATCTGAGTGCCTAGATGCAGACCAGCTCATTATGTCATAATTGTTTCTAAATATACATAAAACATAATCATGTTGAAATTCATTGATTTAATGTCATGATGTATGATCAGTAGAAGGTTTTTTAAAGGGACAGTCTAGTCAAAATTAAACTTTCATTATTCAGATAGGACATATCATTTTAATCATCTTTCAAATTTACTTTTATCATCATATTTGCTTTTTTATCTTAGTATTCTTAGTTTAAACTAAACCTAGGCAGACTCATATGCTAATATCTAAACCCCTGAGGGCTGCCTCTCACAGGCTTTTTAAATTCCTTTTCAACACAAAGAGACAGAAAGTACACGTGGGCCATACAGATAACACTGTGTTCAGGTACAGGGGGTTATTTAAGATCTTGCACAAAGCAATGCTAAATGCAAGACAATAGATAATAGACAGTCACAGTCATGTGATCAGGGGGCGGTCAGAAGATGCTTAGATACAGGGTAATCACAGAGGTGAAAAGTATATTAATATAACTGTGTTGGTTAAGCAAAACTGGGGAATGGGTAATAAAGGTATTATCTATCTTTTAAAACAATAACAATTCTATGGTAGACTGTCCCTTTAACATGATTTATGTGTAGACTGTCAATTTTACTAAGATAAACATTAATATTTCTATAATCTAAAATGTTCAAGTCTGAATGTTTCTATTAATATTGGGATGACATACGTTTAATCCGAATGTAAAAGATATATTAAAAAAAAAATACTATGGAAATGTAATGTCAGATAGCATTCTATTGTTAATAGTTCATAGGAAATGTACTGTCTACTGTGTAAATGTTTTAAATTGTAATTGATTGAACCATCAAGCTTAAAATAATTGTATTTAACATTAGCAAGGCAATTATCTTAATCTATTTAGTCATCAGTGATTACCTTATTTTATAGCCTATGTGGAGTGGCCATTTATATTTGCTCATACATATGACACACTCCCATATTATCCAATTAGTGGACTCTCATAAGTCAATCCACAGGCATTTGTCTAAAAGTACTCTATGTTGTTCACATTTAATAATGATCCAATGACAAGTACATCACATAAGAAATGGACCTCTATGTCTTTTCTATATCAAATGCATACATGTGTACTGATATATATTATCAAAGAAATGTAATATTGTAAAATCATAGAGATTAGCACATAATGGGGACTATGCAACATATGCTTTTTAATGTATTTATCAAACATTCAAGAAAAAGTACCAGTGAGCAAACATTATAGTTTCAAGGATCAATTGCAAAATATTTGAAATAAGACTTGATTCAAATCAATTGATACCTTTAAACGTAGTCATTATTGTGACTTTGTCTAATTTGTGAGAAAAAGAAATAATTACATATTTCAAATGATGATGAATATTAATTTGAAATGTAAATAATATATTTTCAGGTAAAATATGTATTGAAAAAATTGTATTATACTGTATATTTCAGATGGACCATCCTACCCCTTCCCAAACTGCCCCCCTTCACCGCTCTCCCTGTCTTTCACATCCTGCTCCTGCCTCACCTGCCCAGGCACCAACTGCACAGGCCCCACTGTCCCCACCTGTGCAGGCCCCAAATGAACAGGCCATACCTCCCCCACCTGGCCAGGCCTCACATTCCCTACCTGAGCGTGCCCCACCTTGCCATGCCCATCCTCCCCGCCAACCCAATTTCCCTGATCATCCCCTTCCTCAGCCTGGGTATCCTGTTCTCCTTCCCAGCCACAGATGTAAGTATCAGTACAAATCATCATTAGACCATACATTACTGGTCTAATTATTCCAAAATTTAGTTATAATCAAAACATTTATTTCTAAAACTTTTAATTCTCATATGAATGTAAATGTTTCATATTTACATTCTTTGAAATTATCAGCAACACGTTTTTATGTAAAAAATTATATAGTCTATAATTTGGATATCAAATATGTAAAAATGCATTTTTTTCTCATTTTATTTAATCACTGCCCCTTTCCCTATATATCATAAACTAAAGATTTTTTAATATTCTTCGAAATAGTATATTTTATTATAATCATGATTTTTATTTAAATTAATACAATGTCCCTTTCATATATTTTAATTCTGTTCTGTCATTTATATTAGTTTTAAATTAATTATTTTTGTTTAGGTTGGTTGATGCTAGAAGCTCTAGCAAAATTGGAGGGAACCATGCTCAGTTGCCATCAGCGGCTGGGAAGGATGCAGGATTACATGGTTCTGCAGCTGCAGCTTAATCACCTTATGCTTAATTGCATGCCCCGTATGGAGGCAAGGCAGTAAGTTGCAGCTGCAGAACCTCAGGCTGAGGAACGTGAGGAGGATGCCCCAGAAAGTGGAGGGTCCAGAGAGTAATTACTGTTGGGAATATCACTCCTGGCCAGCAGGAGGAGGCAAAGAGCAACACAGTTAAACTGTTAAGTATCACTCCCTTACCCACAACCCCCATTCATTCTCTTTGCCTTCAGTGCATGGAGGAGGTGAAGTTTAGGTGTCTGATGAAAAATTTTGATTTCATCTACAAGCAAGTTTTGGGGTATTCAACATCATTCCTTGCAGTCAGATAGTGGTGGCTTTAAAGCAGTTAGGAACTTGTAAAGAGGTACTTTTTGAGTTTTCCTAACAATTGCTGCCCTAGTTTAGAAAGCTGGCTACTCTGTTCTTCACAGAGACCTTTGAAAAAAAAGAACTGTGTCTTCTCATACCTTGTAACTGTCTACATGCTGGACAGTGGAGCAGGTAAGTGCTTTTTCTTCCAGTTGGGGAGACCATGCACTTAACGCTGCTTAACACTGCTTTTTTATTGGGACATAGATAATCCTGTTGTATGGGTTACACTGGGACATGAATCAGGCACTGTAGCATGTGTAAGACTAACATTTATATTCTTTTAAAAAGAAAGGGTAAAATGTTTTTATTAGGCTTTATTTTCTGACACATATTTACTTGATAAAACAATACAAGTTTAAATTGAAAGTAAGGCTGAATTTTCTATTTCAGCAGCTTATTCATTTCCCCTTTGCTTTAAAATAAACCAATGCAACATTTTAAACTGTCTGGTTTGAAATTTTTTTTTTTATTTCTGCTACTCAGTGTACCAGGAAACTATTTTTAGTTCATCTCTGTGTCGCAGCAGTAATTTGAGCAAGATGAAATCTAGAAATTCAGAAAGTAAGGTGCCTGTCCTCAGTTCTGCTTCCCAAGTTTCCCTTTCTCATAAGTCTGATGAGGAAGATACATCGGGACTTTCTGAGGGTGAAATCTCAGATTCTGACCAAATAATTATTTCTTCCTAGACTGAGGTGGTATCCTTCAGATTTAAGCTTGAACAACTTTGTGTATTGTTAAAGAAGGTTTTAGCTACTTTAGATGACTCCAATACCCCTTTCATTGTCACTCCTAAAAAATCTAGTAAACTTAATAGTTTCTTTGATGAACTTTCCACTTTGGAGGTTTTTCCTGTGTCGGACCGTGCTAGGGAGATTATCTCACAGGAATGGGATAAACCAGTGGTGTCTTTTTCCCCATCTTCCATTTTTAAGAAAATGTTTCCTGTTGAGGACGCCATTAAAGATCCTTGGTATACTGTACCCAAAGTTGAAGGGGCCATTTCCACTCTTGCTAAGAGAACCTCTATTCCTATTGAGGATAGCTGCTCTTTTAAGTATCCGATGGACAAGAAGCTGGAGTCTTATTTGAAAAAGATTTATGTTCATCAAGGTCTCCAATGGCAACCTTACAGGTTGCTAGACTAGGAGCTAAAACTTCTAGTTTCCCTGTCCTAGCTCGCAGGACCTTATGGTTGAAATCCTGGTCAGCGGTTATTTTCTCTAAAGTCAAACTTCTGGGGATTCCTTACAAGGGCAAAACCTTGTTTGGACCCGGTTGGGCAGAAATTATCTCTGATATTATGGTGGAAAATTGTCTTTTCTACCTCAAGATAAGAATAGGTCCAAAGGACATCAGAGTCATTTACGTTCCTTTCGTAACTTCAGAGGAAAGCATTCCCCTTCTTCTTCCAAGCAGGAACAATCCAAGTCTTCTTGGAAACCCAATCAGTCTTGGAACAAGGGGAAACAAACAAAGAAACCTGCAGCTGATTCCAAATCAGCATTAAGGGTTTGCCCCCGATCCGTGATTGTATCAGTTGGGGGGGCAGACTTTCTCAGTTCTCTCAAGCCTGGATACGAGATGTCCCAGATCCCTGGACTGTGGACATAGTATCCCAGGGTTACAAATTGGAATTCAAGACTTTTCCTGCCAGAGGCAGATTCCTTCTCTCAAGATTATTTGCAGACCAGATAAAGAAATGTTCGGCAGAGTCGGCTAGACCCTTAACGGGTCGGCCTGGGGCTGTCCGACGGTGGCCCTCCACGTCTCGGTTGCTGAGAGAGGTTATCCCATCTCTCCTGATCTTGGGGCATCCTGGGGGGTTCCTGGTGGCATTTATACCCTGCGCGCAGGGATAGTCACATAATTCAAAGTCCCAAACAAGTTTGCTAAGGCCGCCTCCCAAACAATTGCTGCTCCACAAGTTCCAGTGTCCTTAAATTCCATGGCCAAACTGTCTCCCTCTGTGACATTCTGATGAGTACCAGCTGACCCACCCACAAACAAAGCCAGTACCGGTTTCCCGGTGGTATACCCACCCCAGAATGTAGGTTGAGGTTGCTCCTTGGTGGGGCAGGCAAGACTCGGGTGCCTTAACTGGTGGCACCAACTGCATGAGCGGGTACCCCCCTCGCCTGACCCCTGTGAGATATACTCCAGGACAAGAAAAGGGTATAGACCCTGCCAAGCTACTGAGGGGAGAGACCGTCTGTCTCTTCTCCTGAGAAGGAGATCTACTGCTGGGGAGGGAGTTCTGCTACCTCTGCTCCATGGGAAACTGTGCTGCCGCTGGGGAGGGAGACCAGCTGTCTCTGCTCCCTGTACGGGGTTCTGCCGCTGGGGAGAGAGACCGACTGTCTCCTCGCCCAGAAAGGGATACGGCTGCTGGGGAGAGAAATTGATACCCATCTCTCCCTGAAAGGGCTTCTCTGAAAGGGGAGGGAGGACGACTACCTCCACTCCCAGTGGATGGCTCTGTCACTTGGGATAGAGGCCGACTGTCTCTTCTCCCGGCTCCTGGCTCTGCCGCTGGGGAGAGATACCAACTGTCTCCTCTCCCAGGAAGGGGTTCTCTTTATGGGGAGGGAGGATGACTACCTCCGCACCCAGGAGATGGCTCTGCCACTGGGGAGAGAGACTAACTGTCTCGTCTCCCAGCTCCTGGCTCTGCCGCTGGGGAGAGAGACTGACTGTCTCCTCTCCCAGGAAGGGGTTCTCTTTACGGGGAGGGAGGAGGACTACCTCCACTCCCAGGGGATGGCTCTGCCGCTGGGGAGAGAGACCAACTGTCTCCTCTCCCGGCTCCTGACTCTGCCGCTGGGGAGAGAGACCAACTGTCTCCTCTCCCAGGAAGGGGTTCTCTTTACGGGGAGGGAGGACGACTTCCTCCGCTCCCATGGGATGGCTCTGCCACTAGGGAGAGAGACCGATTGTCTCGTCTCCCGGCTCCTGGCTCTGCCGCTGTGGAGAGAGACCGACTGTTTCCTCTCCTGGGAAGGGGTTCTGTTTACGGGGAGGGAGGATGACTACCTCCGCTCCCAGGGGATGGCTCTGCCGCTGGGGAGAGAGACCAACTGTCTCCTCTCCCGGCTCCTGGCTCTGCCGCTGGGGTGAGAGACCAACTGTCTCCTCTCCCAGGAAGGGGTTCTCTTTACGGGGAGGGAGGATGACTACCTCCGCTCCTATGGGATGGCTCTGCCGCTAGGGAGAGAGACCGACTGTCTCCTCTCCTGGCTCTGCCGCTGGGGAGAGAGACCGACTGTCTCCACTCCCGGGAAGGGGATCTCTGTAAGGGGAGGGAGGACGACTACCTCCGCTCCCGAGTTTCCTGGAGCTGTTACAGGTGCTGGGCATAGGCCGGCGGCTCTCTGCCCTGTTGTCAGCGTTTCTGCTGGGGTGGCTCCCTTGTCCAAGTCTATAAACTCAGAGCCAGACTGCTGTTCAGGATGCCACAGCCCTGGTTCCTTTTCTCTTTGCTGCCACTCTTCCATGGTCAAGCTCCATGAATCCCAGAGGGCTGCACCCCATATCTGTATGCCCCTGGCACGCTGCTTAGCGAGATCCAGCAGCCTCTTGTATTCCTTGACAAGTGCCTCTTCCTGGTCAATTATAAAATCCAGATCGTCCAGCAGCCAGGTCTCCTCCAAGAGATCCAGCAGTTCCTCTTGGAGCCCAGAGATATCCTCCAGACCCTGGTCTGTCTTTCTCCCAAACTGTGGGTCCTATGTCCTTTTTGTAAACAGCAATCCAGGGCCACCAAAGCCAAAGCCCTCTGTGGGGGAGCCTTCCTCCAGCCATGACTGCGCTTGTATAGCGAGCCATTGGAGGGCCCGATAGCCGTCCTCCACCCACATCTCTTGCTGTATCAGTCTATGTAGAACAGCTAGCCATTCCTTCTATGGCTATTCTCCCAGGAAAGGCAGTCTCACGGCCCACCGAACCCGGAATCTCGTGTCATTCGTGGGGAGGACCTTTCCATTTTCCTGCTCCTGTTGCAGAGCCTCCCACCAGAGGTCTCAGAGGGCAAGGTTCCTCCATGTTAGAACGTCCTGTTTCGAACAAGGATCATTTGTTCTGGTCAGCATCTTTTGTACTCTTCCTAGGAACTCTGCCTCCATATTTACCGGCTACTGTGGTACGTCTCCACTGTCAGCAGAAACTGTGTGAAAGAAGCAGATCCCACTGCTGCCAGCCAATGTGACGGATACCCCCGACTACTCCGAATGGGTAGCTCCACCAAAAGGGGTCCTGCTTCCTCCCTGCCGACTGCAGCTATGTAGCTGGCAAGTGACCACAGCCTGTAGCCACCCCTGATGCCCGACAGCACCAGTATTCAGGGTCCCACCCTGTGGCAGGCTCCAGCTACCCAGGCTAGGTAGCTCTTCCAGCGTGTCCTTCCTCTGCCTGGAACAGGCTGCTATGTAGCTCAGGAAAGTGATTTTAGCTAGAGCAAACCCAAATAACTAGACAGCCTAGCATTCAGGTTAAAGAGGAACTGATTTTATTGAAAACATGTACAACTTTTATACAGACAGCTCATCTTGATAAGACCCTGGACAATCCCACTATTTTCCCGCCATTCCCGCCCCTCCAGACAGCCCGGCACCTCCATAGGAGCCACAGTCCCACATAATCCCAATACATATGGGTATCGGTTTCGGGGTGATCCCGGTGGAGCGGTGGCACTTCCAAGGTGTCATTTTAAAGCTATCGGTCCTCAGATTCCACAGTGCATAAATCAGCATGATTTGTTACTGGGGACCGGAGTTACAGTCTGTTGAAATTATGGGGTTAGGGGTGTCCAAAACCCCCAGTTCCTAAAGGAGCTCCCCTCCGGTAATTTACCCACCACTTGTCCTCCATAGGGGCTACTAATTCCCAAAAGAGTGGAGCTCTGGGGCACATGGTTGCTGGAGCGACCAGGGCTAAAGTTATCGGGTGTCCTGCTGTCCTGTAGCCGACCGGGAGTTCCAGGAGCTTGGACAGCCTGAGAGGGGTTAGGCGGGTGTCTGTTGTGAGGCAGCCCACTGGGAGTTCCAGGAGCCCGGCCAGCCTAGGAGGGTATTCCTGGTCATACACCAGCTCTTTTCTAAAGAAGTTTGGAACACAAAACCATGCAACCAGAAGTTTGTAGAGATTGTGGTTGCTCTGAGGAGCCCAAAACCACTGAGAAATAACAGGGGTGAGGTTGTAGGGGGATGGGGGGTAGCCTTAGCCATCTGGTATCCGTGACGGTTCAGAATCTCTGAATTGAATCAATTTTGTCCGAATTTGAATTCATAACAAAACAAATATCACGTCTAGCTTATATGAGTGAGCTATCAGTTGTGATATGAGATCTCAAAAACAGATGCAGCAGGATCTTGTACATAAACTTTTGTTACTTATTTGACATTTTGCGGTCAAACCATCCCCATAATCATAACCAACTACAAGTGCCAATAATTTGTTTATATAATGATAACTCTACAACCTACTTGTGCACTTGACACCAGGTCAAAGTAGTGAAACTCAATGCAATGCATTCAAAGCAAGTGTGTCATCAATTCTAGATATAGTAAAACTGAAGTTCCCATAGCAACTACAAATAATAAAGAGTCTGAGCGAATGTATAAGATAAGTATGTGAATGTATATTTGTAAACACATATGGCTAGATTACGAGTTTTGCGTTAAGGAGAAAAAGCAGCGTTAACAGGTCCTAACGCTGCTTTTTCACTACCGCTGCTATTACGAGTCTTGCAGGTTTAGGGGCACCACACACTTCTTTGGCCTTACCGCAAACTGACTTACGTAAACTTTCGTAAACCCTTTTTTCTATGGGACTTCCATAGCGCTGGTATTACAAATCTGTCCTGGGAGGCCAAAAAGTGAGAGGTTCACACTCTACCTCCAAGATTCCTAACACATTCTAAAGTCAGTAGTTATGAGTTTTACACTACAACGCTGTAGCATAAAACTTATAACTAAAGTGCTAAAAAGTACACTAACACCCATAAACTACCTATTAACCCCTAAACTGAGGTCCTCCCACATCACAAACACTATAATAAAAATTTTAACCCCTAATCTGCCGCTCCAGACATCGCCGCCACTAGAATAAACATATTAACCCCTAAGCCGCCGCACTCCCGCCTCGCAAACACTAGTTAAATATTATTAATCCCTAATCTGCCGCCCCTAACATCGCTGCCACCTACATTATACTTATTAACCCCTAATCTGCCACTTCGGACACTGCCGCCACCTACATTATACTTATTAACCCCTAATCTGCCGCCCCCAATGTCAACGAAACCTACCTATACTTATTGACCCCTAATCTGCCGCCCCCAACATTGCCGCCACAATATTAAATGTATTAACCCCTAAATCTAAGTCTAACCCTAACACCCCCCTAACTTAAATATAATTTAAATAAATCTAAATAAAATTACTTTAATTAACTAAATTATTCCTATTTAAAACTAAATACTTACCTATAAAATAAACCCTAAACTAGCTACAATAAAACTAATAGTTACATTGTAGCTAGCTTAGGGTTTATTTTATTTTACAGGCAAGTTTGTATTTATCTTAACTAGGTAGAACAGTTACTAAATAGTTATTAACTATTTAATAACTACCTAGCTAAAATAAATACAAATTGACCTGTAAAATAAAACTTAACAATAACACCTAACACTAAACTACAATTAAATAAATTACCTACATTAAATACAATTAAATAAATTAAATCAGCTAAATCACAAAAAAAGAAAACACGAAATTACAGAAAATAAAAAACAAATTACAGATCTTTAAACTAATTACACCTAATCTAATAGCCCTATCAAAATCAAAAAGTCCCCCAAAATAAAAAAAAACCGTAGCCTAAACTAAACTATCAATATAATCCTGTATAATCCTGACATCCGGGAGGCAGAGTGACTGCCTCCCGGATGTCAGGATTATACAACGGTCCTCAAGATGGGTGATGTCATTTGTCAAAGGTGTCTGTGGACACCGAAACGTCATGGGACTATGCTTTTAACTTTTTTCAATAAAAGTTATTTTTTACTTAAATCCAGTGAGTGCTGTCTTTGCTCTGGACTATATATATATATATATATATAAAATCTAAAACTACAAGTGCACAGAAAATCTCCTCATAGTGTAATATGCTTTTAATAGATACAATAAAAATCAAAGAATATGCAGTTCCACTGTGAAATGGCTACTCACAAACTTTAACCTCAATCGATATGAGGTAAGGATAACACACAATACACCGCACAGGTAAGGTAAAGATGTCCAACCAAAGCGATCTTAAAAGGAGCAGGATCAAAAGTCAATCCAAAAACTAAGCCATGTTGTCATATTGCTGTGCAAGTCCAAAACTTATAAGGGCAGTATAAATAGATCAGGTGCCTACACATGTAGCTAAAGACTGAGTTTGCTACAAACACCACTAGTTTGCGTAGTAGAAACTTCTGTGTCTCTCACACTGTGACGTAAGGTGGGCGGGGCCTTCCGTGTTTCACGGATTGTATCCACTTCATCAGAGGCTTCATACATCCCCACCTTACCTCTCTGCCTATTTATAAAAAAACAGGTGAGTATAGTCACGCCTCAAAACAACCTTGCATCACGGGCTGACACCGCTCACGTGTCTACTAAGAACTCACTGTGTTATATACATTTTGATACATAAACAACAAATTTGCAATTCAATAAAAATCTATATTTAGCAGACTTATAAAATGCTAACATAAAAATTAATCGCATCCAGTTAGTCTAAATACTTAAACTGCTAAACTAGAGTTGTAATTTATCCACATCTCAAAAAGTGAAACGTTATAATGATGTAAAAATTAAAGAATTAAATCCAATGAATGTTAAAATGAAATATACATTCAAAGACTTATGATAATGAATTAAAAAAGTATCACGTTTTTTTTGAGCTTTAATAGTCTATATCCCCTTCTGTCATCTAAGACAAATTTCTACTTCTGTCATCTAAGACAACTTGCTATATTGCCTAAAATCTAACACCAGTACAGTCATTATCATGGCATTTTCTAAATTGATCAGTTATCCCATGGGACACTTCCCCTTTCTCAATATTTTTATAGGTTCCATCACCCTTCTCTTGATGGAACATATACATATTTAGATATATAATCTGGATAGGGATAAGCACTCACTGGATTTCAATACAACAAATATTTATTCGGCAGTGACGTTTCGGGGCATTCACCCCTTCCTCAGACAACCCAAAATGTGATACAAGCAATGTTAAATAATGACTCAAACCCCTCCCCCATCAAATTTCAGCCAATCAAAATACATCCAAAGCAATCAATAGGAGATGTATGTTTAACAAAACTATTACATTTCTGTATAATATCAGCAAAGTGTATACTCTTAAAAAACATGTGTGTAGTATACCCATCTATAGTGTAATGTTATAATGTGTCAGTGACAGTATAGTGAGTGGCTATGGAATATACCAACAGATAATACATGATAAATCTGCCCTCTGTAGTACACACTGTAATCAAAACATAAGGTGTTCACTGGATTTAGTGTAACAATGAAAAATGGCACCTAGTTGCCACGTAATTATGCTCTTAATAAGCTGAGCATTATCCGATTAGATTATGACACCTGGTATGCAGGCTTACTGATCTGTATATCGTACAAGTGTTTATAGGGTTGCCATGGCAACCTGTTGGTGACTTATGCATTATGGCCTTTCTTTGGTGTAACTAGTTACGTCACGGTAGGTTGCCATGGCAACATATAACAGCGCTTAGGGCATTAGGCTCTGGGATCAGTCTAGATGATAACCCGGATGCTAACACGCCCCCTCAGACCACGCGGTGGGTAGCGTGGTAGCGAATGGCGGAGTATACATACCCCCTGATGACTGTCTAATATGATGTTTTTAAAAAAGTAAGTTGCTGTGCATTAAGTCAATTGAATGCCTTTGAGTACATTGTGTGCTTTACAAAATAAGCCATTTTTCATTGTTACACTAAATCCAGTGAACACCTTATGTTTTGATTACAGTGTGTACTACAGAGGGCAGATTTATCATGTATTATCTGTTGGTATATTCCATAGCCACTCACTATACTGTCACTGACACATTATAACATTACACTATAGATGGGTATACTACACACATGTTTTTTAAGAGTATACACTTTGCTGATATTATACAGAAATGTAATAGTTTTGTTAAACATACATCTCCTATTGATTGCTTTGGATGTATTTTGATTGGCTGAAATTTGATGGGGGAGGGGTTTGAGTCATTATTTAACATTGCTTGTATCACATTTTGGGTTGTCTGAGGAAGGGGTGAATGCCCCGAAACGTCACTGCCGAATAAATATTTGTTGTATTGAAATCCAGTGAGTGCTTATCCCTATCCAGATTGAATATTTCGTTAAGCACCCTGGTCTGTGTCTGGGTTGGCAAGTGAGAGTGCACTTAATTGAAGTCTATTTAGATATATATGTATGTATTTCTAGGTTAAAGCCCTTTGCAGCCTTTATTTTTCCTGAAACCTCATAACCTTCTTGTGCAATATTTTTTTTTATTAGATAGTGTTATCATGAGTTTACCTGTATTGTTACATGTAATTTTCATGTATTTTTGTTGCAGCTTTTTTGTTTTATTAAACATTTAACCTAAGCTTTGAGGTTGCACTATCCCTGTGCGCATTAAACTCTATTGCGCTCAAGCTATCTCATTTACTTTCAACTTGTGATACGAGTACTACATAAGATGAGCGCAAACAACCACAATAAACCCCTTATCACCTGTGTGTAACTGTTAGCGTGCCTCTTGTTATCTGGCCCTAAATAAATAACAACACAATAAACAGCAGTTATGTAGCAGCAGTCTAAAGACCTCTGCTCCATAACCCTGTCCGCCTGCTCTGATGAGGTGGACAGGAATCACCGGACTTCAACCAGATCGAGTATGATCGGGTTGATTGACACCTCCCTGCTGGTGGACGATTGACCGCGAGTCTGCAGGGGGCGGCGTTGCACCAGCAGCTTTTGTGAGCTGCTGGTTCAATGCTGAATATGGAGAGCGTATTGCTCTCCGCATTCAGCGAGGTCTTGCGGACCTGATCCGCACTGTCGGATCAGGTCCTCAAGACCTATGATAAATAGGCCTCAATATGTACAAAATCATGTGAGTGCTTTATCTGTTTGATTGTACATTATCAGTGGTAGCACCCAGGTGGCTAGATATATATATATATATATATATTCATGGGTGGGTTATAATGGTTGGTGGTGGGACCAGGGTTGTCCATGTGCAAAGGTACTCATGGTTCATTTTGTCTGGGCAGGTTTGTGGAAGTGCCTTGTTTCTCAGATATACTGGGATAATTATAAGAAAAAGAAAAAGATAAGGGGGATAGTGGGAAACAGCTTTCAACCCAGCACTAACTGAAAAATGTGGGACAGCTGGGTGCTTTGCATACATGCGTGACATTATGATTTTTTAACAATGTAAATAAATGTAGTCTGCATGTTTATGTGTAGAGGCACACACCTGCTCCATTAAAAGTTTGTAGTTAATAGTTCTCCTTCGAGACTCAACTCATAAAAGTATCCTGACAAAGTGCCTATGGGCAGGAAATGCGTCGGACAGTTTGTTGGTTTCTAGCTCCCTCCTGAGTTGGAACGTATCCTGTATGTTGGTCTAGACTTACCAATAAAGACTTCTTTTACTTGCACAACATTTGCGGTTGCTTATTCCTTGCAATAAGGTACATTCTTTCCCGTTGCTTATTGCTTTCCTTTCCTGGGAGTCAGGGGAGTATCTCCCAACCTGTCAGCAAGGCGTCTTCTATCAAGTCTGTGAAGCGGTGTCGATACAACAAGGTAACTTTACTTATTGTCAGTGCTTGAATTATGGTTACATTATGCCAATAGCACATACATTCACCTTAAAGATTGATAGAGACTATTTATTATTGCACTAGTTGCACTTTGACAATGGACATTTTTTCGGATGATACGTTATAGCCAAATTATTCATACAAATACAGTGTTACTGCAACAGTGTATTAACCGCACACTTTTCCATATAGGCTGCAAACCCCGTTGTTTTCTTAAAAGTATCATCAACTTGTCTGGGCTAGGATACATACTTATGCCAGTTTTAAATCAGACCACTCTGCTAAATTCTTCTCTTCACTAATAAAAATGTTTGTATAAATGGAGCATACATAAATTATACAAAAAAGTCTATTTGTTTTATATTTAAGCTTCCTAAATTCAGTGATGCTGATCTATCTAAACAGTCCTTGTGCACCAGGGACATTGCAATGGGGCTTTGCTAGTTTGATAGATTAGCATATGTTGCTAATAGATAGTTGACATATTGTGACACTCAGATAAGCACATTTTACAGTTTATTTTCATAATCCCTAACATTGGCTTTAAGTGTATCAAAATGTATTTTTCATTACTCTCTTCTTTTCTTTAAAAAAATATATTTACCAGAAAGCTGTGCAAAATAATGACAGTGATTCAAATTCCAGCCTAAAAGATGATCAATTGCACATGGCTTGGTAATGAAAAAAAAGCATTCTAGAAGTCATTACAGTTGAATTAATCATGCTACACTTATTTCAACTAATAAACACTTACAGCTGGGCTGACATTCTAAGCCAAGGATACAAACTAATGTCATTTTAATAATATGCCATATTTTAGCATGCAGTAGGAGTTTATTTTTACCCCAACCTCAAGTAATATAATGGTTGTTATAATTTACACTTTTTTTTTTTTACCAATAATAGAATTTTGGATGATGAGCAGTGAATTATTTTCGAAAAATCTATTACAAATGAAAACAAGTGACTGAGTAGCTTTAATATTTTTATTTCAATCAATTTTGATTATTTGAGTTGGTCATAATACCAATGCGCTTGATGCAAAATCATTTAAATACCAGTTATAATTTCCTGAGTGAGCCTATTTACAAATGTTGACAATATATTAAGGTTAAATCTTATGTTTATTTAAAAACTTATTGGTTATGGTACACAAGAGACATCTGAAGTGTTAAAGAAATTTATTTTGCAAGCATGGGACATTTTATAGGAAAAGTACTAATACTGAATGTTCATTGTAAGATTACTTCAAGTGTATTGTTTAGACCTAAATGGCAATTTAAATATAGTTATGCTCTTTTTCATTTTAATGGAAAATGATGCTGCAAGGCAAAATGCAAATGTATTGGTAGCTAACCAAGCAGATCAGTCTCAATATGTTAAAAGCCTCCTTGGAGAAAAAACTGTTTACGTAAAGTAACTTGCCTCCCCCAAAATGCAAGGAGAACATTTTATTCTTATAGATGAAAAGCACTGAACATAATGCATGAATATTTCCATATTTAAACAAAGCAAATTAAAAAAAAAAAAAAAAAAAAAAAAAACATTTCTGAATAGAAATATTCTGAATCTTGAAGCTAATACATATTGGAATGGAAGTAAGAACAAAATTAAATGTCAAGCTAAATCAAAAATACATGTTAAAGTAGAGAATATAATTAAAGGTAAAATAAATAAATAAATATATATGGAGGAAGATGTGTTACTAAAGGCTTCTAGCAATGCAATAACAGTTTGTGTATGTATTGTATGATTATAACATACAACAAGCAAATGTAAGAAAAAGTCAAGAAAACAGTACATAGTTGTCACATTTATCAAACCGAGAACAGGGCATTCAACTGTGTACCCAATATGCTCTCATATTTATGAACATAGATAATACAACTTCACAATTTGTGTTAATTTGATGTCAGCTCCATTGCAAGTGTTTTTTATCATTTGCATCAAGAAGATTTTTTTTTGACATAGCAATGCATATTATGGGGTTGATATATTGGGGTCAATTAATTAATAGTCGAGTGGACATGATTTGCTGTAGCGGATCATGTCCGGTCGACCTCGCTAAATGCCAACAGTGAAATGCTAGTGTAATGCTTGTGCAATGCCGCCCCCTGCTCACTGGCAGCTAATCGGCCACTAGCAAGGACTGTCACTCAAGGTGGCAGACAAGTTCAGGAGCATTGGTCTTATATCCTCTTCCTTTTAACTTTCTTTTCAAGCGAGCCTGAAATGATGGGTCTCCGAAGCAGCATCTGCTGCTTAATAAATGGAGCCCATTATATATCAAGCAGACATAATTCGCTATAGGGAATCATGTCTGCTCGACATCGCTACATGCTGACAGCATACGCTGTCTGCATTTATCATTGCACAAGCATTCTAGTGAAATGCTTGTGCAAAGCTGCTCCCTGATCACTGGCGGCAAATCGGCAATTAGCAGGGGCTGTCAATCCTCCCGTTCATATCAGATTGGGGTGATTTTCTTCCACCACCTTAAAGGAGCAGCGAGCCTTAAACTATGGGCTTCCAAAGCAGAATTTGTTACTTCGTAAATGGAACCCTACGTATGGTACCAAAATAATGCTCCCTATTCCCATTTGCCACCTCGAGGAGTTTACAGTTGTCTGTTGCCAACTGGAGAACAGCTTATTTATACTATATAAAACTTAACGCTCTTTTAACAATCAGAGAAACTACTAAACAGTAAACAGCTCAATCATATCACAGGAAAGAACTGTCTTGAAACATACACGTATGCAATAAGTATGGGAAGACAATCAAACAACAGTCTGAGCACCAATGTGTATAAGCACTTAGCTTAGTCCCAATAGGTCATGTTCCGTTAGGCTCCTAATACTCAAATGGCAGATAGAGTATTGCGGTGGTATCTGTCAGATTGGGAAATGTCCAGAAGAAGACCCAAATGCTAGGGCGAACTTAAACAACACCCTTGCAATCTGAGTTTAATCCAGGATGTGACCCCACGACAACCTCTCAAAAACTATGTACTCATGATATGGAGCAGAGTTAGCCTGAGTCCAAAGTAATTCAAGATATCAGCCAAATAGACTTCTGAGTAAGGAGCTGGTTTCAGGAAATGTCTTCCACAGAATCAGGAGAGCAGGGATAGTCCACTTATACTCAGACAGAGGAAGGGTAAAACAAGAAACAGTTAATAATACAGGAGTAGGTAACTTGTTATCAGGCAGTTTGAGGGTTAACACTATGTAGTCAGTCCTTGCAGAGTTTGGCAACAGGTTATCAGGCAGTTTGAAGGTTAATACTGAATAGTCAGTACTTGCAGAGTTAGACAACAGGATATCAGGTAGTTTGAGGGTTAACACTGTGTAGTCAGTCCTTGCAGAGTTTGGCAACAGGTTATCAGGCAGTTTGAAGGTAAATACTGAATAGTGAATACTTGCAGATTTAGACAACAGGATATCAGGTAGTTTGAAGGTTAACATAGATTAATCAGTACTTGCAGAGATTGGCAACAGGATATCATGCAGTTTGAGAGTTTACACTGAATATACAGTACTTGCAGAGTTTGGCAACAGGATATCAAGCAGTTTGAAGGTTTACACTGAATAAACAGTACTTGCAGAGTTTGGCAACAGGTTAACATGCAGTTTGAGAGTTTCACAGAATAAACAGTACTTGCAGTGTTTGGCAACAGGATATCAAGCAGTTTGAAGGTTTACACTGAATAAACAGTACTTGCAGAGGTTGGCAACAGGTAAACATGCAGTTTGAAAGTTTCACAGAATAAAAAGTACTTACAGTGTTTGGCAACAGGATATCAAGCAGTTTGAAGGTTACACTGAATAAACAGTACTTGAAGAGTTTGGCAACAGGTTAACATGCAGTTTGAGAGATTCACAGAATAAACAGTACTTGCAGTGTTTGGCAGCAGGTTATCAGGAAGTTTGAGGGTTAACCCAGCATAGTCAGTCTTTGCAGAGTTTGGCAACAGAAAATCAGCAGTTAGAGAGTTTCCACAGCGAAGTCCTCACAGGAGCCACAGAGAGGAACAAACAAACGGGTACTGAAGAAACAGGAAACCCGGAATAAAAAGCCTGGTAGTGACATCATCAGGAAGGGGCGGCTCAGACTACCTGCCAATCAAGCATGCAGAGAGGACCGCCAGAGCTTCCCAGCGGCTGAGCGTTACAGTATCCACCATACAAGTCCCACTGTGTACAGAGCAGCTGCTGGTTTACGGGACTCCACAAGTGTGCGGTCTCATAGAGGTAACTTAATAAAGAAAGAGAAAACATAGCGCATCCATGACTCACAGTTTCTTTTAATTCAGAAGATATTTGACACACAAAAGTATTGCACTTACAGAATAACGATAAAAGACTTGCACATAAAAATAAGGTCTGCCTTCTCTGAGCGCTCCCCGCTGAATTGATTATCTAAAGCATAGATCATTAGTTTCTATGTTAATGTTTTAAAATGTTCGAATACACAGCAAAAAATAAAAATATACACAGCAAAATGTGAAATTTAAAAATATTGAATACATCCTAAAAACATAATTTATGTAAGAACTTACCTGATAAATTCATTTCTTTCATATTAGCAAGAGTCCATGAGCTAGTGACGTATGGGATATACATTCCTACCAGGAGGGGCAAAGTTTCCCAAACCTTAAAATGCCTATAAATACACCCCTCACCACACCCACAATTCAGTTTAACGAATAGCCAAGAAGTGGGGTGATAAGAAAAAAGTGCGAAAGCATATAAAATAAGGAATTGGAATAATTGTGCTTTATACAAAAAAATCATAACCACCACAAAAAAGGGCGGGCCCTTATGGACTCTTGCTAATATGAAAGAAATGAATTTATCAGGTAAGTTCTTACATAAATTATGTTTTCTTTCATGTAATTAGCAAGAGTCCATGAGCTAGTGACGTATGGGATAATGACTACCCAAGATGTGGATCTTTCCACTCAAGAGTCACTAGAGAGGGAGGGATAAAATAAAGACAGCCAATTCCTGCTGAAAATAATCCACACCCAAAATAAAGTTTAATGAAAAACATAAACAGAAGATTCAAACTGAAACCGCTGCCTGAAGTACTTTTCTACCAAAAACTGCTTCAGAAGAAGAAAATACATCAAAATGGTAGAATTTAGTAAAAGTATGCAAAGAGGACCAAGTTGCTGCTTTGCAAATCTGATCAACCGAAGCTTCATTCCTAAACGCCCAGGAAGTAGAAACTGACCTAGTAGAATGAGCTGTAATCCTTTGAGGCGGAGTTTTATCCGACTCGACATAGGCATGATGAATTAAAGATTTCAACCAAGATGCCAAAGAAATGGCAGAAGCTTTCTGGCCTTTTCTAGAACCGGAAAAGATAACAAATAGACTAGAAGTCTTTCGGAAAGACTTAGTAGCTTCAACATAATATTTCAAAGCTCTAACAACATCCAAAGAATGCAACGATTTCTCCTTAGAATTCTTAGGATTAGGACATAATGAAGGAACCACAATTTCTCTACTAATGTTGTTGGAATTCACAACTTTAGGTAAAAATTCAAAAGAAGTTCGCAACACCGCCTTATCCTGATGAAAAATCAGAAAAGGAGACTCACAAGAAAGAGCAGATAATTCAGAGACTCTTCTGGCAGAAGAGATCGCCAAAAGGAACAAAACTTTCCAAGAAAGTAATTTAATGTCCAATGAATGCATAGGTTCAAACGGAGTAGCTTGAAGAGCCCCCAGAACCAAATTCAAACTCCAAGGAGGAGAAATTGACTTAATGACAGGTTTTATACGAACCAAAGCTTGTACAAAACAATGAATATCAGGAAGATTAGCAATATTTCTGTGAAAAAGAACAGAAAGAGCAGAGATTTGTCCTTTCAAAGAACTTGCGGATAAACCTTTATCTAAACCATCCTGAAGAAACTGTAAAATTCTCGGAATTCTAAAAGAATGCCAAGAAAAATGATGAGAAAGACACCAAGAAATATAAGTCTTCCAGACTCTATAATATATCTCTCTGGATACAGATTTACGAGCCTGTAACATAGTATTAATCACAGAGTCAGAGAAACCTCTTTGACCAAGAATCAAGCGTTCAATCTCCATACCTTTAAATTTAAGGATTTGAGATCCTGATGGAAAAAAGGACCTTGCGACAGAAGGTCTGGTCTTAGCGGAAGAGTCCACGGATGGCAAGAGGCCATCCGGACAAGATCCGCATACCAAAACCTGTGAGGCCATGCCGGAGCTATCAGCAGAACAAACGAGCATTCCTTCAGAATCTTGGAGATTTCTCTTGGAAGAAGAACTATAGGCGGAAAGATATAGGCAGGATGATACTTCCAAGGAAGTGACAATGCATCCACTGCTTCCGCCTGAGGATCCCGGGATCTGGACAGATACCTGGGAAGTTTCTTGTTTAGATGAGACGCCATCAGATCTATTTCTGGAAGCTCCCACATTTGAACAATCTGAAGAAATACCTCTGGGTGAAGAGACCATTCGCCCGGATGCAACGTTTGGCGACTGAGATAATCCGCTTCCCAATTGTCTATACCTGGGATATGAACCGCAGAGATTAGACAGGAGCTGGATTCCACCCAAACCAGAATTCGAGATACTTATTTCATAGCCAGAGGACTGTGAGTCCCTCCTTGATGATTGATGTATGCCACAGTTGTGACATTGTCTGTCTGAAAACAAATGAACGATTCTCTCTTCAGAAGAGGCCAAGACTGAAGAACTCTGAAAATTGCACGGAGTTCCAAAATATTGATCGGTAATCTCACCTCCTGAGATTCCCAAACTCCTTGTGCCGTCAGAGATCCCCACACAGCTCCCCAACCTGTGAGACTTGCATCTGTTGAAATTACAGTCCAGGTCGGAAGCACAAAAGAAACGCCCTGAATTAAACGATGGTGATCTGTCCACCACGTTAGAGAGTGTCGTACAATCGGTTTTAAAGATATTAATTGAAATATCTTTGTGTAATCCCTGCACCATTGATTCAGCATACAGAGCTGAAGAGGTCGCATGTGAAAATGAGCAAAGGGGATCGCGTCCGATGCAGCAGTCATAAGACCTAGAATTTCTATGCATAAGGCTACCGAAGGGAATGATTGTGACTGAAGGTTTCGACAAGCTGAAATCAATTTTAGACGTCTCTTGTCTGTCAAAGACAGAGTCATGGACACTGAATCTATCTGGAAACCCAGAAAGGTTACCCTTGTCTGAGGAATCAATGAACTTTTTAGTGAATTGATCCTCCAACCATGGTCTTGAAGAAACAACACAAGTCGATTCGTATGAGATTCTGCTAAATGTAAAGACTGAGCAAGTACCAAGATATCGTCCAAATAAGGAAATACCACAATACCCTGTTCTCTGATTACAGACAGAAGGGCACCGAGAACCTTTGAAAAAATTCTTGGAGCTGTAGCTAGGCCAAATGGCAGAGCCACAAACTGGTAATGCTTGTCCAGAAAAGAGAATCTCAGGAACTGATAATGATCTGGATGAATCGGAATATGCAGATATGCATCCTGTAAATCTATTGTGGACATATAATGCCCTTGCTGAACAAAAGGCAAGATAGTCCTTACAGTTACCATTTTGAACGTTGGTATCCTTACATAACGATTCAATATTTTTAGATCCAGAACTGGTCTGAAGGAATTCTCCTTCTTTGGTACAATGAAGAGATTTGAATAAAACCCCATCCCCTGTTCCAGAACTGGAACTGGCATAATTACTCCAGCCAACTCTAGATCTGAAACACAATTCAGAAATGCTTGAGCTTTCACTGGATTTACTGGGACACGGGAAAGAAAAAATCTCTTTGCAGGAGGTCTCATCTTGAAACCAATTCTGTACCCTTCTGAAACAATGTTCTGAATCCAAAGATTGTGAACAGAATTGATCCAAATTTCTTTGAAAAAACGTAACCTGCCCCCTACCAGCTGAGCTGGAATGAGGGCCGCACCTTCATGTGGACTTAGAAGCTGGCTTTGCTTTTCTAGAAGGCTTGGATTTATTCCAGACTGGAGATGGTTTCCAAACTGAAACTGCTCCTGAGGATGAAGGATCAGGCTTTTGTTCTTTGTTGAAACGAAAGGAACGAAAACGATTATTAGCCCTGTTTTTACCCTTAGATTTTTTATCCTGTGGTAAAAAAGTTCCTTTCCCACCAGTAACAGTTGAGATAATAGAATCCAACTGAGAACCAAATAATTTGTTACCCTGGAAAGAAATGGAAAGTAGAGTTGATTTAGAAGCCATATCAGCATTCCAAGTTTTAAGCCATAAAGCTCTTCTAGCTAAAATAGCTAGAGACATAAACCTGACATCAACTCTGATAATATCAAAAATGGCATCACAGATAAAATTATTAGCATGTTGAAGAAGAATAATAATATTATGAGAATCATGATCTGTTACTTGTTGCGCTAAAGTTTCCAACCAAAAAGTTGAAGCTGCAGCAACATCAGCCAATGATATAGCAGGTCTAAGAAGATTACCTGAACACAGATAAGCTTTTCTTAGAAAGGATTCAATTTTCCTATCTAAAGGATCCTTAAATGAAGTACCATCTGACGTAGGAATAGTAGTACGTTTAGCAAGGGTAGAAATAGCCCCATCAACTCTAGGGATTTTGTCCCAAAATTCTAATCTGTCAGACGGCACAGGATATAATTGCTTAAAACGTTTAGAAGGAGTAAATGAATTACCCAATTTATCCCATTCTCTGGAAATTACTTCAGAAATAGCACTAGGAACAGGAAAAACTTCTGGAATAACCACAGGAGATTTAAAGACCTTATCTAAACGTTTAGAATTAGTATCAAGAGGACCAGAATCCTCAATTTCTAAAGCAATTAGTACTTCTTTAAGTAAAGAACGAATAAATTCCATTTTAAATAAATATGAAGATTTATCAGCATCAATCTCTGAGACAGAATCCTCTGAACCAGAAGAGTCATCAGAATCAGAATGATGATGTTCATTTAAAAATTCATCTGTATAAAGAGAAGTTTTAAAAGATTTTTTATGTTTACTAGAAGGAGGAATAACAGACATAGCCTTCTTGATGGATTCAGAAACAAAATCTCTTATGTTATCAGGAACATTCTGAACATTAGATGTTGATGGAACTGCAACAGGTAATGGTACATTACTAAAGGAAATATTATCTGCATTAACAAGTTTGTCATGACAATTAATACAAACAACAGCTGTAGGAATAGCTACCAAAAGTTTACAGCAGATACACTTAGCTTTGGTAGTTCCAGCACCAGACAGCGATTTTCCTGAAGTATCTTCTGACTCAGATGCAACGTGAGACATCTTGCAATATGTAAGAGAAAAAACAACATATAAAACAACATATAAAGCAAAATTGATCAAATTCCTTAAATGACAGTTTCAGGAATGGGAAAAAATGCCAATGAACAAGCTTCTAGCAACCAGAAGCAAAGAAAAAATGAGACTTAAATAATGTGGAGACAAAAGCGACGCCCATATTTTTTAGCGCCAAATAAGACGCCCACATTATTTGGCGCCTAAATGCTTTTTGGCGCCAAAAATGACGCCACATCTTTGGTGCAAAAGAACGTCAAAATATGACGCAACTTCCGGCGACACGTATGACGCCGGAAACAGAAAAGATTTTTGGCGCCAAAAAAGTCCGCGCCAAGAATGACACAATAAAATGAAGCATTTTCAGCCCCCGCGAGCCTAACAGCCCACAGGGAAAAAAAGTCAAATTTTTAAGGTAAGAAAAATAATTGATTCAAGTGCATTATCCCAAATATGAAACTGACTGTCTGAAAATAAGGAATTTTTAACATCCTGAGTCAAGGCAAATAAATGTTTGAATACATATATTTAGAACTTTATAAACAAAGTGCCCAACCATAGCTTAGAGTGTCACAGAAAATAAGACTTACTTACCCCAGGACACTCATCTACATGTTTGTAGAAAGCCAAACCAGTACTGAAACGAAAATCAGCAGAGGTAATGGTATATAAATAAGAGTATATCGTCGATCTGAAAAGGGAGGTAAGAGATGAATCTCTACGACCGATAACAGAGAACCTATGAAATAGACCCCGTAGAAGGAGATCACTGCATTCAAAATAGGCAATACTCTCCTCACATCCCTCTGACATTCACTGCACGCTGAGAGGAAAACCGGGCTCCAACCTGCTGCGGAGCGCATATCAACGTAGAATCTAGCACAAACTTACTTCACCACCTCCATAGGAGGCAAATTTTGTAAAACTGAATTGTGGGTGTGGTGAGGGGTGTATTTATAGGCATTTTAAGGTTTGGGAAACTTTGCCCCTCCTGGTAGGAATGTATATCCCATACGTCACTAGCTCATGGACTCTTGCTAATTACATGAAAGAAATACGTCACTTCATAAATGTGTCATTCTCATATTTTTTTTAAAATTCATTGATAAATTTATGGACATATGTAATCCTGATTTTATAGCTTAACCTATGGGCTTTTAATAAACTCAATACATAAATGCCTGCAGATCTATGTCTATATTTACCCTTTGAGTTCTAGGCATTCTAAACAATGGATCCACTTTGTCTCACATTTTCTTAGCATCAATAATCGCCTGTTTTCACATGGGCCTGGCTCAACATGTTCCTACACTCTAATTGATAAACCTGAGGGATCCTTGTTATGTTCTAAGTTAAAATGTTTAAAAACACTGTGTTTGTCATACCCTATTTTAATGTTCTCTGCATGCACATACCACTTCTTTTTATATGCCTTTTAGTGTGACCTACATATATATTTCCACATTTACACAAGAGTTGGTATACAACATAGGTAGATTGACAGGTACCCCTAAAATCTAATGTGAACATTTTAGAACCATCCCAGTTCTTTATCTCATTCCCCTTTAGCAAGTTATTGCACATAATACATCATTTCCTGCCACATTTTTAAGTCCCTGCCTGTACTTTCAACCAATTAGAGGAGGCACCTAAGGATATGAAAATATTAGTAAACCGCCGATGCAATGTATACAATATAATATGCTGACGTATAGAATTAGGTCATGAGAGGCAGGAGTATTTAAAATGTCCAAGCGGGCATTTTTTGGATGAAATGCGTAGGGAGGAGCTAACGGAAACACAAGGAAAATATAGAAAGCGCTAAAGACACTTCAGCCCTTTGAGCATACCTGAATAAGATCCGGTGACGCAAGTCTTTTATCGTTATTCTGTAAGTGCAATACTTTTGTGTGTCAAATATCTTCTGAATTAAAAGAAACTTTTAGCCATGGATGAGCTGTGTTTTCGATTTCTTCATTCTTTTAATAATCAACTGGTAAAGCTGTCATACAAAATAAATTGAATATATTGTGTTTCTATGTAAGAGGTTAGTGCACTGTTTTTTGCTGAACAGGACATTTTCTTGGTTCTCCTTGCGTGGCATAATTTAGGTGACTACAGACTTATTATTCATACATTATTGTATCTGTCTTGTTAAGAAGATTGGCTTTTCATATTATTATTTTTATTATTATTATTATGAAATGTTGTTAGATTTAGTATTTATTCTTGAATATTCAACTTTGATCATATATGATTCTTCAAAAAAGTTTCAGAACTTTTCAGACTGATTAAAATTTGAGCTGTTCTTTCACATTACATTATGGATGCACAATAAATAACCAGCCATTACAAGTGGCTGGTGAATACTACTGCAAGCTCCTGGTAGCACTTAGTGCTCATTTAATTAACTAGAGGTCAGATCTCTGGTTAATTAATAAAATGTCCCCAAATGTGCCCCAAAAGAAAGTGGATAGTTTGTGCATAAAATATAAAAATAACATCTTTATTTTTGTAAATAACTGAACAAAGCAGTTATAATGGGTTAAAAAGAGCGGGTGTGGGATGTTGGAAAAAAATGGACTGAAAAGTGCCTTTTGCTGTCTATGGGTGACTGTGGTTTCACTTGAACTATACCGGGAGTGCAGAATTATTAGGCAAATGAGTATTTTGACCACATCATCCTCTTTATGCATGTTGTCTTACTCCAAGCTGTATAGGCTCGAAAGTCTACTACCAATTAAGCATATTAGGTGATGTTCATCTCTGTAATGAGAAGGGGTGTGGTCTAATGACATCAACACCCTATATCAGGTGTGCATAATTATTAGGCAACTTCCTTTCCTTTGGCAAAATGGGTCAAAAGAAGGACTTGACAGGCTCAGAAAAGTCAAAAATAGTGAGATATCTTGCAGAGGGATGCAGCACTCTTAAAATTGCAAAGCTTCTGAAGCGTGATCATCGAACAATCAAGCGTTTCATTCAAAATAGTCAACAGGGTCGCAAGAAGCGTGTGGAAAAACCAAGGCGCAAAATAACTGCCCATGAACTGAGAAAAGTCAAGCGTGCAGCTGCCAAGATGCCACTTGCCACCAGTTTGGCCATATTTCAGAGCTGGAACATCACTGGAGTGCCCAAAAGCACAAGGTGTGCAATACTCCGAGACATGGCCAAGGTAAGAAAGGCTGAAAGACGACCACCACTGAACAAGACACACAAGCTGAAACGTCAAGACTGGGCCAAGAAATATCTCAAGACTGATTTTTCTAAGGTTTTATGGACTGATGAAATGAGAGTGAGTCTTGATGGGCCAGATGGATGGGCCCGTGGCTGGATTGGTAAAGGGCAGAGAGCTCCAGTCCGACTCAGACGCCAGCAAGGTAGAGGTGGAGTACTGGTTTGGGCTGGTATCATCAAAGATGAGCTTGTGGGGCCTTTTCGGGTTGAGGATGGAGTCAAGCTCAACTCCCAGTCCTACTGCCAGTTTCTGGAAGACACCTTCTTCAAGCAGTGGTACAGGAAGAAGTCTGCATCCTTCAAGAAAAACATGATTTTCATGCAGGACAATGCTCCATCACACGCGTCCAAGTACTCCACAGCGTGGCTGGCAAGAAAGGGTATAAAAGAAGAAAATCTAATGACATGGCCTCCTTGTTCACCTGATCTGAACCCCATTGAGAACCTGTGGTCCATCATCAAATGTGAGATTTACAAGGAGGGAAAACAGTACACCTCTCTGAACAGTGTCTGGGAGGCTGTGGTTGCTGCTGCACGCAATGTTGATGGTGAACAGATGAAAACACTGACAGAATCCATGGATGGCAGGCGTTTGAGTGTCCTTGCAAAGAAAGGTGGCTATATTGGTCACTGATTTGTTTTTGTTTTGTTTTTGAATGTCAGAAATGTATATTTGTGAATGTTGAGATGTTATATTGGTTTCACTGGTAAAAATAAATAATTGAAATGGGTATATATTTGTTTTTTGTTAAGTTGCCTAATAATTATGCACAGTAATAGTCACCTGCACACACAGATATCCCCCTAAAATAGCTATAACTAAAAACAAACTAAAAACTACTTCCAAAACTATTCAGCTTTGATATTAATGAGTTTTTTGGGTTCATTGAGAACATGGTTGTTGTTCAATAATAATATTAATCCTCAAAAATACAACTTGCCTAATAATTCTGCACTCCCTGTATATGTATATGTTTATATAAATATATATTTATGTGTAAATATGTGTATATTCACATATTAGCACCTAAATATATATGTATATATTCATATACATATATAATTTTAATTTGCTGAACTAGGTTCTCTGCTGTGTCTCTCGGCATGAGAACGAGACTCCCATTAGATCCCCTGGAAGCATGCTCTCATTAGCTCAAAGCTTTCATGTAATGCGAACACGAGGTCGCAATCACATTGTGCTTAACTTGTAATACCAGCGCACGTTTGCGTGTGCTGGTATTACGAGTAGAGCACGAATATCTCCCTAACATTTTCAATAAGATTCTTTATGTAAATATACTGCCTAATTTAAAGTATTATATAACTGCTATATAGGTTGCTAATCTGATCAATTGAGGTGCTAAGGGGTTAATTTATCATAATGGATGCTATAGATTGAAAGAAGTGTACTAAAAAAGGTCAATCCAGTCCCACTAAACTATCAGTGAACATGTGCCTTTGGGGCATGAAATGCATCTGAAGTGAGGGGCCGTTACTCTGCCAAGATACCTATTGCTTTTAATGTTACCCCAGCAGTCTACTGTAAATTTTTAATCTTTTGGAAAAAAGTGTGCATTCCTTTACATACACAGAGATTATTTTTTTTTGGATCAGGGTCCAGAGGATTTTTCTTTTGATGATCACATGGTCATGCAATAATAGGGACATTCCTGAGCTCTAATACACTATTAAAAATCATTAAAAACATATATGTTTATAAATTCCCCATAGTCATTACTCAAAACTCATAACTGGGGATATTGTATTGGAGCTGTTGAGTAATTATGCAAAATGGCTCATTACAAGTCAAGTGTTAAAAAGCGCTTGCATTATGGTGCTGGAATTACAAGTTAATGATTAATATTTAGGTTGTGAGCATCAGTGAGGTTCACACAACAGTAATCATGTCAGATAGTGTGGATTCGTAAAGTAATTTTAGCATATTAACCCTTTCGCTGCAAAGCCTTTTTTTACACCCAACTGTTGAGGCAATTTTGAGCTTTTTTGGCTACCTACATTTAGACCCTAATTAAACCAAATTTCAGAGATCGGCCCACACAATATATATATATAATAGCCAGAAAAAAATGCACTCTCAGGACTTTCACAATCAAGTTACTTTATTCCTGTAACATTTTCGGAGGTCTTGCCTCCTTCATCAGCAGATGCTGATGAAGTAGGCAAGACCTCCGAAAACGTTACAGGAATAAAGTAACTTGATTGTGAAAGTCCTGAGAGTGCATTTTTTCTGGCTATTATTTTTTGCAAAGTTGCACCCAGGCAGTTTTCCTCTGAGGGCGAGATCTGGTGTTTTGGATACCTATATAATTTTTTTTTTTATTTTTTTTTTAAGCAGGCCCAGCAGATTCACAATATGCCATTATCATATTAATAATTCATGGCATGTGAGAAAGCTATGGCAATAACTGCAGGCAATTCTTTTTAAAATGAGGAATCTTGGAGGTTTGTAGCAGCTATGGGAGCTGAGATCAAGGCGTTTGAAGAACCTTCCCCCATCTCAACCCTTTTGTGATGTAACCACGCTCATATGTGGTGACGTTACCGACACTCCCATGAAGCCTGGGAGTGCAACCCACTAGGTCACCAATGGTTACCTGGCCTGTAGTGTGGGGGATCAATGAAAACAGTGTTTTAATGGTGATCCACAACAAAAAAGGCAAGGCTGCACAAAACAGGTCCAATATTAAAAAAAAACAAAAAAACATTTATTTATTTGAAACAAAAATTACCTAGGCAGACATGGAAGAAGCAGCCTGACACATTTCGCACCCTCTAGTGGCACTTATTCATAGACTCAGGTGTTGCATTCAAAATGCATCCTTATATAGGGCAACAAATGCCCTCACATTTGACAATACCTCATTTTACAAAGTATACACAATTAAACAATAATGTAAATGCACACAAGATCAAAGAATAAATAATGCTATTTTTCCAGTTTACATAACAAAGAAAGATTTTTTCTGCCATTAAGCTTTAATGTTAGATCTGCTGGGATTAGTTAAAAGAGGGGAGGGGACACATTTACCACACAATATATCCAAACACTGCTTGACAGATCCAGTCTAAGTTCATACCTCTCAAGTATGTCCCTTTGACCTAGCTGTACAAATTGTTAACAAAAGAAAAAACAAAAAAACTTAATTTCAGTTAGTGCGAACAACACATACCACTAAGTTATAAGAACAGTGAAGGATATATAAGACAAGGATGTTATATACCTAAGAGGGTCAAACAAAGTAACTAATGTCTCATTCATTATTTAAGCCATCTGGTACTGTAGTTCTTAACCTATAAATCCAGTAAAGCTCTTTTCTATCCAAAATCTTGAATGTATTGCCTCCCCTTACTGGTAACTTGGCAACATCAATAGCTCTTATGGAAAACTTGTCTACATTTGTGAAGTGTATATTGTTGAAGTGTGCTGCCACTGTAGAATCTGTATTGTAGTTTTTTACATCATTATAATTTTCACGAGCTTGAGTGCCCAACTGTCTAGTCGTTTTTCCAACATACTGGACAGTGGCAAATCAGACACTCCAACAAATACACCAAAAATGTTGTCCTGCAATTTTCATTGAAGTCAATTTCATAAACACTGTAATTTACTGACAACCTGAAATTCCTATTTGTATCTAACATATCACATGTCAAACAGTCCCTACCTCCACACCTAAAGTTGCCTTTAGTTCTCAACCAAGTACTACCCTTCCCTGGTCTTTTCACCAGACTGGGTGCTAATTTTGAGGCCAGGGTGACTGGGTTTTTAGAAATAAATTTGCACCGACCTATGCTACTCTTCAGGATATCATCATTAGCCAAGATCGATAAATTCCTTTTTAGTAATTTACAATTACTGGGAATAGGTTAGTGTATGTAGTGAACAACACCTATATCTCGAATTCCTATGGTCTGCTTAAGCATATGAGAATGACTGACTTCCATCCTAACCTTCTCCAATTGTTTGGAATCATACCCCCTAGCTTCTAACCTTTTACACAGGTCTGCTGACTGTTGCATATAAACACCCATATCCTTAGTATTCATTCTTAATCTAATTAACTGCCCCCTTGGGATAGCATGGGTAAGGTGTTGGGGATGACACAAACTTGTGTGAAGCACAGTGTTCCCTGCACTTGGTTTGCGAAAGGTTTGTGAGACAATATTATTCCCATCACCCTTCAACACTATATCCAGAAAGTTGACCTCAGAGCAGCTACAGATTCTCACAAATATAAGTTACATGTCATTTTCATTCACATAATTCAGAAATCTCTGAAAGCCTTTGTCACCTAGGGGTTCATTAAAGATAAAAATCAAATCGTCAATGTACCTCCTATAAAACAGGATTTTGTCAATAAAAGGATTACTCTGATCAAAAATGTATTTAAGTTCCCAAAAGCCAACATATACGTTTGCAAACGAGGGGGCATAATTTGCCCCCATCGCAGTGCCACAGCACTGTAAATAAATGTTGTCAAATAGAAAAAATGATGTGTTAGAAGGAATTCCAGAACTGAGCAAATAAATAAAACTGTTTCAGTACTATAGTTGGTACATTTTTCTAAAAATTATTTGACAGCCAAAATACCCAAAGCATGTGGAATAACTGTGTAAAGTGAAACTACATCAACCACTACCCAACTGTGCCCCTCCTGCCATCCAACTCTGTCAAAACATTCAAATAAATGGTGAGAATCCCTCAGGTAAGTATAAAGACCTCTAACTAGAGGTTGAAGTATGCCATCCATCCATCAGAGATCAGATTCTGAATATCTTCCTGACTAAGCACACTAATACTAACACCATCTTCTAGAATACACACCATTTCCCTCTTAAACATGTGGGTAGAATTGCCTGATAAACGCTTATAAACCTTAGGATCCTGGAACTGGCATTGTGCCTCTGCAAAGTAATCAGTTTTATTCAATACTACAATATTGCCTCTTTTGTCTGAGTTTCTTATGACAATATCCTCATTACTCTGCACAAGCTCCAAGGCCAACTTCTCTGACTGAGTTTAATTAGAGACATGATTCTTATTGTTCTTTTTATTTACCATGTTTGCCAGCTATATTATTTCTCTTTCCACATTCTTTTGATATACACTTGGCATTTGACCTCTGAATTATATCGGATAAAAATCAGATTTTTCCTTTTTTGGTTTCTTGGGTTTAGTACCCTGTAATAAAGTGTCACTGCCTTTATTTAACTCAACTAACATGTTGAACATGCATGCGTCATTAAATGATACATACTCATTTACATAAAAATTCTGGCAACCGGTATCCTCACTGGGCTGACAATCATGATTTATAGAAAAATATCTCTACATGGTAAGCTTTCTAACAAACTTATTGTTGTCTAATAAAATATTAAAAATTTCTTGAGGGAGAAAAATCACAAACCCCTACTCAATACATCAATTTGACTCTCACTCAGTGTATAGCTGGAAAGATTAACAACAATTAAGTCCAATGTCCCATATTTTAAGCTTTCTTTTTTCTTCTTTATCCCTTTTGATCGCCTGACTCTTCTGCTCTCTTCTGCCAACTTTGGGACGTACCACTGGTTCCTCATTTTCAGTACTATCCGCTGAGGTGACCTGTAGGGAATGAGAGGAAAGAGAAGAGACAGAAGAAACAGAGGAGACTGAAGAAGTAGGGGAGAGGGAAGAGACTTTTGATGATTTTTCTGATTCTTGATCAGTTGTTTCTGCTTATGTGGACGAGAACACCACTTTCTTATTATTTTTGTTGTTCTTCAGAATGGGTTTAGGAATCACATCAGTCGCTTTATTGAATTCATTTCCGCTTTTTTTTTATTATTATTATTATTGGACTTGTTCTTTCTGTTAAATATAAAGCCACAATTGCCTTGTTGGAAATTAGGCCAGATATAGACTTTATTAGATTCATAGTCCATTCTGTCCCAGCTAAATTTAGATCATTTTCTTTCAGCCAGGATGGTGTCTTATTTATACACATGCCCTTGCATGGTCTATTAACGTTCAATCAATTTCTCATGTGCCTTAAATATTTTTCAGCTTTAACTCAATATCGCTGATCTGATCTTTAAGGTTCACTCTCTGTTTCTATTTACACCTTATAAGGATCCCCATGATTTTAATTGAGCATTCAGTTAGAGCGGTAAGAGCATTTGGTAAATAAAAAGAACAATGAGAAACATGTCTCTAATTTGACACCGTCAGAGAAGTTGGCATTGGAGCTTCTGCAGAGTAATGAGAATTTTGTCATAAGAAACTCTGACAAAGGAGGCAATATCGTGGTATTGAATAAAACTAATTACTTTGCAGAGGCACAACGCCAGTTGCAGGATCCTAAGATTTATAAGCGTTTATCGGGCAATCCTACCCACATGTTTAAGTGGGAAATTGTGAATATTCTAGATAATGGTGTTAGTATTGGTGTGCTTAGTCAGAAAGATATTCAGCATCTGATCCCTGAATTCTCAATTGTGCCCTTATTCCATCACTTGCCCAAATTCCATAAGAGTTCTGGGAATTCCCTGGGTAGGCCCATTGTTTCTGGCATTGGCTCATTATTAGAGCCTTTGTCCGAATGGGAGGATGGCATACTTCAACCTCTAGTTAGAAGTCTTTATACTTACCTGTGGGATTCTCATAATTTATTGGAATGTTTGGACAGAGTTGGATGGCAGGAGGGGCACAATTGGGTAGTGGTTGATGTAGTTTCACTACATCAAACACTACTGAAACTGTTTTATTTATATGCTCAGTTCTGGAATTCCTTCTAACACATAATTTTTTCCAATTTGACAACATTTTTTATTTATAGTGCTGTGGCACTGCGATGGGGGCAAAATATGCCCCCTCGTTTGCAAACTTATATGTTGCATTTTGGGAGCTTAAATACACTTTTGATCAGACTAATCCTTTTGTTGACAGTATCCTGTTTTATAGGAGGTACATTGACAATTTGATTTTTATCTTCAATGAACCCCTAGGTGACGAGGGCTTTCAGAGATTTCTGAATTATGTGAATGAAAATGACATGCAACTTAGATTTGTGGGAATCTGTAGCAGCTCTGAGGCCAACTTTCTGGATATAGCGTTGAAGGGTGATGGGAATAAAATTATCTCACAAACCTTTCGCAAACCAAGTGCAGGGAACACTGTGCTTCACACAAGTTTGTGTCATCCCCAACACCTTATCCATGCTATCCCCAGGGTAGGTTCATCATGTTAAGGAGGAATACTAAGGATATGGGTGTTTATATGCAACAGTCAGCGGACCTGTGTAAAAGGTTGGAAGCTAGGGGGTATGATTACAAACAATTGGAGAAGGTTAGAATGGAAGTCAGTCAGTCTCGCTTAAGCAGACTATAGGTTTTAGAGATAAAGGTGTGAAACACAGGGATGTGTTGTTCACTACTGAATACACTAACCAATTCCCAAAAATTGTAAAGATACTAAAAATGAATTTATTGATCTTGGCTAATGATAACACCCTAAAGCGTAACATAGGTCTGTGCAAATTTGTTTCTAAACAACCAGTCACCCTGGCCTCAAAGTCACCAGTCTGGTGAAAAGACCAGGGAAGGGTAGTACTTGGTTGAGAACTAAAGCTAACTTTAGGTGTGGAGGTAGGGGCTGTCTTACATTTGATATGATAGATACAAATACGAATTTCAGGTCTTCCGTATATAACAGTGTTTATGAAATTGATTTCTATACAAATTGCAGGACAACATTTGTGGTGTATTTGTTGGAGTGTCTGATTTGCCATTGTCAGTATGTTGGAAAAAACGACAAGACAGTTGGGCACTCAAGCTCGTGAACATTATAATGATGTAAAAAACTACAATACAGATTCTGCAGTGGCAGCACACTTCAACAATATACACTTCACAAATGTAGGCAAGTTTTCCATAAGAGCTATTAATGTTGACAAGTTACCATTAAGGGGAGGCAATAAATTCAAGATTTGGATAGAAAAGAGCTTTACTGGATTTACAAGTTAAGAACTAGAGTACCAGATGTCTTAAATAGGGAATGGGACATTAGTTACTTTGTTTGACCCTCTAAGGTATATCACATCCTTGTCTTATATATCCTTCACTGTTCTTATAACTTAGTAGTATGTGTTGTTCGCACAAACTGCAATAAAGGTTTTTTTTGTTTTTTTCTTTTGTTAACAATTTGTACAGCTAGGTCAAAGGGACATACTTGAGAGGTATGAACTTAGACTGGATCTGTCAAGCAGTGTTATGAGATATTGTGTGGTAAATTTGTCCCCTCCCCTCTTTTCACTAATCCCAGCAAATCTCACATTAGAGCTTAATGGCAGAAAAATTATTTCTTTGTTATGTGAACTGGAAAAATAGCATTATTTATTCTTTTATCTTGTGTGCATTTACATTATTGTTTAATAGTGTATAATTTGTAAAATTAAGTATTGGCTAATGTGAGGCCATTTGTTGCCCTATATAAGGATGTATTTTGAATGCAACGCCTGAGTCTATGAAAAAGCGCGACTAGAGGGCGTGAATGCGTTAGACTGCTTGTTCCATGTCTGCCTAGGTAATTTTAGTTTCAAATAAATAAATGTTTTTGTTTTAATATTGGACCCGTTTTGTGTAGCCTTGCCGTTTTTGTCATGTATCATTATTATCGGTTATTTGTAGAGCGCCAACGGATTCCGCAGCGCTAACATTTGCAATGATTGGTTCCTGCATTCTTTGGGCTAGCACCCTGTCTGATTCTGAAGACCCTCTTGCGGCTGCTCCTTGGTGACGCCAGCCACTTGTGACCATTGACTCCAGCAGGACACTGACTGTTGCGGTTTTCGATACTAGTTGGATTTAATGATGATTCCCTGCATGATGAAAAGGACCCGTCATGCCCCTGCAGGCTATAGTTCGTAATGCACATCAAAAGGGTTAAGGGTCAATTATAATCTATAGACCTCTTTGTTTTGGATAGTTTTGGGCTTAAAAAGGGCAATTTTCTTTCAACACAATCAGAATAGCGGGTTTGGCTATTTCACAGAGAAACTATGTCATTTTACTCTCAATGCTAAAACTCCTTTTTTTCCATAGAGCCAAAAATTTCTCTCCGACTGCAATCCATTTTTCCTACATTTTTTCGAAAGGTTTTTTTGAGACCATTTTACATTTATTGAATTAAACACCTAAAATCACTTGATAAAGTCCTGAAATTACCTTTTGGACATATTTTAAGTATTCCAAGGCTATCTGGAATAACTCTGTTATTTTGCACATGTGCAAGGCACTTTAAAAGGGCCACAGGAGACATTTAAGAGGTGTATTTGCATGCATTGTATTGTTTAACTTCTGTAAAGCTCTATTCATATCTATTGTATAGTTCATCTGTATTTTATAATTGTATTTTTCAAAATTTACATTTATTGATTTTACAGTTTGGCAAGATATGCATCTGAAAACAAGAAGAAGATGACATGTTTCTATTAAAAGGAATTATGTTATTTTAAGCAGCTCCCATACTGTAAACCATGAAATAGCTCCATTTTAGGTATAAAAATGATGTACAAACAATATTGTACTTTCAAGATCATGTTTTTATAAGTCAATGGATAAAAAAGTTGAAAAACACCCCACCATGAAATATTCTCAATAGCGCTAACCTGTCTTTAAAATATTAATATTTTATATTCCAATGTTCTATACATAACAGAATATGTTCTATGTATTCATAATTTAATATTTCTACATATATCTAATGGTTCTTATGGTTTTTAAAACAAAGATATATTTAAACCAATATATATATATATATATATATATATATATATATATACATGATTATATATACGTATAGAAATATACAGATATATATATATATATACAGTATATATATATATATATATATATATATATATATATATGAATATATATGAATATCTATTTATAAATACATAGCACATATTCTGCTAGGTACAGAACATTGGGATGTGAAATATGTACAGTAAATACATAGTTAAAACTTTTATTAAATAGGAATATTGCATAAATATGATTTCACATGTATTCATCTACCTACTGGCAAAAGGCTCTAATGCACTTATATATATATATGTCTATATGTATATTTATATATATGTGTATATATATATATATATATATATATATATATATATTAGGGGAGAGGGAGTTTGTGGCTTATATGTCTATGGAAATGACAAAGGTTTCAGCATGCAGGCATTGATACTGCTAAGACAATATGGTGGTCAATTCATATAAACCAATGGTATCTCTTATGTAAACAGTGGGGAACTGGGGTAATTACCTCTCCTGCCCCAAACACTTTATAGCAGTTCAGACATTAGCATATCATAGCAGTCAAAGAAAAGTGCACAGATGCAATTACATTCCTCACATAAACTCACTGTTGCTTGTAGGCACCATACCATACAAATTTCCACAATGATGTCGCTATATTAGTAGCCGACTGAGGGGGAATAAAAGGGGGCAATTGTGTTGCCAGACCAAGCTGGTTCCTGCCCCTACGATATGTATCCACACTCACGGTTTCACACAGATGGAATCCTCCTCTAGAAATCACTGAATGGCGCGCTGTGGGAGTTCAACATCACGGGGTCCAAAACTAGGCTATGACACAACCAATCACTGGCCCTGAATCCCGGACTTGTTAATAAATGGAATGGAGTCCCTGTACTCCGTATAAGGTATAAAGCAGAAAAATCCAAAAAGAAGCAGTCCAGGCTTATTCATAGCAGTAACGGTAAAAAACAACTTTTATTGGAGATCTATTAAAGTGAAAAAAGCAACAGGCTGTAGTAGTAGTAAGTAAAACAGGACTAAGCAGTCTGACTGGTTTTGGTCATTTAGTCTGTAATCATAGACATTTAAGATATCTACAGGTGAAACTCGAAAAATTAGAATATCGTGCAAAAGTTAATTTATTTCACTAATGCAACCTAAAAGGTAAAACTAATATATGAGATAGACTCATAAATGCAAAGCAAGATAGTTCAAGCTGTAATTTGTCATAATTGTGATGATTATGGCTTACAGCTCATGAAAACCCCAAATCCACAATCTAAGAAAATTTGAATATTACATGCAATCAATAAAACAAGAATTGTACATAGAACAATATCGGACCTCTGAAAAGTATAAGCATGCATACTGTATGTACTCAGTACTTGGTTTGGGCCGCTTTTGCAGCAATTACTGCCTCAATACGGTGTGGCATGGAAGCTATCAGCCTGTGGCACTGCTGAGGTGTTATGGAAGACCAGGATGCTTCAATAGCGGCCTTCAGCTCTTCTGCATTGTTCGGTCTCATGTGTCTCCTCTTTCTCTTGGCAATGCCCCATAGATTCTCTATGGGGTTCAGGTCAGGCGAGTTTGCTGGCCAATCAATGACCGTGGGAGTAATCCCACGGTCATTGAACCAGGTTGGCAGTGTGGGCAGGTGCCAAGTCCTGCTGGAAAATGAAGTCAGCATCCCCATAGAGCTCATCTGCTGAAGGAAGCATGAAGTGCTCCAAAATCTCCTGGTGGACGGCTGCGTTGACCCTGGACTTAATGAAGCACAGTGGACCAACACCAGCAGATGACATGGCTCCCCAAATCAACACAGACTGTGGAAACTTCACACTGGACTTCAAGCATCTTGCAGTGTGTGCCTCTCCATTCTCCCTCCATACTCTGGGTCCTTGGTTTCCAAATGAGATGCAAAATTTGCTCTCATCAGAAAAGAGGACTTTGGACCACTGAGCAACAGACCAGGTCTGTTTTTCTTTAGGCCAGGTATGGCACTTCTGACGTTGTTTTTTGTTCAGGAGTGGCTTGATAAAGAGGAATACGACATTTGAAGCCCATGTCCAGGATCCATCTGTGTGTGGCAGCTCTTGATGCACTGACTCAAGCCTCAGTCCACTCCTTGTGAAAGTCCCCAACACTTTTGAATTGCCTTTTCCTGACAATACTCTCCAGGCTGCGGTCATCCCTGCTGCTTTTGCACCTTTTTCTTCCACACTTTTCCCTTCCACATAACTTTCTATTAATGTGCTTTGATACAGCACTTTGGGCAACATCCAACTTCTTTTGCAATTACCTTTTGAGGCTTTCCCTCCTTATGGTTTTCTGCACAACTGTCAGGTCAGCAGTCTTTCCCATGATTGTGATTCCTACTGAACTAGACTGAGAGACCATTTAAAGGCTCAGAAACCCTTTGCAGGTGTTATGGCTTAATTAGATGATTAGAGTGGGACACTTTGAGCCTAGAATATTGCACCTTTTCACAATATTCTAATTTTCTGAGATTGTGGATTTGGGGTTTTCAAGAGCTGTAAGCCATAATCATCACAATTATGACAAATCACGGCTTGAACTATCTTGCTTTGCATGTAATGAGTCTATCTCATATATTAGTTTCACCTTTTAGGTTGCATTAGTGAAATAAATTAACTTTTGCACAATATTCTAATTTTTTTAGTTTCACCTGTATGATTACGGTCTAAATGATGGAAACTGGACAGACTGTTTGGTCTGGCTTAAGCTAGGGGTCTGGTCTAAGACAGCATGTCTCTCGTTTTTTTAATCGCTTACTCTAACCGAAAAATCAATGTATGAATTGTATGTATAATGGTGTGAGAAGGGATCATAATGTAATGGATACTCATATACTACTATAGAAGGAAGATTAATGTTAATACAGCTCCCACTATAGAAGAAGCTTAAGACAGAGAGGATTTTAGAAAATCTGGATGGTTTTGGATGTGTGACTTGTTTCAACGAGGAGCAATATAACCTTTAACAAGGGAAATAGAAGCATAACACTAGAATCCCTAATTATTGTGATTAAAAAGTTAGAAGTTACCCGCTGTAACTTATTTTTAGCACCGCTATTACTGACTGTTTATTAACTATCTAGAGGGTTTTTTTTTCCTTTGCATACATTGTATCCAAACTATAATACATTACTAGCCTTCCTATCCATATAGGAACCGCCTCATATTGAAATACACAATTCAGGTGTTATATTCTACTCTGCAGAGTTTAAGTGTTTTTAAAACTAGTATGATATTATAGTGATCCAATAAAGATAAGGTATGGATGGCTATTTTATGAATTTTCGTTTACCATAAATTTCAATTCTATTTAAATCTTTCTTTATATTAACTAGAGGTAAGAACTTTCTTTCTTTATTACACACTCTGTAACTCATCTACCTGTGAGTCTCCTTGGTGCAGTTTATCCCCTATAAGAGCTTACAATCTGATTTGATTTATAAAATTAAGCAGTTCTAGGTAAATAAGATACTAGTACAACCTTATCTAACTCTCCCCAGTACATTAAATGTGTCAGAAATCATCATGTAAACACAAAATAAACAAATATGATTTATGAAGTGTGTTGCAATAAGTGCTAGATAATGTGATGTGCTGTCTCAACACGTGTTCATTATAAATGTATAAAAAATGTGTAATGGATAATAGCACAGTCTACACATAAATGTTAATGACCCCTCTGAAAATAAATGTGTCAATCTGACCCGGACACATGGTACTAAATAATTGATTAAATAGGCTCATCAGCTGAAAACTCTGGCAATATTCATTACTTTAGATTAACTGCTTTCAAAGCTAAGTCCTTATGATATATAAATACTTAAATAAGTGCAGGCTGTTCTCGGATGTTCGGAGACAACTCTCCTGCTAATGCCATTATCTGTTGCTGTTAGTGATCTGTGGCCGTGTTGACATTTCTTGGAGGCACGCCCAACCAAGTCATGTGCTTAGTGCTCAGCCAATAGGCATATTGTACTGTCAAAGCACTCACAACATCAGATCCTTAACAACAGCATAGCAACCGCTTAACAAATCATCCCCTCCAAAAAGGAAATGTTTATCAATAGTATTACCCCATAATTGCAGAACCGTTCCTCACTGTGTGTGAAAATCCTCTTTAATGTAGTAGAATGGGGTGTGAGAAAAAATGAATCTACAATGATGAAATAAAAATGAATCCCCATACATATATAGGGATCCATCTCACCAGGCATTGGGCTGACTCAACCTAAAAAGGAAAATGAAAAAAAGAAGAAAAGAAGAAGAGAATATTGGATTCAATTACAACAGTTATTGACAAAAGCAATAATAAGGGGGGGCGGAGTAAGCCAGGCAGCTGAGCAGTCGCATATTCAGAGAGCTCTGATCACATACTATTTTTTCTTGTTAACTAGACCACTCAGTTTCACACAAGATCTTATAAAATTGACCTCTAATACTGGGGAGATCAGAGGTACAAGATCCAAAGGTAAAAGAAGGATTCAAACTTGCCTACACAGAACTTTTTCTCTCTACTCCTAACTTCCACACAACCCGCCTAAGCTGCGGCCATTTTGCAATGCCGCATGGAACTCAGTGCCCCAAGCAGAAAGATGGTAATGGTCAGCTGCAGCAAACTCACACCCCGGCTCTAAGAGACACTGGCGACCGGTATCATTCCAAGATGACTACCACAGAATTAGACTTGCTACGTTTATTAGCAAACAAGATGGACAGACAGTTTGATTCTCTGGCGGCAATCCTCAATGAAAAGCGAAGAGGTATACCAGCAGGAGACACAGATTATTTAATGTCACAGGCTTCATCCAGGCTGCGAGATGCCATAGCTGGAGATAAACTAGCGGGAGCCTTAGAGGAACTAACCACCATAGACGAGATACAAGTCAGACCGCTCTTACAGGAGGATCAGGAGAAGAAATCCCTAATCTACAAATCAGAGCCCAGCGCTAATAGCGACTCCTCAAGAGACTATACTACACCACCATCTGGTCTCCGGGTGATGCGGCCGGTCACCGAGGAGCTCCAGACTCAGTCTGAAAGGGACCCAGATCTCAAACCTAGAAAATACATTGTGCTCTGTGGCTCATACTTCGATTCTCTAGTTGGCTGGGATGATGAGTGGACTTCCACTTCCGATTATCGCCAGTCATATCGCAGGCTCTCAGTCTTGGCCCCTGCTGACCCAGCCACCTCAGTCCTGTTACTATATGGGAGCTGCTTCACACCGCTGTGGTTGCGGTGTCCGCGGAACCTCCTGATATTCACACACTACACCGGAACCTTGTTAGGCCCAAGCAGATGGAAGCAACTACTAGCCCTAAGGGTAAGAGCCGATGGAGCCTTTCCGATCGCGTCCTGCTGGAGATTAGGCATTGGATAAGAGCCCAGCAACATTTCATCTCTCAGACGCAGACCTAGCACTGAGACTATTGTTTTCCATTTTCTCCCAGGGTTATCAGTGTTTTCTTTTTCTCCTCCTTAATGGCCCTCTTCACTTTGCCTCTGACAGACTGTTATGGGACTCAATTAAGAGACGGCTCTGCTTTGATTCTGGTTAACACTAATACATATTCCTATGGCAAGTTTGCAAACCAAGAGATAATCCAGCGAAGCTTAATCTCAAAACTGGTGTGGGGTAACAGCTTTATTATATTGCTTGGAACTTTATCCATTTGGCTGGACAATCCTTTTAGGATAATCATATTATGACATGTTAATGAGAGTTACTCTGTTTGAGAAAAGAGTTTAGTTCATAGTTATTGACTCCTACTTATCATTTACTCTGTTACTCCAGTAGTTTTTATTTGCACAGTTAATGCAAGTTCTTATATGTACTAATGTTTCTACTTTTTATTAGCCAAAGATTGGGATATGTCTTGATGTGATGGTTCCTCCACTCCTGTCACGCTTTGATTCTACACCTGTACTATGCTGGTCATTTGAGTGCCCTGCGCTAGGTCCAATTACCCCTACCTCTAACAGTATAACCTCCCAGCATTCCTATCGCACTAGTTCAATATATCACATGTGGATAACCCATACATTCTCTTAAAATGTCTATGATCACTAATTCCACAAGTCTAGACAGCGAACTACATTCAGCATTTGTGGTCATATCAACATAGCATACAGTATTCTGCTTGGAGTTACATAAGAGTCTCTAAAATAGTATTATAAAACATAAGAGGATCCATGACCTGACTTATACCTTGTGTTTTTCTTATACACTAACTGCATAAGCTGAATTAATGAGTTATGGCTTATACTCTACTGTTATGATTAGTGCACTAGCTGGTCATCTTCTATTTCCAGATGAACGTGTTTGTTTTTTAGCCACCTCCTGTTTTCTTATAAGCAATGGCTGGGGGATCAGAATCTTTTGCGCTAGAAATATGCCCAAGACCCCTGTTTAATAGAAAGTCAGGTGTTGGCCACTCTCTTTATAAGCTATACAACAGTTGGCTCAATGCTGCTTGTATATACATTTTAAGTTTTAATAATACATGTGTATGGAGTAACATCTATTGCTGAGCATCCAGGAGGTTCATAATGCATCACCACATGTATATCTTGCTCATGTTCTTGTTTATTGCTGTCTATATACATATATGTTTGAACATAACCTATTCTTGCATTCCCTATTTAGACTCATACAAGTATACAACTCAGGGTGAAGTCCCTTTTTTCTAATTACATTATCCTACTTTCAGTAATAATTTTCACGGCGTGGCCAGAGTTGGGAAAACTGGAATATATGCTTAATGTGACAGTATCAGAATATTTGTAGAAAAATTGATCCGACTATAATTCCTTATGTTCCTTTTTCTTTCATTCCTGCCCCACTCAGGTTTATCACACATAATAATAAAAACAGCAGGGTGAATCCTAATGCATCAGAACTCTACTGTGTTTGAGCCTCCTGCTTCAAGACCTCAGGATCCCACACTTGTTGAAATTGTATATTTGCTAGTTTTATAGGTATCCGTACTAAACCATACTGCAGTCTTACTAGAATAAGCTCCGCCCCCATGCTTTCTCCTCCCCTTTCCCTCCCTCCTCCCAATATTCGAGTGGCTCTTGTCCACTGTAATCCCTCTTCCTTCCACTGTTCTACGACCTACTTGTGGTCATATTAAAAGCTAACTCCCCACATTATCACAGAAACACTCATCTAATACACCCTAGAGATGTGGAGATCAGAATACAATGATCAAAATATAAAATGAAGTTCCCTTTCAGTTTGCCCAACCATATATTTGACACCTCCCTTGATACAACATAGGTTTCTACATGTTTGAGCTAGTCTTATTATATTATTATGGTTATATATATTTCTCTGAGCCCTTAAACTGTATGACTTAACTTGATATATAGGCCAGCTATTTCTTCACTAGCCTAACAGATATATTAGGTGTCACAACCTTGGCGCTGTATTCTTGTGTTACTATTATGATTGGGCAGATGTTGTATTTGCACTCTTTGTACCTTTTGAAACTTCAATAAAAAATCTTTTTAAAAAAAAAAAAAAAAAAGCAATAATAAGCAGCAACAACCAATTATGTCATGTTTTTTTGTGAAGAGGTATTGGCAAAAGTATATGGTGACTCTATACTATCACATGTAACTACATTACTGCTGGGTGTTACTGAGTGTCGCAGAGGTGTGTAAAATATAATGTGTGTCAAAATCCTAGGTATCTCCCTATATCTATGTCCCTAAACTAGTAATCTGGGACCATGGTCATTCTATCGTATGCCAAGTAAAGAGCTTAATATTCAGGACCATACACCTAACGTGAGCGGATAGTGAAAGCCTATCCCCAAATTGGTAAATAAAGGGAACAATAAATAAGTAAAACCACAAATAAAGGGCCACCCTAATGTATGTTAGTGTTAAGCTGTAATGTTTTAGAAAAATAGGGCCAATGGCACTACTGATTGGTATTTTAAACCCTTCAAAACCCCAGTGTTCAAAGAAATAGGTAATTTTGTGTATAGAGAGGGTATAGGTGCTGTGTGTATTAACCTAAGCTACACAGATACTAGAGTAGAAAGAACCTACTCAAGAAAAGAATACACAAATAGCACTCTGGGTTGTGTAATCACTAACAGACCCTTTAAAAAGGCTGGTTAATTGTGAAACATGTCAGGGAAGCTAGGGTATTGGTGAGGTGTCTTAGGAGCTCCTGTGCTTTTAGTTAGACTTAGGCTATCCTTTATTACTGTAGTATGCTTACTTACCTTCATGCCTAAGTGACTTTAAGTTTCTAGATTGAGGTTGTATAGCGACTCATTTAACATACTAATACAATTCCTCTGGGCTACACCTTTGTAACCTAATCTATGTAAGCGGATACCTTCTGGTACTTACGCTCAGAAAATATTACAACTTTACGGAGTCAAACAATGTAAATATAACACAAGGGGAGTTTTTATGTAACTTTTATCTCACAGTTTATCAAGGTATATATTTGAAAGCCTCCTGCGTGTTAAACTATTTGTATAAATCACAAGCGGTATCACTACTTTTTAAACCCAGTATTCATACTGAAACTTGTATTCTCTGAGCGCAAGGGTTATTCCACCGACCTTTTTGTTTTATTAAAGGCAAAACACCATAAATTAAACGATATACAACTTGGTATATATACACAACATTGTTGCGTTTGTTAACTAGCCTTGTTAATTTTCAACAAATACACTCTTAGATACTTTGGGACCAATAATATGGTATTTATAAACATGACCTGATTTATAATTAAGTGATATTCGTAATAATCCTAGGATTTATACTGTGATCCATGACAAGGATAATTTATCACAAGATATAGAATACTACAATTCACGTAATAAATCCAATACCTGTTTCCAATCAACTGCTTATTAGGAAACACCCAGAGGCTATATTCTTAGTCATATATAACTTTCAATCTAACTCAGTTCGCTCTCAGCATACTAGTGAATTTAAATACAATTGTCACTCTATATATATATATATATATATATATATATATATATATATATATATATATACTGATTGTTTTACTACTTAAGGATCCTAAGTGTGGTTTTATATGTATTTTTTCCTATTTTATTTGTTAACGTAATAAAAGTTACATTTTATTTTATTTTCCCACAAGCTTATTTAAGATATAAGCTGTTATCGTATTACCAGCTAATTTAGCTGTTAGTGATTACACAACCCAGAGTGCTATTTGTCTATTCTTTTCTTGAGTAGGTTATTACAAAAAAACAATGCCAGTCCAATTGGATATTGAGTCCATTAGGATGGATTTTGTTGCGTCGATGGATCCATCTAGATTTACAGTGGAGCAACATATTGCCCCTATCACCTCCTCTTCTTAACAGAGGAACTGTCACGCCACGCCACTCTAGCCGTTGCTTGGGGCGCAGCATCTCCTTCCCTGCTCATTGCTGTGTCGGGTCCGGATGCGTGCGATGCTGACATCATCGTTGTACGCTCCTCTCTCTCCCTGATGCTGGTAGGATGCCTGTGGCCCGAATCCTGCGCCTATGTAAGTTTTCCAAAAATGATCTATCACTGCCCAAGTATAGGTGTTACTTTGTTTGCTCCTGGGTGTGATAGATCATTACTTCTTTGATTGCCTTATTGATATATTGCTGCTGAACTCTGTCTGACTACTCCGCCTTGTTAACCCCTAAATTGCTGGATTGATATACTGCTGCTGAACTCTGCCTGCCTGACTACTATGCCTGTTAACCCCTAAATTGCTGGATTGATATACTGCTCCTGAACTCTGCCTGTCTGACTACTCTGCCTTGTTAACCCCTAAATTGCTGGATTGATATACTGCTGCTGAACTCTGCTTGTTTGACCACTCTGCTTGATTAACCGCTATTGTTCTGGATTGGCTCTCTGTTGCCAAACCCTGCCTGCCTGACCATTGTAGTGGTTTAACCTTGGACTGCTTTACCGTTGCCAAACCCTGCATGCCTGATCATTCTAGTGGTTTACCTTTGGACTGCTTTGCTGTTGCCAGACCCTGCCTGCCTGACCCTTCTTGTGGTTACCCCTGGACTGCCTTTCTCTAATTCCCTGCCTGTTGCCGCCGAAGACCATACTGCCTTTGGTGAGTGCCATATACCTCATCTTGCGAACTTGCTCTGCTCTGGGATTTTCCCTATCTATCTACCTCAATGCCGGGATAAGAAGACTACTGGCCGAATTCGGTCTGATAGTGGAATATCCCCTGAGCATTACATTATACTTGGGCCATGGAGCCAGATGAGGTGGCAAGAGCAGTTTATCTTCAGGGACAGATGTTGGGAACCCATACCACACAGTTGCAGAGTATGGATTCCAAACAAGAGGCTATAACCGCTCAACTCTCTTCACTACTTAAAGCGAGGAATACCGCCAGTCTCTGCTCCAAGTACTGCAGCTTCTTCCTCTGCTTCTGGAAGTATACCCCGGATACCATTGCCTGACAAGTATGAAGGTACTACTGATTGCAGGGCTTTCTTAACCAATGCAGGCTGCACTTCCGCAATGATCCTCACACCTTTCAGTCTCACAAGTCAAAGGTCACCTTTATTGTTTCCTTACTGAAAGACAAGGCCCTAGCCTGGGTCTCTCCCCTTTTAGAACAGAATGCTCCACTCCTGAACAACGCTGATGCATTCATTGCTGCACTTACTTCAGTGTTTGGGACTTCTGGCCGTACTTATGCTGCAGAATTTTCTCTCCTAGATCTCCGCCAAGGCAATAGAAATGTGGCACAATTTGCCATTGAGTTTCGCACCTTGGCACTAGAGACCAGTTGGGATGGCAGTGCCCTCAAGGCAGCCTTTAGGAGGGGTATGCATGAACGCATCAAAGATGAACTCACTTATCGTGATATTCCCTCTTCTTTGGATGACTTTATAACACTTTGTATCAGACTAGACTCTCGCTTCCAGGAGAGACAAGCAGAGAGAGACAGAACTCGGAGAATCCTTCCCTCCCGTCCTTCTATTCATCAGATTTGTGCAGTGTTCTCTACCCCTTCTACTTCTCCAGCCACTCCTGTAGAGGAACCCATAAATCTTTCCTCCTTCAAACCCTCAGAGTCTGAAAGACAGAGAAGAAGGATATTGAGACTATGCATTTACTCTGGTTCTAACTCCCACCAACTAAAGAACTTTGATATTCGGCCGGGAAAATCCAATGCTTAGGGGATAACACTGGGGTACCTCTAAGCATGATCTCTACTAAATCCCCTCACTCCTCTCGGATTCTGGTACCTGTTACCCTTACCTTCCTTCAGAATACTGTCCACACTCAAGCCTTCATTAATTCAGGGGCATCTGGAACTTTTCTGGATCACTGTTTTATGATTTAAGCTGACATTGCCTCAAAATAACTACTCTGGATGGCACCCCCCTTGGTTCAGGGTTGATCCATTTTGAGTCAGCACCCCTGACCCTGACTGTTGTAGTCCTTCATACCGAACAGTTGCAGTTCGAGGTTATTCATTCCCCAGCACAGCCTGTCATCCTCGGTCTTCCTTGGCTTCGGATACACAATCCACAGTTCAACTGGGCAGAAGGACAACTGGCCTCCTGGGGTACCTCCTGTTTCCACTCCTGCCTTGCTAAAGTCACTCCTCTGCTCTGCATTCCCATAGCCAGTATACAGGCTCCTCCACACCTTCCCTAAGTATATGCAGACTTTGCAGATGTGTTTGAGAAAAGAAACAGCCGATGTGCTGCCACCCAACCATCCTTATGACTGCAAAATCGACCTCTTTCCTGGAGCCCTACTTCCTAAAGGGAGGACTTATCCACTCTCCAAAGCTGAAACCAAATCTATGGAGGAGTACATCCAAGAGAACCTAGCTAAAGCTTTCATTCGCCCTTCCTCCTATCCTGCTGGGGCAGGCTTATTTTTCGTCAGTAAGAAAGATGGTGGACTCAGACCCTGCATCTACTACAGGGCCTTAAACAACATAACTATTAAGAATCGCTATCCCATTCCTTTGATCACCGAACTCTATGGCTCACTCCAGGGTGCTCGCTTCTTTACCATGCTAGACTTATGTGGGGCATACAACCTGATTTGTATATTTTTCGTCAGTAAGAAGGATGGTGGACTCAGACCCTGCATTGACTACAGGGCCTTGAACAACATAATTATTAAGAATCGCTATCCCATTCCTTTGATCACCGAACTTTATGACTCACTCCACGATGCTTGCTTCTTCACCAAGCTAGACTTACGTGGGGCATACAAACTGATTCGTATCTTCCCAGGCCATGAATGGAAGACCGCCTTCAACGGCCCCTGCAGTCTTCAAGGCAGTTTTCAACAATGTCTTCCATGACCTCCTCAACAGCACTGTCATCGTCTATCTGGATGACGTCCTTGTTTTCTCTTACACTCTGGAGGAGCATCATAAGCACGTGAGACAGGTAATTCAACGTCTCAGAGACAATTCTTTGGTAGCCAAGCTAGAAAAAAATGTGAGTTTAACCAAGTTCAGATCCAGTTCCTAGGTTATGTCATCTCGAAGGAGGGTTTTGCCATGGATCCTGCTAAACTCACCGCAGTTCTAGAATGGCCTCAACCTACATTAAAGGAAATACAGAGATTCTTGTGGTTCTCCATTTATTTTGGCAAGGTTATAAAGAACTTTTCTCAAACAGTCGCTCCACTCACTGAATTGACTAAACGGAACAAAGACTGTAAACATTGGCCTCCTGAAGCCATTAATGCCTTCTCTTGTCTGAAGAAGGCTTTCTGTTCTGCTCCTGTGCTCCGCCTGCCAGCAATCAGACTGAGACGAGAAGTGCAAAAATAGTCACACCTTTATTAATAGCAAAAAATAATAAAAAGTCCACAAGTCAAATAACAAGCCAGGAGTCAAAACCAGAGCTGGTAGTCAGACGTGCCGAGTCAGGAGCCAAAGCGAAAAGTCAGACGAGCCGGAATCAGGAACAAGGAAAACAGCAGAGTCAGGAACAAGCCAGGGATCAGGAACCAGGAAGGACGTCAGGCAGCCAGGTAATACACATGAACTCTCACAAACAGGTCTGAGACAACGCAAAGGCAAAGCATACTGAACAGAAGCCCTTTAAATAATAAGTGATGACATCACAATTCTGAGACTGCATCCTGTCTCACATGGATGATGCACACCAGCCTGGCCATAAAAGGAAGTGCAGGAAGGGAGCAGCATCCCCCACAATGCTGATGCAAGTCAGGAAGAGAGGTGAGTAAAATGGCTGCCAGCAGAACATGGCAAACACAACAGGAAAAAACCCTGACACCGCCATCCTGAATCTGACCTACAGTTCACTTTAGAGGTTGATGCCTCCAAGATAGGGGCTGGAGTAGTTCTAACCCAAAGGGATCCTTTGATTTCCAAGTCACACCCTGTAGCATTTTTCTCTAAAGGGTTTACTCCTGTAGAGAGGAGTTACGATCTGGATAATTGTGAACTCTTAGCCATTAAAATGTCTTTGACTGAATGGCGTCATTGGTTAGAGGGCACCGCAAATCCCATTTAGATTCTCACCGACCACAAGAATCTAACTTACCTAGAGACTGCTCATTGATTCAATCCTCGACAGGCCAGATGGGCCTTGTTTTTTTCCTGTTTTAACTTTGTGGTCTCTTATCTTCCTGGGACCAAGAACAAGAAGGTGGACGCCCTTTCTGGTCAGTTACCCCACTCAAGTGATTCCTCTGAAGCTCCTATTGAACACATCATACCTCCCTCCTGTGTGGTTGCTCAACTAAATACCACCCTTCTGCACAGACTGCAACATGCCCAGTATAGTAAACCTCCTGGAGCCCCCGTGGCTTCCGATAGCCTCTGAACCTACACACCCCTGTGCTATCCTGGACTCATGATAGTAAACGCTCAGGACATCCTGGTTTGACTAGGACTTGTAAGTATCTTTCACAACACGTATCGTGGCCTACTATGAAGTCTGAGGCTCAAGAGTATGTGAAAGCCTGCACAAATTGTGCTGCCAACAAAACTCTCTGATCCTTGCCTCCTGGCTTACTCCAACCATTGTCCATTCCCAAACAACCATGGACACACATAACAATGGATTTCATTGTGGACCTTCCTCCTTCTGACCACCATACAGTTATCTGGGTAGTGGTGGATCATTTTTCCAGACTGGCTCATTTTGTACCCTTAACAAAACTGCCGTCGGCCCAAGAACTATCGTCTCTTTTTCTCTTGCATGTGGTATGACTTTATGGCATTCCTGTGAATATTGTTTCCGACAGAGGTCCACAGTTCATCTCTACCTTTTGAAGAACTTTTTGTAAGTTGATTGGAACCACTCTTTCCTTGTCTTCCAATGGACAAACTGAGAGAGTAAACCAGGATCTTGATAAGAAGAAAGAAGAGAGACGCACAAATGTGTGTATCAATCGGTACAATTCGGCATGAACTCCAAATATTGTATGTACAGGGTACTCACACTTTGGCACAGCACACCAGTGTGCTTGTGGAAACGGGCTGGCACTCAGAGCTGACCAGCTGGCTCTCTCCGGCTCTTTTCTGGATACAGCGGTTTTCCTGTATATTGGGCTGTCTGGTAGTGGTGTGCTTGTATTGAAACTCCAGGTTCAAATGTTTTAAAACCTTTTATTGCACAGAGTTCACAAGCACATATTAAAAAGAATACAGATAAAATATTGCTACGCGTTTCTCGGCCCTCCTGGCCGTTTCATCAGGCATATAAACTACATTAAAAACTCTGCTTTTTATTGCCGCCACTACCAAACAGTTTCTGAGGCCCTCCCCTTTCTCATTAAGTGTGTACAGATGAGCCTATCATTGCTAATACATTTAAAAGCAGATGCTGACTAAATAGTGTATATAAATGTTGGAATACGTATTGCTTTCTAGCGAACACAGTAATCTTTAGTAGCGAATTGCAACTGTAAGTATTATATAATAATAGTAACTTAATGTTGATACATTCCTTTGTATCGGAAATCGACAATTTGGAAACAAAAACTCAACCCTTTGATAGGTGGAAAAACGGACCAATTACAAGGTTCTGTTCTCGGTAGATATTTACACACCCCTATTTGTTGTTTTGCAAAGGAGCAATGCAATCGCCATTCAGTCTATCAAATTAATCATCATGATATAAGCTTTACATCTTAACATGATTTAAAGAAATAGTTGTTACATTTAACACTCTATGCTATCGGCTAATTTTGAAGTGGGACACGGGTCCCAAAATATGGACCCCAAATCGTTAAACTTAATAGTGAATCAATACCAGAACACATAGTAATAGAAAATTGGCAAAGAAATTTGTTTAGTGTCTATAAGACTATGGGTAAACTATTATTAGATATTGGAATATCTTGGTGTCACTTTATTTACTCAGCTATGAGGAGGTGTCATGTGACTACATGTTTCTAATAATAGTGCGTAAATTATTACGCACTATAAGTTATACTATCCCTAGTGTATAATGATTATTGAAGGGCAACCTAGTGTTCCAAATGTGCCTATTACTGACTATTATGTAAAACTATAGGTGCGTGTACAAAAAATGACGTTGTCATGTATTGGGTGATTTAATAATAGTGAATGCTGGGCAGAGGGGTGTGTGATCTAAGAGTCCCTAGAGTCCCTTCTATAATCTAGAAGAGGTGAATACGTGATACTAGTGCAATTACCCCATACCAGTGATGGGTAGGTGGTGGGCTGTGGTCGTAATGTATTAGTCATATTCTGAAACAATATTAATAATGTGAAATATAATAATTTTAATTGAGTGATGGTATGTGATGGAACAAATGGGTAGTGTCCTGGTGTCTATTTTCAGCACATGCTGTATAGTTGATATGTGAGTAATACGGGTGTTGACAAGTGTGATAAGTGTATGGGTAGGTGAAACTCCCATCGTAGAGATAAAATTCTACTTGACTAATTGTGTACACGGGTACCAATAATTGACTAAAAGGCAGCAGAGTCTATTACTTCATTAAGGCCATTGGGAAAAAGGGAGCCAAATCTGAAAATCCAATAGGTCTCCCTTTGGCGAAGTTTCGTGAATCTATTGTATCTGTGGGAGCTGGGAATGCTTTCAAGAGGTGTTATAGTGAAAGGACAGGATTCTCCATTATGTTCATGGACATAGTGCCTAGATACACTATGTTTCATGGATTTTTTCTTAATGTTTCGATTATGTTCGCTCCATCTCGTGCGGACATTTTGAATGGTGCGCCCCAAATACTGTTGTCCACATCTGCATGACAGAACATAGACTACATATGAGGAGCTGCATGTCAGATACTCATTAATGGTAAAGATTTCTCCAGTAACATGTGATTTAATTGTTTTAATTTTGTGTGTAATATGTTTACACATATGGCACCTGATTTTAACCACATTTAAATACTCTTTTCTCTTGGGGTTATTTTGTGTATGTTTTCCTCTGGCTTTCTTGGAAATGACTATCTTGCTGGGGGCTAAAGTTTGTTTAATAGTGGGTGCTCTTTTGTATATCACATTTGGTGTGTTTTGTAGATCTTTTTCCAGAATGGGGTCTCTCAATAGAATAGGCCAGTGTTTTTGTTACACTTTTTTTATACGTTTTGCATTAGAATTAAATTGTGTCACAAAGCAGGGTTGTTGAAGTGTCTCTATTGTATCATTATTTGGTTTTATTGCTTTCTTAGTGCGAAGGATGCTTGATCTATCTAGGTGGTATGCTTTCTCATATCCAGTCATAATGATATCTCTTGGATAGCCCTTTTCTTCAAATCTCTGAATAAGGATTTTTGATTGTTCACAGAATTTATCTAATGAGCTACAATTTCTTCTAATTCTGCAGAATTGGCTGTATGGTATACTTTTTTTCCATTGATGATAGTGATTGCTATTGTAATGAAGGAAATTATTACAATCCACAGTTTTGAAGTATGTGGATGTGGCTATATCCACATACTTCAAAACCCCATGTTAGATTTAAGTCAAGGAATTCAATAGATTCTCGTTGAATCTTAGAGGTGAATTGAATGCTCATAGAATTATTATTGAGGTATGTACAGAATGAACTGGCCTCCTCTACTGTACCTTTAAAAATGAAAATCAAATCATCTATATAACGGCCATAGAACACCAGGTTTGCCCCCCAGTTCGAGTTGTAAATATATTTCTCCTCAAAATATCCCATGAAGAGATTCGCAAAGCTGGGGGCAAACCTGGTGCCCATGGCCGTTCCCTTAATCTGTAAATAAAAATCATCTAAAAATTGAAAATAATTATGTTTGAGTATGAAATCAATGAGTGTCAGAATATATTCTTTTTGAATGTTGGGCATATAAATATCAGTATCTAAGTAATACTTAGTGGTGTGGATACCTAATTCATGAGATATATTGGAGTACCAGGGCGCTAACGTCAGCTGTTATCCACAACGCGCCTGCCTCTTGTTTGAAATCTTTAATTTTGGATAGTAGATCAGTAGTGTCACGGATGAATGAAGGCAAATTGTGAACATACTTTTGTAAGAAATTGTCAATGTATTGAGATAACCTATCTGTGATGCTATGATACCCGCAATGATGGGACGACCAGGTGGTTTGAAGCAATCTTTATATATCTTTGGAAGGTTGGTAATAGTAGGGGGTAGACGGGATGGGTGGGGGTGAGGAATTTCCGCTCTTTGGTGTTGAGGATCCCCTTTGCCACTACCATCCTCCAAAAGACACAACCAGTTTTTCCAAAAATATAGAAGTGGGATCTGTGTCTAGTTTCCATGTAATATTCATTATTAAGGAGAAAGATGTGGGGCCTCACTGACATAGTCTTTTATAATCCTGTAGAACTATCCCACCCCCCTTGTCCCGCCTGCCTAATTACCAGGTGGGGGGTCGTTAGCCAGGGATTTTAGTGCCTTTCTTCATTAGGGCCATAATCTCATTTGTTTGTTTAGTTTACTGGGAAGTTTGTTAAAATCTTCCATTACCATTTGTTGGAAAAGACTATGTATGTGACATCATCCTTGGGGGGGTTGAAGTTGGATGGTGGTGATAATGTAGTATGAATGAACCCCTCCAATAGATCTTCCAATCAATAGATCTGGTTCAGCATAGATAGTCTGTGTCTGGCTATTCATAGAATTGGTGATGATGGGCCATACCCTCCACATTCCTTTTTTTTGATGTTTTTTATGGAGAAATATCTCTGTAGAGGATAACTTCCTAGTATACTTGTTTAAATCAACAAATAAGTCAAATAATTTATGGGGGTTTGGTGGGCAATAAGACAGGCCCCTACCCAAAATTCTGATCTCGTCATTAGTTAAACTGTGTGTGGATAGGTTAAAAATACCTTTAGCTAGTTTTTGGAATTGCTTTTTTGTGTGGTGTTGCCTCTCCCTCGTCTTCCCCGTTTGGGTAAGGCCTTTTCTTTTGTTGTTGTTGTTGTTGTTGTCCATTTGCATAATGTTGTTGTGTCTGTGGTATGTTTTGATGTGATGGTGGAGATGGTGTTTTGGGATTGCCTACATTCCTCCTCCATAAAGGGGCTAGGTTGGGTACCCCTAAAAAATTACTTTTGGATGTGGAGGGAATCTCTACCCTTTGGTAGCCATTTTGACCTTGGTCATTAGGAGTGTTTGGTGAATTACTATTTTGGTAGTCATCACGCTGATATCTATGTCCCCCAGACCCATTCTGGAGGGGTTCGAATCGATTGTAAACAGGAATATGGTTAGGGTTCTGATAATCTTGATGGTAGGAGTAATTATTTCTATTTTTATTTCTATTGTGTTGATAATTCTGTTGATAATGTTGTTTATTTTGAAAGTTCCTATTATTGGTCTTATTTTTCTTCCCAGTGGCATATTTGTGCTGATTCTGATGTATTTTTGTAATTATGGTGTGATTGTACTGGGTGTGTATTTTTGGGGTTATTTTTGTTTTTGTATGATTACTCTATTCCATCCATCCATTGTTCTCTTTAAGAACTGATGGTTTTTTTTGTTGTATGTGTATACTATGCCTTCTGCATAGTCCTCCTCATCCCTTTTGAATTTTCCGTTTTTTATTCTAATAATATCATTCTGGTATTCATCCACCATTTTGATGGTTTCTATATTTAATCGATTATATTCGGAATGGTCTTTCATGGGCTCCAATTCTTTTTATAGATAGATATATAGATGATTTGATTTTCATTTTTAAAGGTACAGTAGAGGAGGCCAGTTCATTCTGTACATACCTCAATAATAATTCTATGGGCATTCAATTCACCTCTAAGATTCAACGAGAATCTATTGAATTCCTTGACTTAAATCTAACATGGGACACTGAACAAAATATAGCCACATCCACATACTTCAAAACTGTGGATTGTAATAATTTCCTTCATTACAATAGCAATCACTATCATCAATGGAAAAAAAGTATACCATACAGCCAATTCTGCAGAATTAGAAGAAATTGTAGCTCATTAGATAAATTCTGTGAACAATCAAAAATCCTTATTCAGAGATTTGAAGAAAAGGGCTATCCAAGAGATATCATTATGACTAGATAGAGAAAGCATACCACCTAGATAGATCAAGCATCCTTCGCACTAAGAAAGCAATAAAACCAAAATAATGATACAATAGAGACACTTCAACAACCCTGCTTTGTGACACAATTTAAATTCTAATGCAAAACGTATAAAAAAAGTGTTACAAAAAACACTGGCCTATTCTATTGAGAGACCCCATTCTGAAAAAAGATCTACAAAACACACCAAATGTGATATACAAAAGAGCACCCACTATTAAACAAACTTTAGCCCCCAGCAAGATAGTCATTTCCAAGAAAGCCAGAGGATGTTCTGTCATGCAGATGTGGACAACAGTATTTGGGGCGCACCCATTCGAAATGTCCAGCACGAGATGGAGGCGAAACATAATCGAAACATTAAGAAAAAATCCATGAAACATAGTGTATCTAGGCACTATGTCCATGAACATAATGGAGAATCCTGTCCTTTCACTATAACACCTCTTGAAAGCATTCCCAGCTCCCACAGATACAATAGATTCACGAAACTTCGCCAAAGGGAGACCTATTGGATTTTCAGATTTGGCTCCCTTTTTCCCAATGGCCTTAATGAAAGTAATAGACTCTGCTGCCTTTTAGTCAATTATTGGTAACCATGTACACAATTAGTCAAGTAGAATTTTATCTCTACGATGGGAGTTTCACCTACCCATACACTTATCACACTTGTCAACACCCGTAATTACTCACATATCAACTATAACAGCATGTGCTGAAAATAGACACCAGGACACTACCCATTTGTTCCATCACATACCATCACTCAATTAAAATTATTATATTTCACATTATTAATATTGTTTCAGAATATGACTAATACATTACGACCACAGCCCACCACCTACCCATCACTGGTATGGGGGTAATTGCACTAGTATCACGTATTCACCTCTTTCTAGATTATAGAAGGGACTCTAGGGACTCTTAGATCACACACCCCTCTGCCCAGCATTCACTATTATTAAATCACCCAATACATGACAACGTCATTTTTTGTACACGCACCTATAGTTTTACATAATAGTCAGTAATAGGCACATTTGGAACACTAGGTTGCCCTTCAATAATCATTATACACTAGGGATAGTATAACTTATAGTGCGTAATAATTTACGCACTATTATTAGAAACATGTAGTCACATGACACCTCCTCATAGCTGAGTAAATAAAGTGACACCAAGATATTCCAATATCTAATAATAGTTTTACCCATAGTCTTATAGACACTAAACAAATTTCTTTGCCAATTTTCTATTACTATGTGTTCTGGTATTGATTCACTATTAAGTTTAACGATTTGGGGTCCATATTTTGGGACCCGTGTCCCACTTCAAAATTAGCCGATAGCATAGAGTGTTAAATGTAACAACTATTTCTTGAAATCATGTTATAAGATGTAAAGCTTATATCATGATGATTAATTTGATAGACTGAATGGCGATTGCATTGCTCCTATGCAAAACAACAAATAGGGGTGTGTAAATATCTACCGAGAAACAGAACCTTGTAATTGGTCCATTTTTCCACCTATCAAAGGGTTTGAGTTTTTGTTTCCAAATTGTCGATTTCCGATACAAAGGAATGTATCAACATTAAGTTACTATTATTATATAATACTTACAGTTTGCAATTCGCTACTAAAGATTACTGTGTTCGCTAGAAAGCAATACGTATTCCTACATTTATATACACTATTTAGTCAGCATCTTGCTTTTAAATGTATTAGGCAATGATAGGCTCATCTGTACACACTTAATGAGAAATGGGGAGGGCCTCAGAAACTGTTTTGGTAGTGGCGGCAATTAAAAAGCAGAGTTTTTAATGTAGTTTATATGGCCTGATGAAACGGCCAGGAGGGCCGAGAAACGCGTAGCAATATTTTATCTGTATTCTTTTTAATATGTGCTTGCGAACTCTGTGCAATAAAAGGTTTTAAAACATTTGAACCTGGAGTTTCAATACAAGCACACCACTACCAGACAGCCCAATATACAGGAAAGCCGCTGTATCCAGAAAAGAGCCGGAGAGAGCCAGCTGGTCAGCTCTGAGTGCCAGCCCGTTTCCACAAGCACACTGGTGTGCTGTGCCAAAGTGTGAGTACCCTGTACATACAATATTTGGAGTTCATGCCGAATTGTACCGATTGATACACACATTTGTGCGCCTCTCTTCTTTCTTCTTATCACCTTTCAGCAAACACGTTTTCCATTCTGGGATCGTTGTGGAGAGTGCAGCCGTGGGAAAGTGTTCCTAATCTTGAGACCAATTGGGACTTCCAGGATTTCAAGGAGCCTACACGCAATATCAACCTATTATGGACATTTAACCCAACGCCATTTAATGAGGTTCCACTTTACATTATAAATAATTGTGATTATACATTGTATTTGGTGATTGAATAGTGTTTTAGACATTGCTGTTATTGGTTTAGGTTATCTTTCGTTTATTTTTTTCTCACACGTTGTGTACAAAGAGCGCCCTCTGGTGACCTAGGTCATTCATAAACCCAGGATCTTGAAGCCTACCTTAGAGCCTTTGTCAACGCTCGCCATACCAACTGGTCTGAGTTGTTACCCCTAGCAGAGCTGGCAAAAACACTCATTGGCACTCTTCTCTTTGATGTTCTCCATTTCAAGCCTCAGCAGGGTACCTTGTGTCTTCCCTCTTTCTGCTCAGTCCACTGGGGTTCACTGCTGCAGACAGACACATTACTGAACCTCAACCACTCATTGGAAATGTATTCGCTCTCAGATACGTCCAAGCTGTCTCTAGATATAAAAAAGTTTGCTGATCGTCATAGAGCTTTTGTACGTGCCGTCTCAGTAGGTGATCGTGTTTGGGTCTCTACTTGACATAATTATTTGTCTATGTCAACCTGTCACAAATTGGGGTCTAGGTTTATTGGTCCCCTACAAAGTCCTGAAAAAGTCTGTCTCCTGTTGCCTACAAAGGTGGCCTTGCCCAAAACCCTGCGCATACACCCCAGCCTTCCACACCTCACTACTCAAGCCTTACATCAGAATAGATAAACCCAGCTCCAAGCTCTTCCTCCTCCACTCCTGGTCCGTGGTGACCCTGAATATGAGGTAGCTAAGATCTTGGACTCCAGATACAGGTGCAGACAACTGCATTATCTGATACACTGGAATGGATACTCTGTGGCAAGATCGTTCCTGGGTTCCTGTCTGTGATTTGCATGGTCCATCTTTGGTCTCCAAATTCCATGCTGCTAAAACCTTTGAGGCTGACTCTAGTTTCTGAGGGAACCCTTGAGAGGGGGGACTATGTCACGCTGCACGGCTCTAGCCGTTGCTAGGGGCACAGCGTCTCCTTCCCTGCTCGTTGCCAGGGGCTGTGTCGGGTCTGGATGCGTGCCGTGCTGACGTCATCGTCGCCATGCTCCTTTCTCTGATGCTGAAGGATGCCTGTGGTGCGAATCCTGCGCCTAATTTAAGTTTATCAAAAATTGATCTATCACTGACCAAGTATAGGTGTTACTTTGTGTGCTCCTGGGTGTGATAGATCGATACTTCTCTGATTTGCCTTATTATATTTGTCTTTTATATCCAATTCAGCATACAATTCCAATAACAAAAATAAGAATAAGGAACATCGATATATAAAAAGGAAAAAAAAAGAAAAGTCTTGACGATCCTTATAAATCTTAATTCCATTAACTACACCTGCATTTATGGGGATCATAATACTAGGCCCTTAATTGCCTATTGAATTGGAATTTTTCTAATAACCTAAAAAAGGAAAAAGAGAAAAGAAAAAAGAAAGAAAGAGAAAGGAGAAAAAAAAAAAAAAGAGACCCCCACTCTCGTCCCTCTCTCCCCACTCTACCTTGTTAACGCCGGACAGGACTTTATTGGCTATTGCCTGTTCTCATATAAATATGTCCCCCGGGAACCGGAGTAATTAATCTGCCTCTGTTTAGTTTTCTGGAAAACTAACTATTATACTCTCCCATTTATAGAAAAATTTTCTTAATTTGAGCCTCAGAATTAACTGACGTATCAATTTAGTTCCATTATTATTTGATTTTGTATTTTATGGCATAAACTCTTGCATGGCTTCGGGGCTTTTTTAGAATTTCCAATGTTTACAGGGATTAGAAGCCGGGTCCTGTAACAATTATGATATTCAATTGGCTGGGGGTGTTTTTTTATAAATTGGCTTCATTCTTGGTTAATAAAAAAGAAGACGTTCTTAGCTGATATTTGAAATTTACACTGACTAATTTTGTTAACCCAATTACCTATTTTATACCAAAACTTTTTAATTTTATGACAATACCAAAAGCAATGTTCCAGGTCTGCCCTGTTGTTCTTGCATTTTTGGCAGGATACAGTAGATCTATCCCACTTTGACTTCAGATATGGAGTGATATATATTCTATTAATAAATTTAGTGTGAGTTTCCCTCCAGGAGGAGGATACTGTTGCTTTATCTAGAAGATTGTAACTTTCCTGGATTCTTTCGGGCGATATCTGCCAGCTTTCTGCCGTTCTTTGTAAGATAATATACCCATTAGTAGAGATAATCAATCTATAAAAAGTTGAAATACTATATCTACCTGCCTTAAACAGAGTTATAACTGGTTCTATTTTATCCCAGGAGGCTGACCCTGAAATATTTTGCAAGATCTCTTGTACATAGTGCCTGATCTGTAAGTAGGCGTAAAATTCTTTGTTTGTTATCTGAAAATCTTGCTTAATTTTAGTAAAAGTCTTACAAGCCCTGGCTTCGTTGTCTATAATCTGTTGTACAGTATTAATCCCTTTTTGGGCCCAATTTTTAAAAATTCTGGACTCCAATGCTGGCACAAAATTCGGATTTCCCAAAATGGGGAGATAGGTAGAGAGTAAGACATTAACATCTAGAATCTGCAATATTTTCTGCCACACCAAGATTACCATATGAATAGTAGGCAAAGATTTAATTTTCTGGGGACATTTATCTTTAGTTGTGTGAAGGAGAGCACTGAGAGAGTATGGATATGCTAAAGCTCTCTCAAGAGGTAGGGGAGCATAATAGTCAGCTTCAGTTAGCCAGTCTAGGGCCACCTTTCCAATACAGACTAGGTTATATAACTCTATATCCGGTAGCGCTAGACCTCCTTCTGTTCTAGATAGCGTAAGCTTTTTATACGATATTGCTCTTCTTTTTCCCCCCCCATAAAAATTGTATGCATCCTTTAATATCTTGTTTTTTATAATTATTATTCGGAGATATTGCATGAGGGATACAAACAATTTGGGAAATAATAACATTTTAAATTAAGTTAAATTTTACCTGTCAGAGTAAGTTTAAATTTAGCCCACTTTTCATATAGTATTTAAATTTTGAGAAAAATTGGAGGATAATTAAGGATCGTACCAATCTTCAGATTTTAAATAGGACAGCTTAATGCCCAGGGTAGGAAAAATGGTCTTTTGCTTCTTTTAAATGGAAGAGATTGTAAACGATTCCTTATTTTTACTTAACCAATAAATTTTGGGGATTTTAAACGAATAGATTTTATAGCCAGAGAAAAAGGCCCGAAGTCTCTTAGAATTTGATTTAAAATATTGGTATATTTTTTTTTGTATTGGATAGTAAGGACTAATAAATCATCCGGCATATAAATAGCGTTGTTATCTTCCGTTTGCCCTATTTTAATCCCTCCAGTTTCTTTCTTAGTTGGATAGCCAGTGGCTCAAGCGGCTAAAATTAAATAGATAATGGGGGGGGACAGTGGGCATCCCTGTCTTGAGCCCTTATATAGGGGGAAATAATCTGTCAAGGGGTCTCGTTAATAAAGGACAGCGGCTGAAGAGGTTTGGTAAATTAATTTAACAAAATGAGAGAAAGGGCCCTTCAACTCCATATTTCGCCAGTGCTGTAAATAAATGGTCCCCACGATTATGGAGGTCGAAGGCCTTCTCTGCATCAATTGATACTATTGCTGGCTCTGGGTCTGAGGTTGCAGCATTTTCCCATCTACTTGGTTTTTTGGCATAGATTTAAAAACTAGGCTGAATTTTGCGTAGATTGACGTAAGGGAAATTCTGCCCGACATAAAACCTACCTGGTCTTTGTGAATAAGTGAACCAATAACCTGTTTTAAGTCTGGGTGCGTGTTACTTTGTGTTGCTCCTGTGTGTGAATAGATTGTTTACTTCTCTGATTGTCTTATTTGATATACCCGCTGCTTGAACTCTGCCTGTCTGACTACTCTGCCTGTTAACCACCCCTAAAATTGCTGGATTGATAAACTGCTGCTGAACTCTGCCTGTCTGACTACTCTGCCTTGTCAACACCTAAATTGCTGGATTGATATACTGCTGCTGAACTCTGCCTGTCTAAATATTCTGCCTGTTAACCCCTAAATTGCTGGATTGGTATACTGCTGCTGAACTCTGCTTGTTTGACCTCTCTGATTGATTAACCCCTATTGTTCTGAATTTCCTCTTTGTTGCCAAACCCTGCCTGCCTAACCATTCTAGTGGTTCACCCTTGGACTGCATTACTGTTGCAAACCCTGTATGCCTGACCATTCTAGTGGTTTACCTTTGGACTGCTTAGCTGCTGCCAGACCCTGCCTGCCTGACCCTTCTTGTGGTTACCCCTGCACTGCCTTTCTCTGATTCCCTGCCTGTTGCCGCCGAAGACCATCCTGCCTGTGGTGCGTGCCATTTACCTCATCTTGCAAAGTTTCTCTGCTCTGGAATTTTCCCTATCTTTCCGGCTCAATAAGAAGATTACTGGCCGAGTTCGGTCTGATAGTGGAATATCCCACAAGCATTACAGGAACATTGTCAATGAGTCTGAATCTTAAAGGGACAGTCAAGTCCAAAAAAAAGTTCATGATTCAAATAGGGCATGTATTTTAAACAATTTTCCAATTTACTTTTATCACAAATTTTGCTTTATTCCCTTGGTATTCTTAGTTGACAGCTAAACCTAGGAGATTCATATGCTAATTTCTTAGACTTTGAAGGCCGCCTCTAATCTAAATGAATTTTGATAGTTTTTCACCACTAAAGGGCATTAGTTCATGTGTTTCATATAGATAACATTGAGCTCATGCACATGAATTTACCATGGAGACAACTCTGATTTGCTAAAATGCAAGTCTGTCAAAAGAACTGAAATAAGGAGGCAGTCTGCTGAAGCTTAGATACAAAGTAATTACATAGGTAAACCGTGTATAATTATATCTGTGTTGGTTATGCAAAACTGGGGAATCGTTTTTTCCGACATAAAAAAGTCCACATGAGCAGTTCAATAGGTACACCACATACTTAGTGGTTCAAGTCAGGTAGTGTCTGATTGAGAATATTTAAGTAGTGCATGAAACGCGGATCCTTCTGTATTGGTGTATTCCTCCGGTTCCTGTCACCCTGGCATACTGATTGAAGGTGAGAGTGCAAATCCCTTAATATATATATATATATATATATATATATATATATATATATATATATATATATATAAATCTGTGTGTGTGTGCGTGTGTTTATATGTGTATATATATGTCTGTAAATACATATATACACATATAGACACATTAAAATATGTACACATATATAGACATATATATATATATGAACACAAGAAAAGAACAGAGCGCAACCGCGACTCAAGGTAAAAGTTTTATTACTTATTTGAGCGCTAAAAACACATTGCACTTACAAGAAGTTAGTAATAATTGAGCCTTTGGGTATAATAATCCACTGGACCACTCTCCTCAACATACACCTTCCACGCCGGAAAAAGATATGGCGTCTCCGGGAAGTCCGTAGGTATAAAGCTCAATGCTTCGATGGTAGACAATTAAAAAGTACTTGTAAAAACAATCGGCTATAATGTCTTTCAACAATGTCCCTTAGGGTGGTCTACGCGTTTCGTCCTCATTGATCGGGACTTTCTCAAGACACAGGGTTTGATGTCCTTGTTCGCGGGGATCCTCTTCTTAAAAAACTCCTACTGTGTTCCTATTGGCTGGACTGTAGACCAATCGCGAGCGCCGATCCGACACACCTACTTTCGATTCAAATCACACAAAAGCGGTGAGTCAGACCGGACCCGCCGGTCTCCAGTCTAATATACATTCTCATTCTTAACAACCATTATATCGAATATATATAACTCTTGAATCTTGTACAAAATGAACGATTATAATTAAACAGCTATATATATATAGAAACACACAAACCTAAAACTCAAAAACTCAAACTAGTCATAATATCCCGCTAGCCTTTACCGATCATAAGACTTCTATCCACAATGCACATGGCTGACAGTTCTTAAAGAGATATTTTAGATGTCTTAAAGGGGTATTATCATTTTTATAATAATTTTATAAAAGGACATTAAACTTGCCTTCTCCAATCTAGTGCCTTCTAACACTGATAATAATGATGTACCAACACCAATCTTAAAATGTAAGTGATATGTGAATATCCTTAGCTAAAAAAATTCTTAATTAGTATCAAAAATATTAAAAAACGTCTTAAAAACATTAATTTGCATTTTAAAACTATATGAAAATAAATATCATTTTTATGAAAAAATATTGAAAAAATAATACTACTTCCATGTGTTTTTCTACACTTATAGGGATTATAAACTTATTAAATCATGAATGCTTGGAGATCTAGATCTATATTTAACCCTTTTGGGGCCAAGCAGTCTAAAGATTGAATCCACTTTGTTTCTTTTTTTCTTAGTTCTGTTAATCTCTGATGGGGGTTAGTTGACACAGATACTGTTTCTAAGATGCTGATTTTGAGGCCACTAGGGTCTTTATTATGAAACACCCGAAAGTGATCGGACACACTATGTGTCTTCAAGCCTAATTCTATGTTATGAATATGCTCATAGCATCTACGTTTCACCTTCCTTTTAGTTCTCCCTACATAGACACATCCACATTTGCACGTTATGCTGTAAACTACATATGTGGATTGACAGGTACCACGTGAAGTAATTGGAAATACTTTTGAATGACTCGTATCCTCAATGGAGTTCCTATTCCAAATTAAGGGGCACATGCAACATTTTTTCCGACCACATTTAAAGGTCCCAGGTTTCCCTTTGACCCATTTGTCTAATGTGCCCAGGCCACTATGTTTATTGCTTTCTAATACGGGTAATTTAGATGGGGCTAGAATATTCTTAAGGTTCCTATTTTTCTTATACACAATATTGGGTTTGTCATTAATTACATCCTTAAGAAGGGGGTCTGCTTGTAGGACCTCCCAATGTTTATTCAGGATTCTTTTGAAGAAGCCCGCACCTTCATTATACGTGGTTATAAACCTAATACTATCCTGCTGAGACCCTTCACTCTTTGTCATCTCTTTTGGGCCTAATAATGCATCTCTACTGCAAATTGTATTTCTATTTCTTGCTTCTTTTATTAAATTTTTATCATACTCCTTCTCTAACAACTTCTTTTCCAGCACATCTGCTTCCTTCCTAAAATCCTCCAATTTGGTGCAGTTTCTTCGTACCCTACGGAACTGCCCGTAAGGGATATTTTGTATCCATGATCTCTTATGGCCACTATTGGCATTTAGGAATCCATTACTATCGGTGGGTTTGCGAAAATTTTTAACCATTACAGTGTTTGGGGTTCCTTCACTAAAAAATTCTACATCCAAGAATTCAATACTGACTTTTGACATTTTACTAGTGAATGATAAATTAAACAAATTGGTATTTATGTAATTAATAAATTCTGTAGCCAGTAGTTCTTCTCCTTGCCAAATAATAATAATATCGTCAATATATCTCAGATATTTGACGATATTATTTGCGTAGGGATTATTATTCCATACTTTCTCATCCTCAAACTGGGCCATGTAGATATTGGCATAGGAGGGCGCCATTGGAGTGCCCATGGCTGTCCCTTGGGTTTGTCTGTAGAATTTACCCTGAAAATTAAAGTAATTCTTACTTAATATAAAGTCAATTATTTTTATCAAAAACTCAAGATGTTTGTTGGAAATGCCACTATTTGAACCTACTATGTTGAAAGCTTCTATTCCTTCCTTGTGGGGAATACAAGTATACAAAGAAGATACGTCGCATGTAATCCACACATAATTTTCTTTCCATATTAAACCTTCTAACTGTGTGATTACATCCAACGTATCTTTAATGTAAGATTTTATCTTTTTCACAATTGGCTGCATATAAAAATCGATATAGGTCGATAAGTTGCTGGTAATGGACTCTACCCCTGAGATGATGGGGCGACCAGGGGGGTTACTGGAGTCTTTATGCAGTTTGGGAATATGATAAAAGATAGGTATTTTCGGATGGGGGTTATAAATGAATCCAAATTCATCATTGTTCAGGATTGAATCATTTTTAGCCTCACTTAAGATTTTTAATAGTTGTTTATTATATTCAATTGTGGGATCTCTACATAATTTTTCATAAGTTTGTGTGTCCCCCAAAAGTCTGAAAGCTTCATTTAAATAATCTGCCCTATTCTGGACAATGATCCCCCCGCCCTTGTCCGCCTGTCTTATAACCAACTGTTTGTCATTTTTCAACTTACTAAGAGAAATTCTTTCCTGTTGGTTTAAATTATCTTTGAATTTAAATTTGTTCTTGAAGGAACCTGAATCAAAGTATTTATTCAGTTCTTCAGTCATTAGTGCATTGAATACTGGAATGTATTCTCCTTGTGTGGAAGTAGGATTAAAAGATGATATACGTTTGAAATTACTGTGCTTAATTTCCACTTCAGGATCATGTAGGCTCAGTTCTAACAAATCCTCCAATTCTGGATTCACACTATTATCTACCTCTCTTGTCTCTTTCAATTCATTAAGTATCCTTAAAGTTTCAATATCTTTCTTATCCCAAATGTTTTCCATTTGATCTTTCATATTAGCTACTTTGTATGTCATGCTTGTCTTTGCGTAATACCTCTTAAGGTTTAATTTACGAACAAATTTTTGGAGATCAATATAAGTCTCAAATTTATTTGGGAGTTGTTTGGGGGCAAATTTGAGCCCTTTGTTTAACAGCAAAAGGTCTGAATTAGTCAATTCAGTGTTGGATAAATTGTAAATATTTTCTTTTGCTTTCTCTAAATGTTGTTCCTTTCTCTCTGTTTCTTTGGTTCTTTTGCCACTTCGTTTACCTCGTTTGGTTCCCAATCTCTTCCCTCTCTTTGCCTTTTCCTGTTCTCCCTGTTTGTCATTAGAGGTTCTCCCCAGGTGTTTGTTTGTGGCCATGGGGGGTGAGGACCTAGACCCTGCTCTAAAAAATGTGGGCCCCTCCATTCAAGACTCTGACCTGCTGGACAGTTAGGGTCTTTATTGTGTTTATATTGAACATTATGATTCCAATGCGATCCTGAATGACTACTGGTGGAATTTTTATAATGCATATCATTGGCCTGATTATAGTTCCTCCTGCTCTCACCTGGCGAATGTGGAGTACCAGAATTCTTATAATTTCCTAAGTTTTTATTTTGAAACGCCATGTTGTCTTTAGGTCTAGTGCCATTTATATTTCTATTTTTATATTCTCTATTTGAGTCATAACTATTTGACTGATCGTTGTGATTCCTTTCATTTGCTGGATTATCTTTATTACCTCGTAGGTCAGCTTGTTTATAAGTATGCTGGCCATTCTGATTGCCTTTAACTATGTATGAATCATTTGGTAATGAGTGTGCATGGTTTGGATTGGTGTTGGTACTCTGTCTCGAATTCATTGGTCTATGATAATTGCCCTGTCTCCTCCCTTTGTTATAATTATACACTCTATCGTTCTTGTAATCATCTAGATCTCGTTTGAGTTTATTTGTTTTGGAAATAAGAAGTTCTTCCTCAAGTTTATGGACTCTCATTTTAATATCCTCTCTAATCTTTTTCCATTTTTCTATATTTTCAAAGGGAGTAATTTTCTCTATAGTATCCTGAATTTCTATTTTGAGTTTTTGCAGTTTATTCTCTCTATACTTAATTAAAATTTTAATTAAAGTTATTGAACAATTATGTAATGCACTATCCCATTCAGAAGTATACTCTACTTCATCCAATTGGAGAGTCCATAAACTTGAGGAAGAACTTCTTATTTCCAAAACAAATAAACTCAAACGAGATCTAGATGATTACAAGAACGATAGAGTGTATAATTATAACAAAGGGAGGAGACAGGGCAATTATCATAGACCAATGAATTCGAGACAGAGTACCAACACCAATCCAAACCATGCACACTCATTACCAAATGATTCATACATAGTTAAAGGCAATCAGAATGGCCAGCATACTTATAAACAAGCTGACCTACGAGGTAATAAAGATAATCCAGCAAATGAAAGGAATCACAACGATCAGTCAAATAGTTATGACTCAAATAGAGAATATAAAAATAGAAATATAAATGGCACTAGACCTAAAGACAACATGGCGTTTCAAAATAAAAACTTAGGAAATTATAAGAATTCTGGTACTCCACATTCGCCAGGTGAGAGCAGGAGGAACTATAATCAGGCCAATGATATGCATTATAAAAATTCCACCAGTAGTCATTCAGGATCGCATTGGAATCATAATGTTCAATATAAACACAATAAAGACCCTAACTGTCCAGCAGGTCAGAGTCTTGAATGGAGGGGCCCACATTTTTTAGAGCAGGGTCTAGGTCCTCACCCCCCATGGCCACAAACAAACACCTGGGGAGAACCTCTAATGACAAACAGGGAGAACAGGAAAAGGCAAAGAGAGGGAAGAGATTGGGAACCAAACGAGGTAAACGAAGTGGCAAAAGAACCAAAGAAACAGAGAGAAAGGAACAACATTTAGAGAAAGCAAAAGAAAATATTTACAATTTATCCAACACTGAATTGACTAATTCAGACCTTTTGCTGTTAAACAAAGGGCTCAAATTTGCCCCCAAACAACTCCCAAATAAATTTGAGACTTATATTGATCTCCAAAAATTTGTTCGTAAATTAAACCTTAAGAGGTATTACGCAAAGACAAGCATGACATACAAAGTAGCTAATATGAAAGATCAAATGGAAAACATTTGGGATAAGAAAGATATTGAAACTTTAAGGATACTTAATGAATTGAAAGAGACAAGAGAGGTAGATAATAGTGTGAATCCAGAATTGGAGGATTTGTTAGAACTGAGCCTACATGATCCTGAAGTGGAAATTAAGCACAGTAATTTCAAACGTATATCATCTTTTAATCCTACTTCCACACAAGGAGAATACATTCCAGTATTCAATGCACTAATGACTGAAGAACTGAATAAATACTTTGATTCAGGTTCCTTCAAGAACAAATTTAAATTCAAAGATAATTTAAACCAACAGGAAAGAATTTCTCTTAGTAAGTTGAAAAATGACAAACAGTTGGTTATAAGACAGGCGGACAAGGGCGGGGGGATCATTGTCCAGAATAGGGCAGATTATTTAAATGAAGCTTTCAGACTTTTGGGGGACACACAAACTTATGAAAAATTATGTAGAGATCCCACAATTGAATATAATAAACAACTATTAAAAATCTTAAGTGAGGCTAAAAATGATTCAATCCTGAACAATGATGAATTTGGATTCATTTATAACCCCCATCCGAAAATACCTATCTTTTATCATATTCCCAAACTGCATAAAGACTCCAGTAACCCCCCTGGTCGCCCCATCATCTCAGGGGTAGAGTCCATTACCAGCAACTTATCGACCTATATCGATTTTTATATGCAGCCAATTGTGAAAAAGATAAAATCTTACATTAAAGATACGTTGGATGTAATCACACAGTTAGAAGGTTTAATATGGAAAGAAAATTATGTGTGGATTACATGCGACGTATCTTCTTTGTATACTTGTATTCCCCACAAGGAAGGAATAGAAGCTTTCAACATAGTAGGTTCAAATAGTGGCATTTCCAACAAACATCTTGAGTTTTTGATAAAAATAATTGACTTTATATTAAGTAAGAATTACTTTAATTTTCAGGGTAAATTCTACAGACAAACCCAAGGGACAGCCATGGGCACTCCAATGGCGCCCTCCTATGCCAATATCTACATGGCCCAGTTTGAGGATGAGAAAGTATGGAATAATAATCCCTACGCAAATAATATCGTCAAATATCTGAGATATATTGACGATATTATTATTATTTGGCAAGGAGAAGAACTACTGGCTACAGAATTTATTAATTACATAAATACCAATTTGTTTAATTTATCATTCACTAGTAAAATGTCAAAAGTCAGTATTGAATTCTTGGATGTAGAATTTTTTAGTGAAGGAACCCCAAACACTGTAATGGTTAAAAATTTTCGCAAACCCACCGATAGTAATGGATTCCTAAATGCCAATAGTGGCCATAAGAGATCATGGATACAAAATATCCCTTACGGGCAGTTCCGTAGGGTACGAAGAAACTGCACCAAATTGGAGGATTTTAGGAAGGAAGCAGATGTGCTGGAAAAGAAGTTGTTAGAGAAGGAGTATGATAAAAATTTAATAAAAGAAGCAAGAAATAGAAATACAATTTGCAGTAGAGATGCATTATTAGGCCCAAAAGAGATGACAAAGAGTGAAGGGTCTCAGCAGGATAGTATTAGGTTTATAACCACGTATAATGAAGGTGCGGGCTTCTTCAAAAGAATCCTGAATAAACATTGGGGGGTCCTACAAGCAGACCCCCTTCTTAAGGATGTAATTAATGACAAACCCAATATTGTGTATAAGAAAAATAGGAACCTTAAGAATATTCTAGCCCCATCTAAATTACCCGTATTAGAAAGCAATAAACATAGTGGCCTGGGCACATTAGACAAATGGGTCAAAGGGAAACCTGGGACCTTTAAATGTGGTCGGAAAAAATGTTGCATGTGCCCCTTAATTTGGAATAGGAACTCCATTGAGGATACGAGTCATTCAAAAGTATTTCCAATTACTTCACGTGGTACCTGTCAATCCACATATGTAGTTTACAGCATAACGTGCAAATGTGGATGTGTCTATGTAGGGAGAACTAAAAGGAAGGTGAAACGTAGATGCTATGAGCATATTCATAACATAGAATTAGGCTTGAAGACACATAGTGTGTCCGATCACTTTCGGGTGTTTCATAATAAAGACCCTAGTGGCCTCAAAATCAGCATCTTAGAAACAGTATCTGTGTCAACTAACCCCCATCAGAGATTAACAGAACTAAGAAAAAAAGAAACAAAGTGGATTCAATCTTTAGACTGCTTGGCCCCAAAAGGGTTAAATATAGATCTAGATCTCCAAGCATTCATGATTTAATAAGTTTATAATCCCTATAAGTGTAGAAAAACACATGGAAGTAGTATTATTTTTTCAATATTTTTTCATAAAAATGATATTTATTTTCATATAGTTTTAAAATGCAAATTAATGTTTTTAAGACGTTTTTTAATATTTTTGATACTAATTAAGAATTTTTTTAGCTAAGGATATTCACATATCACTTACATTTTAAGATTGGTGTTGGTACATCATTATTATCAGTGTTAGAAGGCACTAGATTGGAGAAGGCAAGTTTAATGTCCTTTTATAAAATTATTATAAAAATGATAATACCCCTTTAAGACATCTAAAATATCTCTTTAAGAACTGTCAGCCATGTGCATTGTGGATAGAAGTCTTATGATCGGTAAAGGCTAGCGGGATATTATGACTAGTTTGAGTTTTTGAGTTTTAGGTTTGTGTGTTTCTATATATATATAGCTGTTTAATTATAATCGTTCATTTTGTACAAGATTCAAGAGTTATATATATTCGATATAATGGTTGTTAAGAATGAGAATGTATATTAGACTGGAGACCGGCGGGTCCGGTCTGACTCACCGCTTTTGTGTGATTTGAATCGAAAGTAGGTGTGTCGGATCGGCGCTCGCGATTGGTCTACAGTCCAGCCAATAGGAACACAGTAGGAGTTTTTTAAGAAGAGGATCCCCGCGAACAAGGACATCAAACCCTGTGTCTTGAGAAAGTCCCGATCAATGAGGACGAAACGCGTAGACCACCCTAAGGGACATTGTTGAAAGACATTATAGCCGATTGTTTTTACAAGTACTTTTTAATTGTCTACCATCGAAGCATTGAGCTTTATACCTACGGACTTCCCGGAGACGCCATATCTTTTTCCGGCGTGGAAGGTGTATGTTGAGGAGAGTGGTCCAGTGGATTATTATACCCAAAGGCTCAATTATTACTAACTTCTTGTAAGTGCAATGTGTTTTTAGCGCTCAAATAAGTAATAAAACTTTTACCTTGAGTCGCGGTTGCGCTCTGTTCTTTTCTTGTGTTCACAGCTACCAGTTGTTTGGGCGCTCTTCAGCGTCCAACGATCAGTAAAGCAGCACCGCTCTCAGCTACAGAGTCAGGAGGAGTCATATCCAGGCACCAGAACACTTTATAGTTTTTACCATACTCCTGGGGACATCGAGGTGAGATTGGTAACATTTTTTAATGTTATGAGTCCTTGCGTTTGTTTGTAGATTCTCAGGTATCACTGGTAATTGTTGTACAATAGTGTGTTTATGATCGTTATTTTTCAGTGTTATCTATAGGTATTATTGATACTATTTATTGTTAATCTCTGTTCAAAACAATAGAGCTTTCTGCCGGAAATGTATGTGTAAAGATCAATAGACAGTACTGATATTAATATAAGGAACGGCACAGAGAGTACATTTAGGTAACTAGAAGTGCTTATTGTTTAGCTTGCTTAGACCAAGTTTATTGTATACGTTATTTTGTATTACCATTATATATATCAGTCAAGTGTGTAGAGTACAGCCAAATACACTATAGGTACTATTAGGCTCTGCAGCAGTGGTCAGTTAGCGCAGTGTGAGAGTAACGGTGTATATATATATATATATATATATATATATATATACACGTACATATAAATTTGTAGACATGTATATGTATGTATCTCAATGTTAAAGCCCTTCGGCTGCTTTTTTTTTCTAACACTCGCGATTGCATATCTTTAGTCCTTATAACTTTTGTGTGCAATATTTTTTTATATAATTTTTTTATTAGACAGTGTTAATATGAGCGTAACTTACTTTGTAATATATTTTGAAGTGTTTTGTGCAACTATTTTATTTTGCAAAAAAGTTAACCACAGCTCTGATCGCAGTAAGGATTCTCGTGTAAATCGAGATTTCAATTTCTTTCCACTTGGAAAATCAGCGCAATTGAAAGGGGGTGCAAATGATCATGAAAACGCTAGCAAAACCATTTGAGCACCATTGTGGACCTTCCTCCTTCTGACCACCATACAGTTATCTGGGTGGTGGTGGATCGTTTTTCCAGACTGGCTCATTTTGTACCCCTAACAAAACTGCCTTCTGCCCATGAACTATCGTCTCTTTTTCTCTTGCATGTGGTATGACTTTATGGCATTCCTGTGAATATTGTTTCTGACAGAGGTCCACAGTTCATCCCTACCTTTTGGAGAACCTTTTTTAAGTTGATTGGAACCACTGTTTCCTTGTCTTCCAATGGACAAACTGAGAGAGTAAACCAGGATCTTGAAGCCTACCTTAGAGCCCTTGTCAACGCTCGCCATACCAACTGGTCTGAGTTGTTACCCCTAGCAGAGCTGGCAAAAACACTCATTGGCACTCTTCTCTTTGATGTTCTCCATTTCAAGCCTCAGCAGGGTACCTTGTGTCTTCCCTCTTTCTGCTCAGTCCACTGGGGTTCCTGCTGCAGACAGACACGTTACTGAACTCACCACTCATTGGCAATGTATTCGCTCTCAGATACGTCCAGCTGTCTTTAGATATAAAAAGTTTGCTGATCGTCATAGAGCTTCTGTACGTGCCGTCTCAGTAGGTGATCGTGTTTCGGTCTCTACTCGACATATATTTGTCTATGTCAACCTGTCACAAATTGGGGTCTAGGTTTATTGGTCCCTACAAAGTCCTGAAAAGACTGTCTCCTGTTGCCTACAAAGTGGCCTTGCCCAAAACCCTGCGCATACACCCAGCCTTCCACACCTCACTACTCAAGCCTTACATCAAGAATAGATAATCCCAGCTCCAAGCTCTTTCTCCTCCACTCCTGGTCCGTGGTGACCCTGAATATGAGGTAGCTAAGATCCTGGACTCCAGATACAGGTGCAGACAACTGCATTATCTGATACACTGGAATGGATACTCTGTGGCAGATCGTTCCTGGGTTCCTGTCTGTGATGTGCATGCTCCATCTTTGGTCTCCAAATTCCATGCTGCTCAACCTTTGAGGCTGACTCTAGTTCTGGAGGGAACCCTTGAGAGGGGGACTATGTCACGCTGCACCGCTCTAGCCGTTGCTAGGGGCACAGCGTCTCCTTCCCTGCTCGTTGCCAGGGGCTGTGTCGGGTCTGGATGCGTGCCGTGCTGACGTCATCGTCGCATGCTCCTTTCTCTGATGCTGGAAGGATGCCTGTGGTGTGAATCCTGCGCCTATTTAAGTTTATCAAACATGATCTATCACTGCCCAAGTATAGGTGTTACTTTGTGTGCTCCTGGGTGTGATAGATCGTTACTTCTCTGATTGCCTTATTGATATACCGCTGCTGAACTCTGCCTGTCTGACTACTCTGCCTGTTAACCCCTAAATTGCTGGATTGATAAACTGCTGCTGAACTCTGCCTGTCTGACTACTCTGCCTTGTCAACACCTAAATTGCTGGATTGATATACTGCTGCTGAACTCTGCCTGTCTAAATATTCTGCCTGTTAACCCCTAAATTGCTGGATTGATATACTGCTGCTGAACTCTGCTTGTTTGACCTCTCTGATTGATTAACCCCTATTGTTTTGAATTTCCTCTTTGTTGCCAAACCCTGCCTGCCTGACCATTCTAGTGGTTCACCCTTGGACTGCATTACTGTTGCAAACCCTGTCTGCCTGACCATTCTAGTGGTTTACCTTTGGACTGCTTAGCTGTTGCCAGACCCTGCCTGCCTGACCCTTCTTGTGGTTACCCCTGCACTGCCTTTCTCTGATTCCCTGCCTGTTGCCGCCAAAGACCATCCTGCCTGTGGTGAGTGCCATTTACCTCATCTTGCAAAGTTTCTCTGCTCTGGAATTTTCCCTATCTTTCCGGCTCAATGCCGGGATAAGAAGATTACTGGCCGAGTTCGGTCTGATAGTGGAATATCCCACAAGCATTACAGGAACATTGTCAATGAGTCTGAATCTTAAAGGGACAGTCAAGTCCAAAAAAAAGTTCATGATTCAAATAGGGCATGTAATTTTAAACAATTTTCCAATTTACTTTTATCACAAATTTTACTTTATTCCCTTGGTATTCTTAGTTGACAGCTAAACCTAGGAGATTCATGTTCTAATTTCTTAGACCTTGAAGGCCGCCTCTAATCTAAATGAATTTTGATAGTTTTTCACCACTAAAGGGCATTAGTTCATGTGTTTCATATAGATAACATTGAGCTCATGCACATAAATTTACCATGGAGACAACTCTGATTTGCTAAAATGCAAGTCTGTCAAAAGAACTGAAATAAGGAGGCAGTCTGCTGAAGCTTAGATACAAAGTAATTACATAGGTAAACCGTGTATAATTATAACTGTGTTGGTTATGCAAAACTGGGGAATCGTTTTTTCCGACATAAAAAAGTCCACATGAGCAGTTCAATAGGTACACCACATACTTAGTGGTTCAAGTCAGGTAGTGTCTGATTGAGAATATTTAAGTAGTGCATGAAACGCGGATCCTTCTGTATTGGTGTATTCCTCCGGTTCCTGTCACCCTGGCATACTGATTGAAGGTGAGAGTGCAAATCCCTTAATATATATATATATATATATATATATATATATATATAAATCTGTGTGTGTGTGCGTGTGTTTATATGTGTATATATGTCTGTAAATACATATATACACATATAAATACATTAAAATATGTACACATATATAGACATATATATATATATATATATATATACACGTACATATACATTTGTAGACATTCGGCTGCTTTTTTTTTTCTAACACTCGCGATTGCATATCTTTAGTCCTTATAACTTTTGTGTGCAATATTTTTTTATATAATTTTTTTATTAGACAGTGTTAATATGAGCGTAACTTACTTTGTAATATATTTTGAAGTGTTTTGTGCAACTTTTTTATTTTGCAAAAAAGTTAACCACAGCTCTGATCGCAGTAAGGATTCTCGTGTAAATCGAGATTTCAATTTCTTTCCACTTGGAAAATAAGCGCAATTGAAAGGGGGTGCAAATGATCATGAAAACGCTAGCAAAACCATTTGAGCACCATTGTGGACCTTCCTCCTTCTGACCACCATACAGTTATCTGGGTGGTGGTGGATCGTTTTTCCAGACTGGCTCATTTTGTACCCCTAACAAAACTGCCTTCTGCCCATGAACTATCGTCTCTTTTTCTCTTGCATGTGGTATGACTTTATGGCATTCCTGTGAATATTGTTTCTGACAGAGGTCCACAGTTCATCCCTACCTTTTGGAGAACCTTTTTTAATTTGATTGGAACCACTGTTTCCCTGTCTTCCAATGGACAAACTGAGAGAGTAAACCAGGATCTTGAAGCCTACCTTAGAGCCTTTGTCAATGCTCGCCATACCAACTGGTCTGAGTTGTTACCCCTAGCAGAGCTGGCAAAAACACTCATTGGCACTCTTCTCTTTGATGTTCTCCATTTCAAGCCTCAGCAGGGTACCTTGTGTCTTCCCTCTTTCTGCTCAGTCCACTGGGGTTCCTGCTGCAGACAGACACGTTACTGAACTCACCACTCATTGGCAATGTATTCGCTCTCAGATACGTCCAGCTGTCTCTAGATATAAAAAGTTTGCTTATCATCATAGAGCTTCTGTACGTGCCGTCTCAGTAGGTGATCATGTTTGGGTCTCTACTCGACATATATTTGTCTATGTCAACCTGTCACAAATTGGGGTCTAGGTTTATTGGTCCCTACAAAGTCCTGAAAAGACTGTATCCTGTTGCCTACAAAGTGGCCTTGCCCAAAACCCTGCACATACACCCAGCCTTCCACACCTCACTACTCAAGCCTTACATCAAGAATAGATAATCCCAGCTCCAAGCTCTTCCTCCTCCACTCCTGGTCCGTGGTGACCCTGAATATGAGGTAGCTAAGATCCTGGACTCCAGATACAGGTGCAGACAACTGCATTATCTGATACACTGGAATGGATACTCTGTGGCAGATCGTTCCTGGGTTCCTGTCTGTGATGTGCATGCTCCATCTTTGGTCTCCAAATTCCATGCTGCTCAACCTTTGAGGCTGACTCTAGTTCTGGAGGGAACCCTTGAGAGGGGGACTATGTCACGCTGCACCGCTCTAGCCGTTGCTAGGGGCACAGCGTCTCCTTCCCTGCTCGTTGCAAGGGGCTGTGTCGGGTCTGGATGCGTGCCGTGCTGACGTCATCGTAGCATTCTCCTTTCTCTGATGCTGGAAGGATGCCTGTGGTGTGAATCCTGCGCCTATGTAAGTTTATCAAAAATGATCTATCACTACCCAAGTATAGGTGTTACTTTGTGTGCTCCTGTGTGTCATAGATTGTTACTTCTCTGATTGCCTTATTGATATACCTCTGCTGAACTCTGCCTGTCTGACTACTCTGCCTGTTAACCCCTAAATTGCTGGATTGATATACTGCTGCTGATCTCTGCCTGTCTGACTACTCTGCCTTGTTAACACCTAAATTGCTGGATTGATATACTGCTGCTGAACTCTGCCTGTCTGACTATTCTGCCTGTTAACGCCTAAATTGCTGGATTGATATACTGCTGCTGATCTCTGCTTTTTTGACCTCTCTGATTGATTAACCCCTATTGTTCTGGATTGCCTCTTTGTTGCCAAACCCTGCCTGCCTGACCATTCTAGTGATTCACCCTTGGAATGCATTACTGTTGCAAACCCTTTCTGCCTGACCATTCTAGTGGTTTAACTTTGGACTGCTTAGCTGTTGCCAGACCCTGCCTACCTGACCCTTCTTGTGGTTACCCCTGGACTGCCTTTCTCTGATTCCCTGCCTGTTGCCGCCGAAGACCATCCTGCCTGTAGTAAGTGCAATTTACCTCATCTTGCAAAGTTTCTCTGCTCTGAAATTTTCCCTATCTTTCCGGCTCAATGCCGGGATAAGAAGATTACTGGCCGAGTTCGTTCTGATAGTGGAATATCCCACAAGCATTACAGGAACATTGTCAATGAGTCTGAATCTTAAAGGGACAGTCAAGTCCAAAAAAAACGTTCATGATTCAAATAGGGCATGTAATTTTAAACAATTTTCCAATGTACTTTTATCACAAATTTAGCTTTATTCCCTTGGTATTCTTAGTTGACAGCTAAACCTAGGAAATTCATATGCTAATTTCTTAGACCTTGAAGGCCGCCTCTAATCTAAATGAATTTTGATAGTTTTTCACCACTAAAGGGCATTAGTTCATGTGTTTCATATAGATAACATTGAGCTCATGCACATGAATTTACCATGGAGACAACTCTGATTTGCTAAAATGCAAGTATGTCAAAAGAGCTGAAATAAGGAGGCAGTCTGCTGAAGCTTAGATACAAAGTAATTACATAGGTAAACCGTGTATAATTCTAACTGTGTTGGTTATTCAAAACTGGGGAATCGTTTTTTCCAACATAAAAAAGTCCACATGAGCAGTTCAATAGGTACACCACATACTTAATGGTTCAAGTCAGGTAGTGTCTGATTGAGAATATTTAAGTAGTGCATGAAACGCGGATCCTTCTGTATTGGTGTATTCCTCCGGTTCCTGTCACCCTGGCATACTGATTGAAGGTGAGAGTGCAAATCCCTTTATTTGTATATATATATATATATATATATATATATATAAATCTGTGTGTGTGTGCGTGTGTTTATATGTGTATATATGTCTGTAAATACATATATACACATATAAATACATTAAAATATGTACACATATATAGACATATATATATATATATATATATATATATATATATATATATATATATATATATATATATATATATACACGTACATATACATTTGTAGACATGTATATGTATGTATCTCAATGTTAAAGCCCTTCGGCTGCTTTCTTTTTTTCTAACACTCGCGATTGCATATCTTTAGTCCTTATAACTTTTGTGTGCAATATGTTTTTATATAATTTTTTTATTAGATAGTGTTAATATAAGTGTAACTTACTTTGTAATAAATTTTGAAGTGTTTTGTGCAACTTTTTCATTTTGCAAAAAAGTTAACCACAGCGCTGAAATTGCGGTAAGGATTCTCGCGTAAATCGAGATTTCAATTTCTTTCCACTTGTAAAATCAGCGCAATTGAAAGGGGGTGCAAACGATCACGAAAACGCTAGCAAAACCATCTGAGCACCACTTGTAATCTAGCTCTTAATGTTTAGCGTGATTGGCTAATTCTCCCTGTTGGAAAGCTGAAAGTGAATGGTAGAGCTCAGGCGAAAGCCTTTGGTGCACTAACATCTGAAGTTCAAGTAAAGAGAGATACAGTACATATTAATAATAATGGTGCATTGACAGGGATTTAAAAATGTATATGAAAGGTGTAGAACTGGGAAGGGCTGAAAGTGTGTGTGTATATATATATATATATATATATGTATATATATATATATATATATATATATATATAAAACTGTGTGTATTTGTACATGTGTATGTATACCTTAATATGTATGTGTATGTGTGTGTGAATATTTATGTGTATTTATGTATGTAGGTACGTACATGCGTACATACGCAAACACACACACACATATGTACACATATATAAATATACACATAGATTCACATTACTCACCACCAATTTGATTTTCTGGTAAAACCTTGTAACCATTAACTTGTAATGCCAGATTGTGTGCACCCTGAGCTATTAAAGGGACATGAACCCCACATTTTTTCTTTCATGATTTAGAAAGAGAATGCAGTTTTAAACATCTTTCTAATTTACTTATGTTATCTAATTTGTTTTATTCTCTTGATATTCTTTGCTGAAAAGCATATCTAGATATGCTCAGTAGCTGCTGATTGGTTGCTGCACATAGAAGCCTTGTGTGATTGGTTCACCATGTGCATTGCTTTTTCTTCAACTAAGGATATCTAAAAAAATAAGCAAAATAAAAAATAGAAGTACATTTTAATGTTGTTTAAATTTCTATTCTCTATCTGAATCATGAAAGAAAGATTTTGGGTTTAGTGGCCCTTTAAATGGACATTAAACCCACAATTTTTCTTTCATGATTCAGTTAGAGAATACCATTTTAAACAACTTTCTAGTTTACTTCAATTTTCTAATTTCCTTCATTCTCTTGATATTCTTTCCTGAAAAGCATATCTAGGTAGGCTCAGTAGCTTCTGATTGGTGGCTGCACATAGATGCCTCCTGTGATTGGCTCGCCCGTCTGCATTGCTATTTCTTTAACAAAGGATATCTAAAGAATGAAGCAAATTAGATAATAGAAGTAAATTGTAATGTTTTTTTTAAAATTGTATTATCTGTCTGAATTATGAAAGAAAAAATTTGGGTTTAATGTCCCTTTAAGGCTCCACTTGTTATCTGGGCCTAGGGTGGTTTTTACATACATGTAAATGTGTGTTTTAGTAGCAAAAAAATAATAAATACCAGAAACTTGTTTCACAGATTGTTTAAAATAGCTTTGAAACTGATTTTTTTTTTGGGTGTTCTCAAAAAAATTGGAATCCTAGTCAATGATTAGGTCAAAATAGAAAAACTTATGCCTGTAGTGATACTTATGCCTGTAGTGATACTTGCCACTTAACAGGTTGAGAAAAAATAAACTTAATTCGTCCTTGTGGCCATTCCAGTTCTCTCCTTAAAATACAGTATGTGCTAAGAATTGAATATTTATCCATGGTGAAACTGCAATAGACAACTCATTTGCATGTTAAACATTCTGCATAATTGTATAGACTTTCATATAATGCAGTGTAATCATAATTTTGGCAGCAATAATAATAACATAAACATTCATTCAAATAATCATTATTTGCAGTTTGATGTGGCTGAAGTGCAAAAATTGGTTTAGAGTAGACATTAACAACGAGAGCCCGTGAAATATGTATAACTGCTATCCCTGCATTTAAAGCATTGGGAAATGAGGCTTGGATTATAATTGGAACACAAGCTTATTTTTAAGCTACATCTGAACACATCAAACTTCACGGTACACCTGATTTCAGCTATAATATAATAAATATATACTAGTTTTTGTCCATTTATGCTTTACATTTCTAAATGACCAGTGAGAGTCAACTTGTTAAACTGTAAAATTACATTTGAAAGTTCATTAAGAACTAAGTAAAAACGTTACCGTGACAATACTTTCAAATTTGTTCTTTAACCCCTTAATGACCACAGTACTTTTCCATTTTCTGTCCGTTTGAGACCAAGGCTATTTTTACATTTTTGCAGTGTTTGTGTTTAGCTGTAATTTTCCTCTTACTCATTTACTGTACCCACACATATATCAAAAGATACCATTATTTTCATCATATCTTATAATTTACTATAAAAAATGCGATCAAATAAAAAAAAATTGTTTCACTTTTTCCACAATTTTTTAACAAAACTTTAGGTTTCTCACTGAAATTATTTACAAAAAACTCATACAATTTATAGCATAAATGGTTTGTAAATGCTTCTCTGGGATCCCATTTTGTTCATAAATAGCAGACATATATGGCCTGTGGCTTTGCTTTTGGTAATAGGAAGGCTGCTAAATGCCACTGCACACCACATGTGTAATGATGCCCAGCAGTGAAGGGGTTATTTAGGGAGCATGTAGGGACGCTTACTAGGGTTAATTATTTATTTTTAGTGTAGTGTAGTAGACAACCCCCAAGTATTGATCTTGGCCCATTTTGGTATATTTCATGCCCCTATTTAAAAGTTAAATTTTTCACAATTTTAGGTTTCCTCACTGTAATTATTTACCAACAGCTTGTGCAATTATAGGCACAACATGGTTGTAAATGCTACTCTGTGATCCTCTTTGTTCAGAAATTGCAGACATATAGGACCTTTGGCGTTGCTGTTTGGTAAATAGAAGGCCGCTAAGTGCTGCTGCGCATCATCACCAGTGTATTATGGCAGTGAAGGGGTTAATTAGGTAGTGTGTAAGGGAGCTTGCAGGGTTAATTTTAGCTTTAGTGTAGCAGATCAGCCTCCCACTGACACATCCCACCCCCTGATCCCCTCCCAAACAGCTCCCTTCCCTCCCCCCACCCCACAATTGTCCCCGCCCATCTTAAGTACTGGCAGAAAGTCTGCCAGTACTAAAATAATAATAATAAAAATATATATATATATAAATAATTTTTTTATCATATTTACATATGCTGCTGTGTAGGATCCCCCCTTAGCCCCCAACCGCCCTGATCCCCCCCAAAACAGCTCTCTAAACCCTACCCCCCTGCCTTATTGGGGCCAACCCCCCACCACCCTGACTGATGTCTTTTTTTTAAAAAACTTTTTATCCCCCTTTTTACCCAATTTTATTACACATTTTTCTGTAGTGTAGCGGTTCCCACCCGCTCCCTCCCCGTGCATTGCTCCCACCTCCCGTGCACGCGTGCATGTCCCGTGCACGCCCCCCGGCCATCCCCGCCCACGATCTCTCCCATCTCCACATCAGCAGGGCCATGGATGGCCGCCACCCGCCTCCCAAGTCGGCTGCCACCCACCAACGATACCGGCCATCGATGTCCGGTGCAGAGAGGGCCACGGAGTGGCTCTCTCTGCATCGGATGGCCATTCAAGGTTATTGCAGGATGCCTCCATATCGAGGCATCACTGAAATAACCGGAAAGCAGCTGGAAGTGGACAGGATCGCTTCCATCTGCTTTCCACACCAAGGACGTGCAGGTTACGTCCTCAGGCATTAACTGTCTTTTTTTTGAGGACGTACCCTGTACGTCCTCTGTCATTAAGGGGTTAAAGGGATAGTAAATTCCAAATTAAAGTTTAATAATATAGATAGGGCATGCAATTTTAAACAACTTTCTAATTTACTTTTATCATCAAATTTGTTTTCTTCTCTTGGTATTCTTAGTTTAAAGCTAAGCCTAGGTAGGCTCATATGCTAATTTCTAAGCCCTTGAAGGCTGCCTCTTATCTGAATTCATTTGACAGTTTTTCACAGATAGAGGGCGTTAGTTCATGTGTTTCATATAAATAATATTGTGCTTACACGCATAGAGTTATTTAGGGGCATATTTTTCAAGCTCCGTATGGAGCTTGATGCCTCGTTTTTCCGGTGAGCCTTTAGGCCCGACGGAAACATAAGTTATGAGGCCGCGATCTAATTGGCCGCAAATCTGCAGGGGGCGGCATTGCACCAGCAGTTCACAAGAACTGCTGGTGCAATGATAAATGCTGAGAGCGTATGCCGTCGGCATTTATCGATGTGCAGTGGACATGACACGCTATATTGGATCATGTCCGCTTGCACCATAATAAATATTCCCCTTATTCACTAATTCCCTGAAATGCAAGTCTGTCAAAAAATCTGTGATAAGGAGGCAGCTTGCAGAGGCTTAGATACAAGGTAATTACAGAGGTAAAAAGTGTATTTTTATAACAATGTTGGTTATGCAAAACTGGGGAATGGTAAATAAAGGGATTATCTATCTTTTTAACCCCTTAATGACCACAATGTACCCTGTATGTCACTGGTCGTTAAGGGTTTTTTCAAGACATGATAGCACAAGTCTAGCAAGAACACGCTATTAATGCCCTCCCTCCAGCAGGCTTTGTGCAATAGAGCAGTCTCAACGCTGGTGGCAAGACCGAGCTATAAAACAACCAAGTCCCAAAAAAAGGCCAGTGACATACAGGGTACGTCGCTGGTCCTTAAGGGGTTAAAAAATAACATTTTTTGGTGTTTACTATCCCTTTAATCAGAGCAAAAATAGAAGCATCAGACAGTTAGATCAATCAATTTGTATTTCCTATAGCTTGTATTTGCTTTGCTTAGTCTGTTTTTTTATCTCTACTTTTTTTAATGTTTCTATTAATCAGCGTTATTGTGTACACCACAGAGCTACGGAAATTGTAGCTGATATACAAATAAAAACAAAACAAAAAAAACCCAGTATTAATATCAATTCAAAGTTTTGAGCAGACAAACATTCATATCTTTACATTATTATACGTTATCTTTAGCCCTTCTTTTATATGTCTTTATTAATAACAATAATCTAAACCTATACTGAACCTTTGCCCAGATTATTTTTCTACTTATACACTGATCTTGTTTTTCTTTTTAGATAGTTGAAATTTTACAGCAGCAGAAGGCACTTTATTTGTCACTAGAGAATTATATTTGAGTAGACTATTCTACTAAGCTTTTGTGGCTTAACAGCATGCTCAGCTAATATAGATGTCAAAGTCTGTGCATTTAGAAACCTTAAAAAGACACTATAGTGTGAAAATAAAATAATCTTTTATTAGAGTTTTTATTGTTCAATATATTCCCTCTCTTCACTAGATGAAAACATTGTCTGGCCACTCCCAGAAAAAGGCCATTAAGCCACTTAGGTACTGCATATCTACTTATCCACCAAGGACTGGCTGTATTCCAATCTGAAATGGCACAGGAGTGAGTTGGGTGAACAATTTTTAGTATATGTTTAGCCCTTTTGCAACAATTAAACACATAAAATAAGAATATGTTTTTTTGTTGTAAAATACTCTGATGAAAAAGGTATTATTTTATTTATTTCATAAAGCTACATATCAAGTGGTATTATTGAATGGAAGGTCATTACTATTTAAAATGTATTATTGCTTTTCTCATATAAATACTCCTTTTGCCAACTCTCTTCCTGTCCCACTAGAGTTTGTCTTGCAGATTTTTGTCTGTTGACACTTTTAAGTACTGGCGATACCACGGCCTTAAGAGTCCCTGGCACCCCCTTGAACTACACTGGAAGAGTTGCCATTTAAATGAGTAAACTCATTCAAATTATTTAAAAAAATCTGAAAAAAGAATATTGTTAATCACGCAGCAAAATGTGTGAGACTTAAAGCAAAAGATACAATGACAAAGGAACAGCAAAAAATAATGGCTAACTAATTAAACTTTTTATGATGACGTATGTGCATGTACAAGAACACAATTAACATTATTATTATTATTTTATTGCATGTTTAGTGCTTTTTTAGCAGTTCAAAGTGTTAAAAAATGGTTTTGCAGCGATCTTCTGTGCAGCGGCTATTGGTCACAAACTTTTGTGTTGCTACAGTGGTGCCAGTTGTTTTTGCAGAATATCTCAGACCCCTTGGGGTAGATTAAACAAGCAGTGGATGCTGCAATCTACCCCCTTAGTTTCAGGTTCCCCTAAAACATAAGTAAGAAGCAGCGGTCTTAAGACCGCTGCTTCATAAGTCGTCCTCCACCTCTAAAGGCAGTGGACAGCAATCATCACAATCAGATATGTTCGGGATGTTAATCTGCAAGGTGCTTGATTGCACAAGCATTTCACTAGAAATGCTTGTGCAATGTTAATTGCCGACATCCTTTGCTGTTGAAATTTAGTGATGTCGGGCAGACATGATCCGCTACAGAGGGTCATGTCTGCCCGCATCATAATAATTTGGCCCCCACGTGTCATCTCCTGTTTAAATTTGGAAGAACTGTTTCTACAAATCTTATGTTGATTTAGATGTTTAATGTGTCTGCAGGTAGCCTTACTATTCCAGACCATATAGTGAGGCTAAGAACTCCAGACTGCCTCTTTAGCTTTAAAATCTTTAGCTTCTGCCATATCATGGCGCAGTCTATTCTTTACATTGTCTTGCACATTACTTGGCTGTGTTCTGTTATCATTATCATTGATTGAGTTGGACCAATATATTCTTACAATTTAGATATCTTGGACTGTATAATATCAAGGTAGCATTGCTACTGTGTCAGCTTCAAAGGCCACTAATAGCACACAAACAGAGACTGGAGTAGAGGCTTGGCACGTTAATATCTTGTCAAACCTACTTGTCTGTGGCCCTCTGTAGATTTCGAGATTATTTTGAGGGAACCCTGTGAGTTTGGATTAAAAGTATCTGAGCCTTAAAATGTTGTATTGACTTTAAAGAGAGTGATGGCAGCTTGCAGCAGTGCTGAGACAATCCTGGCTGTGTTGTTGAGACCTTTTTCTGGACTGGATTGTATAAAGGCATTTGGTTCTTTAAATTAAACTATACATTTTGTGTAGTCTTCGTTATTCGAAGGTTAATTCTCCTCAGAATTCTGGAGTTTTCATGGCTTCAAAAGAGAGGACTTTTATCACTGCAGTATTTACCAGATTAAGCCTTGGTTACATACAGGGCAGATTGAACCCTTAAAGATACTGAACATGTATACAATATTCCAGCTGTTTTTGAGTGCCAAGGATGAGTTAGAGGAACTGACTGTTTAACTATATTGACCTTTGTGGAAATTGCTCAGCTGATCAGTTTGTTCATGTGTTCTTTTATGTAACTATTTCTGCAGTATTACTTATTTTTTAATTAAGTTTGTCAGGGCTTTCCATTATAATTAGATTTTTGAGATGCCCATGTCTTTGGCCTGACATACTAGGCTAAAATGTGGCACTTATATCTGGACTGGTAATCACTACAAATAGAACATTTGAAGTTACTTGATTAAGTAATTTTTAAAATATCTGAGATTGAAAAAACAAGGGTGTGTGTTAAAAATCCCATATACTTAATATTGGAGTGAATATAAAGGCAAAGCAGTTGTACAGATATGTTTTAAACTTAGTATTTTGATATATCTTGTTGAGAGCTTTATTTATGTCTACAGTTGAAACATTGTATCTCTTATAAGGAATTGTCCAGCTTTGTGGATCCAACTATTGTTGCTCAAGTCAATAAATAGTTTTACTCAAAAGCATGTATCGATTTGTAATATATACAACATTTTGCTTAATAATGATGCATTATTTATTCAGAATTTAATAAGAAAAATAGAGCAAATAATTTAAAGTGGAAGAGATTAGATTATTACATGGGGATTATTTTACTCCTAAAATAGTTTCTAAATGGAACTCTAACTGTCCCAATTTGTGTATTAAAAGTCATAAATCTAGCCCAGATATACTGCACTATTTCTGGCTGTGTCTAAAGATTAAACAATTCTGGTGGAAATAATGCTTGTTACATATCCTTAATTTGAGTTGGACCGGAAGCAAGTATTTTTTTTGGCATGGGATTCAAGTCTTAATAAATTTAAAAGAGTCCTGAGTCTAATTGTGTTCTATGCTAAAAAGTTTATCTTAGATATTTTGTGGAGTGATAGAGCACCATCCCTTATAAGGTGAAAACAAGCATTATCGAAACAACATGATATGTGGACAATATAACACATTGGGGTAGATGTATTGTGCAATGCCGCCCCATGCTCACCGGCGGCCAATTGGCCGCTAGCAGGGGGTGTTAATCATCCCAATCGTATCGAATCAGGATGATTTAAGTCCGTTGCCTTAAAGGTGGCAGAGAAGTAAAGGAGCAGTGGTCTTATGACAGCTGTTTCTTAACTTCCATTTTGTCTGGATGAATACAGGGCCTTCAGTAGTCCGTCTTGGCGCCCCACGTGGAGAGACACAGAGACCGGTTTGACTGGCAGCTGCAGCCATTTAAAGGGCCAGTGACTAATTGCAGGAGCTCCCACCTGGAAGTCACAGGTGTGTGGGTTCCTATAAAAGGCTACTCAGTACATCATTCTGTACTGAGTTACTGCCTAAGAAGGTTCCTTCTTGCTGATTTATGTTCCTGATTCCTGTGCATACCCTGCCTCTGAGGCTAAGTATCCTCTGCTGTGATACCTGTGTATGCTTACCTTACTGCTGAGACCAAATACTTCTGCTGTGATACCTGTGTATGCTTACCTTACTGCTGAGACCAAAGACCTCTGCTCTGATACCTGTGTATGATTACCTTGTTGCTGAGACAAAACACTTCTGCTGTGATACCTGCATAGGCTTACCTTGCTACTGAAACTAGCACCTCTTCTGTGATACTGGTGTATGCCTATCTTATTGCTGTGCCAAACATCTCTGTTGTGATACCTGTGTATGCTTATACTGTTCCTGAAACCAAGCATCTCTGCTATAATACCTGTGTATGCTTATCTAATTCCTGAACATTTGACAAGAGACCTCACCAACAGTACCCGCTGGGTAGTCTGTGGTTGCTGAGAGACTTGTGCTTAAAGTGTTTCTTTGCTAAAGAATTTTATTTGCTATTTATCAGGTTGGATTATAAGTTCATATTGCTTTACATTTTGCTTCCTTGTATCACTTCAGTAAAATTTGTTCAAGAAAAGACTTTGGACTCCATGTACTAACAGGCAGGCAGACAGCTTCTCAACTCACAAAGCTGTCCACCTGCCTTCGCTATGTATCATTACACACTCATCGTGTGACTGAAGTGGCTGTCAATCACAGAGAGTGAGCAAGCTCTCAGAGGTGGCGTAGGGTGTAAGAAGCAGTGGTTTTAGATTGTGGGAAGCAGGCTCGCATACGCGAACCTGCCCCACAAGGGCTCCGGAGCAGCTTTTGCTGTTTCGTACATGGAGCACTTTCTTTGTTTTGGTTTTCCATTCCTGCATACTGAGTTCCACACACCTCCCCTCATCCTCACACATTTCAGACGAGCCTAAAATGATGGGTGTAGAATGCAGCATCCACTGCTTAATAAATCTACCCATTGGGTTTGATTTATCAAGCCATTCTCTCCCCTTCAACCGCAGGTTTGCACAAGCGAACCTCCAGTCAGGTAATATCAAGCAGTGGTCATCAGACCGCTGCTTGATAAATGCAACGCATTTACCATTGCACAAGAGTAGCTGTTATCAGCGGATTTCTGCCTCCCAGGTAAGAAGCCAGGTAGACAGGGGTGAATATATACACCCCTGTCCATCCGTATTTGCGCTTTATGTAATATCCCTAATAGGATTGAAAATATTATGCAAAATTGGAAAATATGTATAACGTTTTTAGAAGTAAGCTTTTTGTGCACATCGGGTAGTTAAAAGTAAAAAGTTTTTGCTGTCATGCTAACCCCATGTGTGCAAAAAGACAAACTTCGAATATCGCAATTCCGTTAACGTATTCCCCCATAGAAGTCAATGGAGCAAAAAAGTGGGAAAAAAGCCTATTTGCACACAACCATGGTCGTTTATTCTCAAGTGCACTAACCCCACATGAAAATAGTAATATTTGACATTAGAGTAAGTGATATATAGTATTGCGTTAGGACAAATGGATATCAGACTCCTCACAATAAACAACTCCTTCAAATTGTTTTAAAATACAAATTAATAAACAGATAAAGAAGTGAGGGCACTAGATGTAGCTGAAGATATCAGATTATTTGTTAGGTGTAAATAAAAAAATACAAATTTATTAAAAGTTCTTAAAGGGACGGTAAACCTTAAAAATAATGTTATATAATTCTGCACATAGTGCAGAATTATATAACATATTAGCCAAACTTTGTAAATCATAATATTGCCTTTTTATTTTGTAAAAATACCGCTGTTTTACAGACCCGCTCTCTGTACTCTGCTGAGCGGGTCTGTTTTTTTTACTGAGCGCATCGGGCCAGCCGTATAGTCACAGCCCGGCCCGACCGCGCCATTAGACACAGTGCAGCTCGCTCCCGCTGACAGACAGAGCAGGAGCGAGCTGCACTGTGTCTAATGGCGCGGTCGGGCCGGGCTGTGACTATACAGCTGGCCCGATGCGCTCAGTAAAAACAACAGACCCGCTCTCTGTACTCTGCTGAGCGGGTCTGTTGTTTTTACTGAGCGCATCGGGCCAGCTGTCTGTAAAACAGCGGTATTTTTACAAAATAAAAAGGCAATATTATGATTTACAAAGTTTGGCTAATATAATGTTATATAATTCTGCACTATGTGCAGAATTATATAACATTATTTTAAGGTTTACTGTCCCTTTAAGTAACTCTAATAATCTATAAAAAGAGGTATGTCTCCCTTAAGCATTAGTAAATGGTTAAAAATATTTTACACAGTAACAGTGTATCAATGTATATGTTAGAAGTGTCAATTGTACAAAAAACAGTTATGCATGTAACATTAGTGCCCCATGGCAGGGAAACAAAGTGTCATAAAGAAAGTATATATCGTATAATCGAATACTGGTTAAGCAGAGTCTTTGTATTACTGTATGCTTAGATCCGCTGTTATAGCATACTCTTATGTTATTTTTGTGTATACCACCAATATTTCATATATTTGCGCTGGGTTAATACCAATTTCAGCAGTATTCAGTTCTGGGAGGAAAGAAACCAAGAAAACGGATATCTATAGAGCAGCTTAATTCCTTTTAGAAGGGGATTTCTTTCCATACAGCCTCTGTATGCAGAAAAAGGTATCTGTATTCCTGTTGTTTTCATGTAGAATCAGGAGCATGTTTGGTTGATTACTCACACAGAGGTTCGTTCCATTACTCTCTCGAAGAAACTTTTCCACATGTGAGTTCACCCCATGTGACCGATGGCGCCTGACGTCACGGGTGACACTCACAGAGCGGTATGGTTGATGTTCACTGAACTCAGGCTTACAGTGTTTCAATGTGTAACGATGTATCCAAATTGTCAGCAATTGCCAATATCCATTCGCTCCTGCACTTAGTGCTGTGCATGCAGGAAACAAGCCTTAGCTATGGTACTTGAGATATAGCAAATGGCTGAGTCTTTAGTAGCTTAACCCGGGTTAAAAAATTGTTAAAATAGAAATGATAAAATCAAACAATTTTATTAACCTGGGTTAAGCTACTAAAGACTCAGCCATTTGCTATATCTCAAGTACCATTGCTAAGGCTCTTTTCCTGCGTGCACAGCACTAAGTGCAGGAGCCAATGGATATTGGCGACTGCTGACAGTTTGGAAACATCATTACACATTGATACATTTTGTAAGCCTGAGTTCAGTGAACATCAACCATACTGCTCTGTGAGTGTCACCCGTGACATCAGACGCCATCGGTCACGTGGGGTGAACTCACATGTGGAAAAGTTTATTTGAGAGAGTAACGGAACAGACCTCTGTGTGAGTAATCAACCACATATGCTCCTGGTTCTCCACGATAACAACAGGAATACAGGTACCTTTTCTCCATACAGAGGCTGTATTGAAAGAAATCCCCTTCTAAAAGGAATAAAGCTGCTCTATAGATTGCCATTTTCTTGGTTTCTTTCCTCCCAGAACTGAATACTGCTGAAATTGGTATTAACCCAGTGCAAATATATGAAATATTGGTGGTATACACAAAAATAACATAAGAGTATGCTATAACAGCGGATCTAAGCATACAGTAATACAAAGACTCTGCTTAACCAGTATTCGATTATACAATATATACTTTCTTTATGACACTTTGTTTCCCTGCCATGGGGCACTAATGTTACATGCATAACTGTTTTTTGTACAATTGATACTTCTAACATATACATTGATACACTACTAATGCTTAAGGGAGACACCCCTTTTTTATAGATTATTAGTTACTTAAGAACTTTTAATAAATTTGTATTTTTTGATTTACACCTAACGAGTAATCTGATATCTTTAGCTACATCTAGTGCCCTCACTTCTTTCATCTGTGTAATATTTTCATTCCAATGTTCTTTACATAGCAGAATCTTTTCTTTTTATTCATAAAAACATTTTCATATATCTGATGGTATTTTGGTACAATATATACATATACCTATGTGTCTAAAGTTTGTGTGTACTCAGTACTCGGAGCATTACTGTAGATGTATTTTAGTCCTTGATCGCACATAACATAAGCAGGATTATAACTGCTTAGATTTTGAAGGATGAGATGTTTTGCAGGGGATTAAGTTGACAGTGGTAACACCCATGGGCGGATTACATGAGTGTTGTGGGATCTATGGAGTGTTCCATTTGCTGGCTCGCACCATACCAGGGGTGTCTGTATATAGGGATAAGACACACACACTGAGATGTATTGATAACACTTAAGATTTAATGTATTTGGCATTTACGTTAAATACACATAGGATCAAATAGATATATTTTAATATGTTTTTTAACAATATCACATTATGTCTGTCAAGTGGTACAGACCTTGATTGGTTTGCACACTGTCTCCAATGATTGATGGCCTCTCTGGGGGAGGGTTTTACAGGCCTTTATTAGTCTGTTTGTTTGTAGCTTCTGGTTGTCAGAGGAAGGGACGGTTATTGTCCCGAAACGTCACAAATAAAGTATTGTTGGTTCTAAGAATGCTGAAGTCCAGTGAGTGCTTTCTCCTATCTACCTTATGATTATTTTTACAGAGCACCCTGGCAGATGTTGGAAGTTGGTGAGAGTGCATATACTTCCCCTTTGAAGATTTGGCTTTATATCCACCTTGGTACAGTGCACCCACACATAGGCTGTTCCAGCCTGTTTTTCAGACTCTCCCTTCTTTTTTTTGGTCCTATAACTTTTGACTGTTTTTCTAAATTTTTTAATACAAAAATGGAGTCTATCAGTATCCCCACTGAGTCAGAGGGTGCCACAGGGGGTGGCACAGTGGAGGATAAGGAGGAGGACATTCTAATGTTCACAGATGAAGATGCTGACCTAATTAGATTTGGCTCTATTGAAGAGCAACAGATGGAGGAATCTACCCAATCGTTGTATAATACATGGGCAAAATTGAAGCAACGTGAAATTGATCTCAATCTTCATGGTACATATTTATCAGAGTACCATAAGAAAAGAATGCTACCAAGGGGTTTTTGGGTTAGAAATGTACCCACTCTTGTGAGATCTAATGCTGAATTTTGTACAAACTGTTGCAAAATTCTTAATAAGTGCTCATTCGACCTGATGCTATTAGTGATTTGGGAAGCAAACAGATTACTTCAGGAGGTCAAATCTGAGATCCACGCTTTTGAAAGTGAACAGTTGAATAAATTGAGATCTGATAGTTCCTGTGATTGGCTGGATAAATTGGCTAAACAGGGGAAAGCTTACAAACAGGAACTGATAGCTTTCAAGAATCACAAATTGCAGATGGTGGGTCTAGATTATACCCACAAGAGTGTATATCGGTGGATGCTTGCTCCAGAAGAAAGGAATGCTCTGAGACCTCGCAGAGAAAGAAGATTCACTAAGAGAAACGTTAATACGGTCAATACATTTTACAATTATGTGAGATTACAGAAATGGATCTATTGGTGACGATGGACGTCTCAAGTTTATACAATACACAGTGATCCCTCATTCACTGGGTATTGCAGCAGTGACCAAGTGCTTGAGACGGACACCTTATGTTGGTCCCCCAGAGGATGTTCTTATGGAACTTTTATCAATCTGCTAGAAAGAAAACTTTTTTCGCTTTGATAATAAGTACTACCTCCAGATATCAGACACAGCGATGGGGTCCAATGTGGCCCCATCACTGGTGAATTTGTTTATGGCAGAATACAAAACAACACAGATGAAGGTATATGAAAACTCAGCCATTAAATTTTATCGCAGATATATTGACGATCTGTTCCTGATCTGGCAAGATGGGATTGAGTCATTGGACATTTGGATTGAGTCACTGAACACAATGGAGAGCACTATTAGATTTCAACATGTGGTGGACAAGACTTTGGTGGATTATCTTGATGTGAGGGTATACAAAACAAATGGATCACTGTGAACTACCTTATTCAGGAAGAAAACGGACCGTAACTCCATACTCCATGCTGATAGCTGCCATCAACCGGCACTGATCCATAACATTCCAAAGGCCCAATTTCAGAGGGTTATTCGAAACAATACCAATACATCTAATGGGGAAACACAGTTGAACGAGATGGTCGAGAGATTCTCCCAACGAGGTTATAAGAAACCATTACTTCAGTCTATGTGTGAACAAGTATTGAAGGGAGAGTCTGAGGATATGCATTGTCTAACACAACAGAGGAGATGGCACAACTTACATTCGTGACAACTTATACCCCTGACCAGCATTGCATCACCAAGGCCATTAAGGAAGAATGGAGATTAATCCAGGCAGACCCTTCATTACCGTTCTCGCATTGGGAGGCCCCTCGACTGGCATACAGGAGGGGTAAGAGCCTGAAGGATCACCTGATGAAAACAGATTTCTGAACACCCACTGAAACACAATCATGGCTAAAACGGAAAAAGGGCTGTTTTAAATGTCTGGGCTGCGTGACATGCAATAGTATGCATGCAGGAAGCGTGTTTCAACATCCGGGCAAGAGACAAGTATAATATTAAATACTTCCTTACGTGTACAACCACATATATCATCTACCTCCTGAATTGTCCATGCGGACTGTTTTATGTTGGAAAGACCATAGATGATGCCCGGATTGGCATGGCGAACCATCGATCAGCCATCAGGGCTGCACTGAAGAATGACAAAGTAGAGCAGCCAGTAGCCCGACACTTTTTGGAGAATAAACACACAGTTACAGACCTAAGGTTCCGCATAATTGATCACGTTCCAGTACTGAGCAGAGGTGGCAACAGAGGGAAGATATTACTTCAAAAGGAAGCCAAATGGATTCATGAACTTGGCTGCTTAGCCCCCAGAGGTCTGAATGTCCAATCTGGTTGGCAGGCATTCCTGTGAGAATAATGAAACTTGTATCAGTGTCCAATTATATGTATATATATATATATATATATATATATATATACATATATATACATATATATATATATATAGAAGCAAACACAAGGGGGAGTTGGTTAAGCACACCACAAAAAAAAAAAAAAACATTTTTAAGTTTTTAAAATACTAGCACACATATTGTGGGAGTGCTGCCAAAAAGACCAAAACAATAACAAAACAACAAAGAGGGTTGGCGCACATCTAAATACTTGAATCCACATGTATATAACATTAACAAGCAAAATTATATTTATGCTGCAAGACTTTAAGTCTAAATATCTTTAAATAAAGTTGGGATCTTAGTCACACAATATGGCCATATTCTGCTAAGCCAGTCTACCACTTACAAGGTGTCCCAAGTCAGACCAGTCCTAACACTAGTCTGTTTAGCTATGCTGGGCTGAGTCATTCGATTCTAATATTAAATACAGAATTCCAACATTGCAGTGCTATGCCTCAAATCATGACTGCATAGAATGAAACTCCCTAGCTCAGTATATATATACATATCAAGATCACATTATATGGGATACAGCTGGGCTACTGGGCTGGGTGGTGTGCATTAACCAAAGGGATTTGGTCAACTCCCTATAATAGAAGCAAACACAAGGGGGAGTTGGTTAAGCACACCACAAAAAAAAAAAAAAAAAAAACATTTTTAAGTTTTTAAAATACTAGCACACATATTGTGGGAGTGCTGCCAAAAAGACCAAAACAATAACAAAACAACAAAGAGGGTTGGCGCACATCTAAATACTTGAATCCACATGTATATAACATTAACAAGCAAAATTATATTTATGCTGCAAGACTTTAAGTCTAAATATCTTTAAATAAAGTTGGGATCTTAGTCACACAATATGGCCATATTCTGCTAAGCCAGTCTACCACTTACAAGGTGTCCCAAGTCAGACCAGTCCTAACACTAGTCTGTTTAGCTATGCTGGGCTGAGTCATTCAATTCTAACATTAAATACAGAATTCCAACATTGCAGTGCTATTTAAAGATATTTAGACTTAAAGTCTTGCAGCATAAATATAATTTTGCTTGTTAATGTTATATACATGTGGATTCAAGTATTTAGATGTGCGCCAACCCTCTTTGTTGTTTATATATATATATATATATATATATATATATATATATATATGTGTATATATATATATATATATATATGTGTATATATATATATATATATATATATATATATATATATATACATACATACAGTATATATATGTGTGTGTGTGTGTCTATTGGAGGCCTTTTCAGTCAAGTACATGAAAACATTTAAAATTATATTTTTTCAATATTCATATTTAATTATTTAATAAAGTCTTATACTGTGTATTTACTGTAAATAGTTCACATTCCAATGTTCTGCACATAGCAAAATATGTTCTAAGCATTTATTAATAGATATTCCTATATAAATCTGTATATATATCTATACCTATGTATAATCATCTATACATATATATATATATATATATATAGGTATATATATAGCCACATCTTCAAAGGGGAGGTATATGCACTCTCACCAACTTCCAACATCCGCCAGGGTGCTCTGTAGGAATAATTTAATGTATTTGGCATTTATGTTAAATACACATAGGATCAGTGTTCCCTCTAAGGCCAGTTTTGTGTGCGACCCAGCAGTGAAACAGTTAATTAGGTAACCACACCCTGCAATTAGCAAACACTGCACAATGCAGATGGCAAGATATGGTTTTCTTGTTAACTGTTTCACTGCTGGGCTGCACACAAAACTGTCTTTAGAGGGAACACTGCATAGGATCAAATAGATATATTTTAATATGTTTTTTAATAATATCACATTATGTCTGTCAAGTGGTACAGACCTTGATTGGTTTGCACACAGTCTCCAATGATTGGTGGCCTCTCTGAGGGAGGGTTTTACAGGCCTTTATTAGCAGGGATAGGCAAGGTGTCTGTACACAGACACTGGTGTCCGTGACTGGCCCTTGCAGTGTCCTCCACCCATTTTGCGGTGGGGTGGGAGGAGTAGGACAGATGAATGTTGGTCCTGACTCCTCCTTGACACATGCTGCGTCCCGTTTCTCTGGGTTAAGGCTGCGCCCGCGTGACACTGCTCAGTAGCGGGAAAGTGAGTGAGTGAGTGAGAGGGAAGAATCAATCTGATCTGTGTGGCAGCTTGGTGGTGTCTGTGTGTAGAAGACCGCTGCCTACTCTGACAAACCTTACCTAACCAAGTAAGTAATCAACCATGATGATCATTCGATTAACATCAAGGTGGGTGGGTTTGGTCAGGAGTAGCCCCCCAGCAGCCTCTTTAAACTGGCTGCTTTGACTCCCATCATTCTCAGAAAGTATCATTTGTCCCAGCAGGAGGAGCCTCCAGGATTCTACCACCAATCCTAGGGGACCCTAGGATTGGGGGGAGTCTGGGACCCCTTTTTAAATAGAATCCTGGAGGATCCTGCTGCTGGGACACATGATACGGTCTGAATGATGAATGATGAATGATTAAGTCAGAGCAGCCCGTTTAAAGAGGCTGCTGTTCTGTTTGTACTGGGACCCCCAGTGAATATGTTAGCAGCCAGGGGTTCTGCATGCTGAGAACACCCAGGGGAGAGTGAAGGGTTAAAACAAGCTATCTGCAGGGAATAGATCTTGGAGAGCTGGTAACAATTATGTCCTGTTTGTACTCTGGTGGAATTCAGTCCTGTTTCACTACAGATACGTATTTTATTTCTCATGCTGATGGGCAGTACATGAAACGTGCTGCCAATGCTGTATGGGGCATTGGTATGCTGCAGTAGGGGTATCCAGTGAGAGAGGGATTATAAATAAACTGCCCTGACCAGTTAATTGGTGTCTGTAATGAAGCTTAGTACAGGGCAGGACTTTTCATGTACTGCCCTTTGCTACCACTTCTGCTGGATGGCTATTCCACCATGCATCCACTACAATATCAGTAAAGACAGTGTTTTTTGATGTTTTTAATTTGAAATGTACCTTAGTGTCCTTCACTAAGGTCTGTACTTTGGAAAATGTCCGCCACAGCCTTGGTCTATGCCTATCCCTGTTTATTAGTCTGTTTGTTTGTAGCTTCTGATTGTCAGAGGAAGGGACGGTTATTGTCCTGAAACGTCACAAATAAAGTATTGTTGGTTCTAAGAATGCTGAAGTCCAGTGAGTGCTTTCTCCTATCTACTTTATGATTATTCCTACAGAGCACCCTGGCGGATGTTGGAAGTTGGTGAGAGTGCATATACCTCCCCTTTGAAGATTTGGCTATATATATATACCTATATATATATATATATATATATATATATATATATATATATATATATATATATATATATATATATATATATATATATATATATATATTTAGATGATTATACATAGGTATATATATATATATATACAGATTTATATAGGAATATCTATTAATAAATGCTTAGAACATATTTTGCTATGTGCAGAACATTGGAATGTGAACTATTTACAGTAAATACACAGTATAAGACTTTATTAAATATGAATATTGAAAAAATATAATTTTAAATGTTTTCATGTACTTGACTGAAAAGGCCTCCAATAGACACACACATACATATATATATATATACACACAGTTAGGTCTGTAAATAATTGGACACTGATACAAGTTTCATTATTCTGGCTCAGTAAGCCACCACAATAGATTTGAAATTAGGAATTGCAACATTTTTCATACACAGTCCCTTTATTCCAGGGGCTCAAATGTAATTGGACAACTTAACACAATCATAAATAAAATGTTCATTTTTAATACTTTGTCAAGAATTCTTTGCAGGCAATGACTGCTTGAAACTTAAAACGCATGGACATCACCAGACATTGGGTTTCTTCTTGTGATGCTTTGCCAGGCCTTTACAGCAGCTGTCTTCAGTTGTTGTTTGTTCATTGGTCTTTCTGCCTTAATTTTTGTCTTCAGCAAGTGAAATGCATTCTCGATCAAGTTGAGATCAGGTGAATGACTCAGCCATTGCAGAATATTCCACTTTTTTGCCATGAAAAACTCCTGGGTTTCTTTTGAAGTATGTTTTGGGTCCTTGTCCATTTGTAAAGTGAAGCGCCGTTCAATTAACTTTGCTGAATTTGGCTGAATCTGAGCAAACAATATATCCCTTGACACTTCAGAATTCACCCGGCTGCTCCTGTCTTCTGTCACATCATCAATAAAGACTATTGACCAGTGCCATTGGAAGCCATGCATGCCCATGCCATTACACTGCCTCCACCCTCTTTAACCGATGAAGTGGTATGCTTTAGATCATGAGCCATTTCAAGCCTTCTCCAAACGTTTTTTTCCCCATCATTCTGGTACAGATTCATCTTAGTTTCATCTGTCCAAAGAATGCTGTTTCTGATTTGGCAAAAACAACAATCAAAGCACTCAGTAGTCGACAAGGATGTAAGAAAAGTCCTTAACTCAGAGGTAGAGGAAGTTGTGTGTATCGTGTTTCTGATTTGGGCTGGCTTTTTTAGATATTTTTTGGCAAAATCTAATCTGGCCTTTCTATTCTTGAAGCTTATGAAATGTTTGCACCTTGTGGTGAACTCTCTGTACTTGCTCTTGTGGCATCTGAAACCTGAAGAAACAGCTAGATAGCTAAGAAATGCATTGCAGACTTCCGGTGGGCGGAGGAAGCGAGCTGATGCATCTCACACAAGCTCCGTACATCGGAGCACAAACTGAGAAGAAAAAACTACAAAACCCTGCTCGACCCCACACAACTGACTTGCCGGGTGAACACAGATCTCGCCGGCTGCCTGTTAAAGTGTGCAGGACTTCCAACCTCTGTCCTGGCTGCCAGAAAGTGCAGAGCGCATAGCACAATGGACCTGAAGACGCCATCTTGAGTAGACTCTGCTTGAGACACACCACGCGCACAGGAGATACTCAATCCTTCATATTGCCACGCAGCGAGAGAAAGGAAAGGGAGCTGCAATCAGCGGGTGCACCGATCCGGTTCCACATCCGGAAGAGGGCCGAGGAGCTTGCAAGCAGCTGTGCCTGGCAGGGATGAGTGGTAAAAAGCTAAATATAAAAGGTTTACTGGTCCCTGCTTAACGGCCACTCAAATTACACCGCACTTACAAGTGGGCCTACCACCACATAGGGTCTCCTGGTTGAGGCGCCTGTCTGTACCCCAGAGAGAGCTGTGGGATCTGGGCAGAAGCCATATCAGGTGCACCGGAGCCTGGGGGAGACTTAATTAACCTGCCAAGGTGTGAATGAGACAAGTTTGTAAAGCAGCCATTTAACCGCCAAGCCGCAAGGGTTTACACACTAGTAAGACTGCCATAATAGTATCTGTGACAAGTTGGGTACTGGCGGAGTGAGCCTTGATAACGGCCTAGACACACGCATTCCCACGTGGCCTAACCCACTGCTGCCATCCCAGTGCTGGTGGACAAGGGAAAAGAAAATATAAAACATAACAGAAGACAAAAAGCTATTGTTGGTTTTCTTTATCTCTTGCATACCCATCTATGAAAGTTGATAAATATTTTCAGAGACTCTCCCCTGCAGTTACCTCCAAAATGAGTCAAAAAGCAAAAACTGCAGAACGTCGGCAAAAGCACACTGCTGATATACATGCAGAATCAAGCTTTACCCCGGAACCTCCTACTACACAGTCTGGAGACCACTCAGTGCTCCTGCAGGAGTTGAAATCTTTTTTTTTTACCGAAGATGGATTCATTGCAAACAGGAGTTGACACCTTGACCAGTGAGGTGCCACAATTTTCCACTTGGCTTGGCGAGGCAGAAAATCGCATATCAGAGGTGGAAGACAGGCAGACAACTGCTGACACTACACTGAGACAACTACGCAAAGAGAATCAACACCTTCTGGATCGTATTGACGATTTAGAAAACAAAAGCAGACGCAATAATTTGCGTATAGTAGGAGTATCTGAGGCAGTGAAAGGGAAATATCTGCTGGAATTCACAGCCCTGAACTTCCCTAGGCTGCTGGGCCTTTCCCCAGGCATCTTACCCATCGATGTAGAGAGAGCACATAGGGTGGGCCCAGAACGTACCCTGGAGCATACCAAAATGAAACCAAGACAAGTAATCTTTAAATGCTCAGGGCTTACAGAACACACAAGGAGGTGATGTACGAGGGTTCTAGGCTACTCCTCTTCCAAGACTATTCGGCAGAAGTCTCCAAGCAAAGAAAGGAATTTGCACCATTCTGTTCCCGCCTGCATCAACAGGGCCGCCAGGTGGCTCTCCTGTTCCCTGCCAAGCTTCGACTTCAAACTACATCAGGGGTAAAGATCTTCCATTCCCCCAAAGCTTTGCAACTCTACCTGGCCACGTAAGAGAGAGTGGCTGGTACTTGAGACCTTGCTGATACTACTCAAGAGATACTTATTTCCTAACATGGCCTTTGAATGGCTGGTAGACTCTTGCAAATTGAGCCTTGTTGTCCTTTTTCCTTTTTCTTCTCTACTCCTCCACTTACTGGGTGGGGACATACATCAGGGTCGGAGGGATGATGCCGCCTCATCCTGGCGGGAATGAAGGACTCAGTGACTTTGCAGGATATCACTTATTTGCACGTGAGACCACTCAAAATGTTTTTTATAAATGTTTCACTGTTGGTTATGATCTGTTTTATGTGTGTGTTCTGTTTTTTATGGGACTGAATGTACTAATATCTCTCGGGATTGCTCTCGGGACCCGGGGAGTGGCTCATATCCTTTTTTTTCACAGGTTCCCGCTGCACTATTGTGCGTCTCGCATTCTGTGCCCCGGGACTGAGAGCAAACTGAGGGTGGGGGTGGGGAATTCTAACCAGGAATATTATGCTTCAACATTATGTTGTACTAAGTAGTTTGTTTGTTCATACATTGCTTTGAAAATGTGGTGTTGGGTATTTACACTCTAAAAAACCCAAGTGGCTACTCTGTGACCTTGCAGAATATGCTCTACGTGCACGTGAGAGTACTCAAATTGTTCCCTATAAGTGTTCCAATGCTGGTTATTATCTGTCTCATATATATGTCCTATTGTTTATATGTCCAAATGGGCTAACATCTCTCAGGATTGCTCTCAGGACTCAGGGAGGGGTTGGAGTATTTTTCCCTTGCTGGCTCCCATTGCGCTTTTGCACACTTTATGTTCCGTGCCCTGGAACTGAGAGCAGACTGATGGTGGAGGGGGAGGTCTTAACCAGGAGTTTTATACTTCAACTCTATATTGTGTCATGTTAGTGTTCCTGATGTTGCTATATTGCTCTGGAAATATAATGTCATTTGCCTACACATTGTAGTATTCATGGGGAAAAATTGTACAAAACTGTTGTATTTTTCACCGGAGTACTGTGTCTGTGACCATCCTCTCTCTCCCTGCTCCCCCTTTTGGAGGACCCTTGCTTTGCCTTGTTATTTATGATATGGGGTAATGGCGCTTAAAATGCATACATGGAATGTGGGGGGTATTAACTCCCCCATAAAGCGCAAATCAATCCTAACACACTTATGCAGATTAAATTCAGAGGTGGCGTTCCTACAGGAGACCCACCTGGGGAACGAGGAACATAGAAAGCTGAAGAGTGATTGGGAGGGTGAGATGGCCTACCTTTCCTACACCTCCTCTAGTAGAGGCCTGGCAATTTTATTTGGCAAGCGCCTACAGGTAGAAATACACAGCACTGTTTCAGATCCAGAGGGCAGGTTTTTGATACTACAGGTCTCCATAGACACGGTTAGGTACACAATGTGCAATATTTACGCACCCAATGCCAAGAATCTTTCCTACTGGGCCACCCTGGTGAGGGCACAGTCATTCAAAAAGCATATTGCAGCACTTAAGTGCGGAGGACATGTTTATAAAACACCAGCAAAATTAGCAGAATGCCTGACACAATACTTCTCTTGCTTATATGCCAGACAGCGTCTGACTGACCCCGATGCACACCGTGGGTTCTGGGACTCTCTTGAGTTGCCACAACTCACAGATGACCAAAGCGACACTCTGAATGCTCCCATGACCATCGAGGAGATTAAGTTTACCATCAAGTCCCTATCACTGGGAAAGGCACCAGGCCCAGACGGCCTCCCTACAGAGTTCTACAGACTTCTGTCGCCGCAGATAGCCCCCACTCTTTGCAAAGTTTACAATGCACTATTCCTTGGAGATGCGATGCCTTCCAAATCCTTTGTCTCGGCTCATATCACCCTGATTCCCAAACCTGGGAAAGACCACACCTTGCCGGAGTCATACCGTCCCATATCCCTTTTAAATGCAGACTACAAAATTCTTATGAAAATTATTGCTAATAGGCTAAAAAAATACTCCCCTTTTTGGTGAATCCGGATCAGACCGGATTTGTGTTTGGAAGATCTTCGGTGGTTAACATACGGAAAGTCTTACATGCTGTCACCAAGTACTGGTTGCAGCCGTGAGAAGCACAGCTCAAACCCGAGCAAGAGGCCTTCCTGCTATCCTTGGATGCAGAGAAGGCCTTTGACAGAGTGGAGTGGCCACATCTTTTTCACACCCTAAAACAATTTTGGTTTGAAGGGCCATTTGTGGACCTCCTGGGTAAATTATACTCGTCCCCCTCTCCAAGCATCCTGGTTAATGGTCTCCTGTCCTCATCTTTCGCACTCCAGAGAGGAACCCGTCAAGGCTGTCCTCTGTCCCCCCTACTATTTGATTTGGCACTAGAACCTCTGGCCTTACGGTTAAAGCGAATTTACCCGGGAATGTCGTTTGACGGCAGGACAATCCATATGGCATTGTATGCGGACGACATGATGCTGTTTGTCGTCAACCCCACAACGTACATCCCTAAAATTATAGAAACGTTGTCTAGCTTTGGGGACTTCTTGGGTTACAGGATTAATATGCACAAATCCGAAATATTATGGCTTACGGATCATAGATACGGGGATTCCCACTTTCCTTTTGTAGTGCAGCCCTGTGCCCTAACTTATCTGGGAATCGAGATTCACTGAAACCCACATAAAATCTATGAACATAACATCATGAAGCAGTGTGGCCGGCTGCGGGCGCAGATGAAGGCATGGGCCAATCTCCCCCTAGGTTTATTGGGACGAGTTAACTTGGTAAAGATGACTATCTTGCCCAGACTGCTATACCCATTAATGATGTTGCCCTTCCTCCTCACTAAATCAGATTTGTCTCTTACTAATCGAGCAATACAGATGTTCATCTGGAAGGGTAAAAAGACTTTGCCCTGGACTGGCAAATGGGTATGTCGCATTTCACAGCTTTGCCTCTAGAGGAAGCGGTGGTGGCACCCCACTGTTTGGCCTATCTTCTATATGTCCCCTTCCGCGATCTCCCTATAGAAATTAAAAACAACACAATGTATAAGGATTGGCTTAGGGCATGGTGGCTGTCTCTTCGATACCTGGGGAGGGCTTTTCCCGCTCCTAAGTTTATTCCACTGGTTGGCAATGGAGATTTCCCAGCTGGCAATGATACAGCTCCATTTAGGGTATGGAAGGTGGCTGGTGCGGACTCGGTGGGGGAGATTGTCGATCCACTATTACACTCAGTCAAAACATTCCAGGACCTGAGAAACAAATTTGGGCTTCCTAACTCCCACTTCTATGCGTATCTGCAAGTTCGGCATTATATAAACACACTGATTGCTAAAGACACAAGTTTCTGGGATCTCTCCCCTTGGGCAATTGCTCACACGGCCTTTAGGTTGGGACGCTTCTCCCTGTCCCCAATTTATCAAAAATTGCTCAACCATGCCTCTGACCATATCCTGACCAATATGCTAGTTAAGTTACAGGGTTACGACCAGCCTGGGATCACCTCGGAAGACATTATTGATAGCCTAACCAAAACCAAAAGGGCCAGCTTGGCCATACCCCACAGAGAGATGCAAATCAGACTATGCCATGGCGACTATATCACACCAGCTCGTCTCACACACTGGAACTCCACATACCCAAATAAATGAATTAAATGTTGTATGCATAAGCCTACTCTTAGTCATTACTTTTATCATTGCCCATACATTAAGAGATTTTGGTGTCAGTTGGGGTATTGGGTTGGGGTCACATTCCAGCTTGATATTGTCTTTGAACCTAGCAACATTTTTCTATTTAAATGGGAGGGACAGAGAAGTTACATACACCCCCTATTGACCCTTTGCACGCTATTAGCCCGTCAGTGTATTCTTGCCCTCTGGATCTCTACCAAAGCACCATCAATGGTGCAATTTAAACACAGATTGCTCAAACAGCTATTTATTGAACAACTAGGACACCAGCCGGAGACGTAAACCATTTCCCACTAAGTGGCAGCATTACATACATACGCTCCCACAGGCATTGCAGCAGAAGGTACTGGGCCCCTTTTTACAACATGAGATAATGCTAGAGGCTGTTGTTAGAGGTGATTGGGCTGTTCTAAGCAATGTACCTAGTAACACTTCGCAGGGTATTGATTGGGAGGAGATTCTAATAGAGAAATAAGTGTATAATCATTAGTAGAACACAATCCACGTGCTTCTGTGCCCTGACCATCGGGGAGGGGTTGAGAGAGTGTTTAGGAGGCTACCTTTGGTGACGATATTCCCGGGCATCTGACTCCTTGATATACAACTGTGACCTTAGTCACTAGAGGGCGCTGAAACTATTAGTAAATATGAAGGGAATAGACAACCTCCCAATGAGGGAGACAAGCTGCACCTCTTAATACCAAAAATTGGAATAAAAACTAAAATATAAGTATGATAAACACACAAGAGGGCGCTATAACAACTGAGTGGTACAAAAGATTATCAGTGATAAAAACAATAACAAACAATGTATATGAGAAACTGTGAATAGATCATGGACTCTCACCATAAAGACGATATAACTATTGATATTCAGTCCCAAACATGTGTACAATGTTCATATGTCCAATGTCCCAATGATGTGAGCAGAACCAGTTGCTGCCGATAATCCTGCACTCTCCTCCTGTAAATGCCCTCTTCTCTCCTAAATGACCGGAGGCAGATCTATAGGGGTGGCGGGGAAACAAAGGCGACAAATGTGTGTATCCAGTGTGATAATGGACCCCCCTGCACAAGTATGCTATACCCAGGGTACTCACACTTTGACTTAGCACACCAATGTGCTGGTAGGCGCAGACTGGCTATCAGAGCAAGCCAGCTAGCTCTCTCCGGTGCACTCTCTCGCTGTGATAATCGTCAAAGTCTGATCCGCATGTGAGGTATTGTCCTATCTGATATGACCCTCCTGTCGTATGAGCTGTAATCTTTTTTGCTCCATGGGTTATATATTGACACATATAGCATCTTGATTTGCCGCATCTAAAAACACCTTTACGGCCCATTTTTTTATTATTATTATTGCTATTATTCGATGTACCTTTAATTGCTTTTTTAGAAATGACTACCTTACTGGGCGCTAATGATTGCTTAATATTAGGTGCTCTCCTATATACAATGCTAGGGGTGGAATTTAAATTTCTTTTCAGTATGGGGTCCTTAAGCAAAATGGACTGAAATGTCTATGCTGTTTGTCCTTGTATTGCCCAATAATAATAAAAAGAATAAAAAAAAAAAAAAAAAAAAGAAATGCATTGCATGTATTTTAGACTTTTTATCATAATACATTGTTATTTAAGTAGTCTATCAGACTCAAAAATTTGTTTTTAAATTTGGAGCATACCATCTATTTTTATTGGAATCACATTGGAACACCATCCCTGAAAGACTCACTGAACTAGACACCTGTAGTCTAAGAAATCCAGCTTGCGTTGTTTGCACAACTTCATAGTGCAAACGTATATAATTTATAATCACATCTGTTGTCTTGCCCTGTATCCTGGGGGCCAACACTTACAACAGTCAGCTAGAGACAACAAAACCCAGCCTGTGTTTATTGAACTACATCACAGTGCATACATCCTTGTGATTAGCCATTTGGCAGCATTTTATACACACATATTCATTTAAATATTAAAGTTTCTGCACCATGAGGTGCTCTTCTTTATTTTTCTTCTAGATCACTTCTGCAAGCCCAATCTGCTAGAAGAAGAGCTAACTTGTGGACTTTATTATAATTTTATAATTTTCTATTATTTTCATTCTTTTTTTAGTTTTGTTTTTTTGAATTTTATCATGTTTTTTTATTTTCTTTTTTCAGTTTCTATTAGATATATTTCTTCACACATATACATTTGTGCATTTTCAAACATTAGCGGCTAGATCACAAGTTTTTGTCGGTAAGGCTTGCGGGGCTAATGCTCCTTTTTTTCTTACCGCTCCCTTAAGCCAACGCTGGTATTACGAGTTTTCTTTAAGCCGGCGTTAGCCTCTAAAAAGTGAGCGGAGAGCAAAATTTAGCTCCACATCTCACCTCAATACCAGCGTTGCTTACGGTAGCGGTAAGCTGGCAAAACGTGCTTGTGCAGGATTTCCCCATAGGAAACAATGGGGCTGAGCTGGGTGAAAAAAAAAACCTAACACCTGCAAAAAAGCAGCGTCCAGCTCCTAACGCAGCCCCATTGTTTCCTATGGTGAAATCAAAGTTATGTCTGCACCTAACACCCTAACATGAACCCTGAGTCTAAACACCCCTAATCTTACACTTATTAACCCGTAATCTGCCACCCACGACATTGTCGTCACCTGCATTATTCTATTAACCCCTAATCTGCCGCTCCGGACTCCGCCGCCACCTACATTATAGTTATGAACCCCTAATCTGCTGCCCCTAACATCGCTGAACCCTACATTATATTTATTAAACTCTAATCTGCCCCCCCCAACTTCGCCGCAACTATATTAAATTTATTAACCCCTAATCTGCCGCCGCCAATGTCGCCGCCACTATAATAAAGTTATTAACCCCTAAACCTAAGTCTAACCCTAACCCTAACACCACGCTAACTTAAATATAATTTAAATTAAACAAAATTAATTTAACATAATTAAATAAATTAATACGATTTAAAACTAAATACTTACCGATAAAATAAACCATAAAGCTACCTACCTAGCTAAAATAAGTACAAAATGGGGGGCGGAGCCATCAAGCAAAGAGATCGGTCCTACACTTCTAGAGCTCCTCATTTATATGCTTATGTAGTGACATTATCTATACATAGGAGACCTCTTTTCATGTATTATTTTGGATCCTAACCGAATCTACTTTGAAACCCATGTATCAAGAGAGTTAAATGTGAGCTTTGCTGTTAAATAGCTCATAAAGCCGATTCCAAACACTGCACCACAAAGGCGCAAATCGCCATTTTAACTCAGGATGGAGTTTCTGCATAGATGGGAGGCTAAGGTGGAGCAATCACTTCAAATTTACCACCAGGAGCTACAGAATGACTTAGCCGCCATAATAGACAAGCTGGCAGTCATGTTCCCTCATCGGCCACTGGATCGAGAGGCATCTGAGCCTACAGCCCACCCTCCTCTGCCAAGTACCATCGAAGTTACCTCAGACTTCGTAGATGGACTCACTTTTAGTTCCGACTGGGAGGAATCCACTAAAGGCTCACAGAACGACACACCATACTCCAGTAATCAGAGGGAATTTGCAGCAGTCTCATCTAGATTTTTCGATATGGAGCCTAGGCTCTACTACATGGAACACCCAAAGCGGCTCAGCCGCACCACAATGCTCCTGAGTCATCAGCCACTTGCCGGTAACTCTTATACCTCCTATCAGATGAGCAAAGACCGCCGCTCTACATATAACACTTGGATTAGAAAAAGCTTGATTACTGACTGCTCTAGTGATGCACCTTTTTGGAGCGCTTTCTGTGCTAACGATATTATATCTAGTGCTCCGAATGAACTACCAGGGTTATTGTGGGATGCAGGACAGTCTGGCTATAACTGTCTCCTGAAATTGTGGTACCGCTTTGGGGAAGGTTGATCCACGGAAACTCCCCATGGCAGTAGATGAATCTCGCACATTGAATAGGCAGTTTATGCTTCCCTAAGCAGCAAGAATGACATTGTTGAACTTTATTACTAACAACTGAGGTCTATGCGAGATTTTATTTTTTTATTGACCGGCCATACTGCTACCTCTCTCATCTTTGACAATCTTACTTTGTATCCCACGCCTGTGATTACTATATATTTCTCAATAGAAGGCTCAGACGTTATGTTCGTATGCTTATCTTTTAGCTGAGTGGGTTTGGTATACTGAGGCATATGGTATAATTAAATGCATAGAGGTCCATGTCTGTATATTCTGTACTATATGCGTCTGTACACCAAATAGCCGGACTGTTTCACTTTCACCCTAACTCTTTTTGCCCGTACTACTTTTCAGCAGCCATGAGTAGTAGTATAAATAACTCTAGTTACTGCCTGTGTTACTCTGTTTCTTTTTTTTTTCTTTTTTTCTCTATCATGGTTCCAGCTATGCGACTACAACTCCCTATAACCCCCTGCATTATTAGTTATACCTTGAGTGAGTTATATCTCGGTGGGACTGAGTCTCTTATCACTGTTTGGCTAGCGCACAGCAGCTATGTTCTGTAGTTATGCCGTTTCCTGATCTGACATTTTTAATTTCTATATTTTCTCTCCCCACTATCGCTAGTCCTAATGGATCTGCAGCGGTCTGGCTGTCTGCAATGTAAACTCTTTATAATACATTAACTGATTAATGATAATTTATGCTCTTTCATTTGACACACTTGTGTACATATAGGATATCACTGCTTTTTGCACCTAAATGGGGGCACTGCCTAGCCGATATATTTTACCCTTGATTGCTATAATTTTAGAATGCTAATATGAGGTGCATGTTTTTATGGTGTGATGTATATGGTCTTATGGGGAGTACAGTCAATTATATATTCAAGATTAGTCTGGACCTTAATTTCCCTGTTCAAGTACAGCTTTATAGCACTCAGACCAGACCCTAATAAATCTTTGTTTAGCTAATTACATATACTGTAGATCCGCACTGCATGCTTTATATTGGGCTACTCTATATTAACATTAGCGTTGAGCAATTTCAGCAGCCCACATCTCCTTAACTCTTATCCCTTCCCAAAAGGTAAGTAGGAGAAACAGTTCAAGACGAAGATCACTTCTGGGATATAAGATTTTGCTCTATACTACTTTCAGCACTAATGTCCATACATGAAGCTATTAATATTTGCATTAGAGTTGAAGGAAGGGCTAATTCATTTAAAAGGTTCCCCCATGAGAATCTCATCGTTTGCACTGTTCCAATGGGGGGGATCAGTGAGGTTTTAGAAGACTGTGTGAACTGTACATATCATTTTGCTATTAATGTACAGCATAGATAGTTTATCATTGCAAGTCTTAATGATGTTTTTGTCTGATGTTTTATATTAACCAGTTTATAGTTATACTGGTCCAGGTTTAACAATTTATATAACTTGGTCCTATTGTTACAAGATACACTTCTTATTTAGAGAGGTAGCAATGTATATGACTATATTTTGATCCAGTGGTTTACCCATGTGATATATGTTCTAGACCCAGCTTTTGGGTTTTGCACAATGCCTATTACAGATGAATGTGTTTAATAAAGGAGTCTTGAGACTTCATGTGCATATATATTCGCCCAAGATTCTCCCGAGGGAGGCAGGTAATTCTTCTATAATGCATATGCCTAACATCTTTAGTGATATACTTCTGGGTCAGTGGCCGGGACCTCAGAATATTACCATCTAACCCATGTAACACAATACTAGATAGACTTAATAGCAAATTAATTAAAGCACTGCAAGACGTATGGAGCATTATGCGCAATATAGAAATAGACCCTAAAACACTACTATATTCAAAGCTCTCTAGAGATATGTAATAGCTACACCTCATTTTGTCAATTATTCTTTCCTAAGCTAGCCATGTCCCTCCGTATTAATTAAATAACCAACAGATTGCTATTTTGAAACCTAATCCCATGATTATATAACTTGACCTTTACGCACTCCTTTCACCTTAATGTTACTGTATCTCATAAGGCTCCGCTCCCCATCCCCTTCCCCCACTCCGCTTAGAGCGGCTCTTGCCCGCTGAACTTCCTTTCCCCCTTCCCGCTAACTTGGTCCAAAAGCGACCAAATAATAAATAATCCACACTGGTCCCAATTCTTCTTTCTTTTTACAATAAATAATTTCATGAATGACATTGTGGAGACCATACACAGTATTTCTATTATATAAAAACGAGGTTTCATTATCCTTATTGTTATGCTGGTTGCACATGTTTTACAATACTTCTCTCATTATTGTTGTGAATCTCTTTATCTATAATGCTTGTAACAAAATACCAGACTCGGCTCTATATTGCATAATTGTTATTGATGTTCTTCCAGGGACTCACAGATCCCATGCCCAGAGTTATTATGTTTATGCTTTTCCGCTATGTTCTTGGGTAAATAAGTTATGTCACAATGTTATATTCTCATTGTCACTGGATGAATATGTCTTGTAATATCCCACATAACCTCAATAAAAAATTTCAACAAAAAAAAAAAAAAAAAAGTACAAAATTACCTGTAAAATAAAACCTAACCTAAGTTACAATTACACATAACACTAGACTATCATTAAACTAATTACCTAAACTACCTACAATTAATTACAATTAAATTAAATTAAATAAACTAAATTACGAGAAACCCCCCTACTAAATTACAAGAATTTTAAACTAATTACACCTAATCTAATCCCCCTAATAAAATAAAAAAGCCCCCTAAAATAATAAAATTTCCCTACCCTATACTAAATTACAAATAGCCCTTAAAAGGGCCTTTTGTGGGGCATTAACCCAAAGTAATCAGCTCTTTTACCTGTAAAATAAAAATACAATACACCCCAACATTACAACCCACCACCCACACACCCCCTACTCTAAAACCCACCTAACCCTCCCTTAAAAAAAAAACTAACTCTAACCCCCTGAAGATCACCCTACCTTGAGTCGTCTTCACCCAGCCGGGCACAAGTGGTCCTCTAGAGGGTCCGAAGTCTTCATCCGATCGGGGTAGAAGAGGTCCTCCAGAAGGCAGAAGGCTTCATCCAGGCTGCATCTTTTTATTTTACAAGTAAAAGAGCTGAAAACTTTGGGGCAATGCCCAGCAAAAGGTCCTTTTAAGGGCTATTTGTAATTTAGTATAGGGTAGGGAAATTTTATTATTTTGGGAGGCTTTTTTATTTTATTAGGGGGATTAGATTAGGTGTAATTAGTTTAAAATTCTTGTAATTCTTTTTTTATTTTCTGTAATTTAGTGTTGTTTTTTTTCTGTAATTTAGTTTATTTAATTTAATTTAATTGAAATTAATTGTAGGTAGTTTAGGTAATTAGTTTAATGATAGTGTAGTGTTAGGTGTAATTGTAACTTAGGTTAGGTTTTATTTTACAGGTAATTTTGTACTTATTTTAGCTAGGTAGTTATTAAATAGTTAATAACTATTTAATAACTAGTGTACCTAGTTAAAATAAATACAAAGTTTCCTGTAAAATAAATATAAATCCGAAGCTAGCTACAATGTAACTATTAGTTATATTGTAGCTAGCTTAGGGTTTATTTTATAGGTAAGTATTTAGTTTTAAATAGGATTAATTTATTTAATTATGTTAAATTTAATATGTTAAAATAATTTCGTATAATTTAAATTATATTAAAATTAGGGGGTGGTTAGGGTTAGGGTTAGACTTAGGTTTATGGGTTAATAAATTTATTATAGTAGCGGCGACGTTGGGGTCGGAAGATTAGGAGTTAATTAATGTAGGTAGGTGTCGGCGACGTTGGGGGGGGCAGATTAGGGGTTAATAAAATGTAACTAGTGTTTGTGAGGCGGGAGTGCAGCGGTTTAGGGGTTAATACATTTATTAAAGTGGCTGCGATGTCCGGTCGGCAGATTAGGGGTTAATAATTATAGGTAGGTGGCGGCGACATTGGGGGTGGCAGATTAGGGGTTAATAAATATAATGTAGGTGTCGGCGATGTTAGGGGCAGCAGATTAGGGGTTCATAGGTATAATGTAGGTGGCGGCGATGTCCGGTCGGCAGATTAGGGGTTAAATAATTGTATTTTAGTGTTTGCGATGTGGGGGGGGGGGTCGGTTTAGGGGTTAATAGGTAGTTTATGGGTTTTAGTGTACTTTTTAGCACTTTAGTTAAGAGCTTTATGTTCTGGCGTTAGCCCATAAAACTCTTAACTACTGACTTTTAAATGCGGTAGAAGTCTGGACAGGAGAGGGTCTACCACTCACTTCTTCCAAGACTCTTAATACCGGCGTTAGGCAAATCCCATTAAAAAGATAGGATACGCAATTGACGTAAGGGGATTTGCGGTAGCCTCGAGTCGTGGAAGAAAAGTGAGCTGCTTTTTAAGGCTAACGCCAAACTCGTGATCTAGGCGTAGGTTTGTTGCACATAAGATTTGTTGTACACATACTGTATGTGCACATACCGTGTATATCTACATATACATATATATTTCTCTTTATTAGCTTTCACTTTTGGTATTTATATTATTAGGTTTAGCTGCAATAGTATTTATTATATATTGCATCCAGACCCCATCTTCTTTCAAGTATAGCTCCCTCTGCAGATCTTTATTCATAAGGAATTTGCACATTATATCTCTATATTCAAACTGTCAACCTCCTTTTGCACTTTGGAGATAATAGAATGGGAATAGTCTCTGTCCCGTAATCATTGAACCAAAAGGTTAGCTTCTTGTTCATAAACAAAGTTTTTTGAACAATTTTGTTTTATACGGTTAAACGGACACTTTGCCACCGCATGTGGAACATGTCTTGTGTGGCAGCTTTTAGCTCATTTGTGGCAATCTTTCCATTTGATAATCCCTCCAATGAAAGATCCAAAAAAGATTGGATCTTTTGCTAAATTCAAAAGTGAAACGCAGACCAAGATAATTATTATTAATCCAACTGACAAATTCCTGTGCCTGTTCTTGAGTACTCATTCAAATCATTAGAAGGTCATCTATAAAACATTTATAGACTAAGATATGCTGTTTGAAATGGTTGGCATCTCCAAAGATGTGGGATAGCTCCCACCAACACATAAATAGGTTAGCATAGGGGTTGGCAAATGTTGCTCTCATAGCTATCCCACATTTTTGGAGATAAAAAACCCACTCATGCTCAAAAAATTGTAAGTCAAAAGAAATGAAGCCACCTAAAGTATGAAGGATTGAAGTTCTACAGAAAATTTTGATTGATAGAACAAAAAATGTTCAATAATCATGCTGTATTAATGAAAAAAGCACTGTAACATCTATAGTAATCCATATATATAAAATATTTATGTGTGCATGTTTACATGTATATTCATTTGAACATCGCCGTCTATTTAACCCGGGCAGATTTGTGTTCGAATTACAAGTTGAAAGTAAAAAGTTAGAGCAAGTGCAAAACCTGATGAGCACTAGCTTCAGGACTTTGGATATTATGACCGAATTAACTTCTTCTCCTAATAGACTTCAATTGAGCAAGCTTTTAAAAAAAATCTAACACTTATCACTCACGGGCAAATCCGACACTGCGTTAGACCTACAGTGCTAAACACACATAGAAGAAAATATTCTTTTAATTTTTAAATATAAATATATATATATATATATATATATATATATATATATATACAGTGCACTTCTCTCTGTATGTATTTAGTCTCCCTATGGGAAAAAGGGGCAACCAGACGTGGACTCCTTGCTCAGTGTGCTTAGAGGAATATGGCTGCACCTCACTGACGAGGCTCAATGTTGGTCGAAACGATCATCTGGGGTTGCTGTGTTCCTTTTTCAGAGAGGAATTGCCTGGTATTTCGCCACTGGACTGACCGTAATAGGCAGGGATAGGCAAGGTGTCCGTACACAGACACTGGTGTCCGTGACTGGCCCTTGCAGTGTCCTCCACCCATTTTGCGGTGGGGTGGGAGGAGTAGGACAGATGAATGTTGGTCCTGACTCCTCCTTGACACATGCTGTGTCCCGTTTCTCTGGGTTAAGGCTGCGCCCGCGTGACACCACTCAGTAGCGGGAAAGTAAGTGAGAGGGAAGAATCAATCTGATCTGTGCGGCAGCTTGGTGGTGGTGTCTGTGTGTAGAAGACCGCTGCCTACTCTGACAAACCTTACCTAACCAAGTAAGTAATCAACCATGATGATCATTCGATTAACATCAAGGTGGGTGGGTTTGGTCAGGAGTAGCCCCCCAGCAGCCTCTTTAAACTGGCTGCTTTGACTCCCATCATTCTCAGAAAGTATCATATGTCCCAGCAGGAGGAGCCTCCAGGATTCTACCACCAATCCTAGGGGACCCTAGGATTGGGGGGAGTCTGGGACCCCTTTTTAAATAGAATCCTGGAGGATCCTGCTGCAGGGATACATGATACGGTCTGAATGATGAATGATTAAGTCAGAGCAGCCCGTTTAAAGAGGCTGCTGTTCTGTTTGTACTGGGACCCCCAGTGAATGTGTTAGCAGCCAGGGGTTCTGCATGCTGTGAACACCCAGGGGAGAGTGAAGGGTTAAAACAAGCTATCTGCAGGGAATAGATCTTGGAGAGCTGGTAACAATTCTGTCCTGTTTGTACTCAGGTGGAATTCAGTCCTGTTTCACCACAGATACGTATTTTATTTCTCATGCTGATGGGCAGTACATGAAACGTGCTGCCAATGCTGTATGGGGCATTGGTATGCTGCAGTAGGGGTATCCGGTGAGAGAGGGATTATAAATAAACTGCCCTGACCAGTTAATTGGTGTCTGTAATGAAGCTTAGTACAGGGCAGGACTTTTCATGTACTGCCCTTTGCTACCACTTCTGCTGGATGGCTATTCCACCATGCATCCACTACAATATCAGTAAAGAGAGTGTTTTTTGATGTTTTTAATTTGAAATGTACCTTAGTGTCCTTCACTAAGGTCTGTACTTTGGAAAATGTCCGCCACAGCCTTGGTCCATGCCTATCCAAAGAACCAAGCTTACAGGCTAGTCTTGTATCGTACAAGAGTGGAGAGAGAAAAGGCATAAACATCTTCCTGGTAAGATAAACAAACAAACCGCCAGACACAGCAGGTGTCAGAAGACCCGGTAAGCTCATTAGAAACACTTGTTACAAATTGCATAAAAAAGACTGAAGTGTTACAAGATTACCCCTCTAAGAAATAACGGAAATTTATTGGATTACAAAAGATATTTTTTATACTGGAACTCTGCATATTGCTACAAAAGCTAGAAAAAGACTTTTAAACATCAAAGCATTTTTTATGAACATTTTAATCTGACAATTAGTCAAGAGAATATCTTTTTAAAGATACTACAATTTTAGATGTAAATATAAGGTGGATTAAGGTGGTAACATAGCTATCGTTAAATTAGCGTGTTGAAATAATTAAGACGTATAGGTTAAGATACAGAAATCCAACCACTATAAAGTTTAAAAGGGAGACGTCCCAAACCATAGTATATTAGCACTACTTCATCCAACCCTAGACTGATTATTTTGCTTACATTATTTTGCTTACATTACTGTTTTTTATGTATCTTTGATTTATATGTTTTTAGATTGTCTAACAGCAATAAATATTGTGCAAATTTTAAATCTCCATATTGTCCTTAAAGCTTTTTTTAGCGCTCCCAAACTTTAATAATTGACTCTTGTTTGGTTTATACTAAAAGTGGTAATCATAGGGAAGATTACCTGTGAGGGAGCTTAAGGATAATAACTTGGCGCTTATCTTAAATTAACCCACGCACCATGCCTATCCCTGGTAATAGGCATGATCAGACTGATATACTACAGTAAAGTTATACTCTTTAAAAAGCATTACTGGGCTAAAAGGAATCTGCATCCAGATGGCAAATCACCATAGAACAGGCTAAAAATTGTATTGAGCTGGTTGTTCGTTCCTGTGAATACTCTTCTCTCTGTTTGTATTTAGTCTCCCTATGGGAAAAAGGGGCAACCAGACGTGGACTGCTTGCTCAGTGTGCTTAGAGGAATATGGCTACACCTCACTGACGAGACCCAATGAAGGCCAAAATGATCATCTGGGGTTGCTGTTTTCCTTGTTCAGAGTGAAATTGTCTGGTATTTCGGAGCTGGGCTGACCGTAATAGGAAGGATCAGACTGATATACTACAGGAAAGTTCTACTCTGTGAAAAAGCATTATTGGGCTAAAAGAAGATGCATCCAGGTGATAAATCACCATAGAACAGGATAAGAATGGTATTGAGCTGGTTGTTCATTTCTGTGAGTGTGCTTCTCTCTGTAAATATATATATATATATATATATATATAAAAATATTTTTTTAGTCAAACAAATCTATACCTATATAGCTATATGATTATATAGGTATATATATATATATATATATATATATATATATATATATATATATATATATATATATATATATATATATTCATATATTTATATATATATATATATATATATATATATATATATATATATATATATATAAATATATATATATAAATATAAATTTAAAAATACAAATAACATTTTCTTTTTTTTGTAAAAATACATTGAAATGTAAAATATTGACATTAAATAGGAAGTAAAAGTCAATATTAAATATTAAAAATTATTACAAACTTTTGTAACAAGTTTTAAGGTATTTGAGTGGAAAGGGCTCTAAAGTGTATATATATGTACATACAAATATATACATGTGTATATTTGTGTTTATATGTGTATATATTTTGTATGTACTTATATACATATATTAACACATAAATGTACATGTTTATATATATATATATATATATATATATAGAATGTATATATATATACTGTATATACTGTATATATATATATATATATATACACAGACTAATACACACAAACAAATATGTATATAATATATATATATATATATATATATATATACAGTGTATATATATATATATATATATATATTCAATAATTCATTGTTTCAGTCAAAAACATAGTCATATATCATGTAACTTTTAACCCCTACAAATTTAATATATATATATATATATATATATATATATATATATATATATATATATATATATATATATATATATATATATATATATATATATATATATATATATAGGTATCCAAAACACCATAACTCGCCCACAGAGGAAAACTGCCTGGGTGCAAATTTGTAGAAAATATTTAGCCAGAAGAAAATGCACTCTCAGGACTTTCATAAATAAGTTACTTTTATTCCTGTAACGTTTTCGGAGGTCTTGCCTCCTTCATCAGCATAACGTTATGCTGATGAAGGAGGCAAGACCTCCGAAAACGTTACAGGAATAAAAGTAACTTATTTATGAAAGTCCTGAGAGTGCATTTTCTTCTGGCTAAATATATATATATATATATATATATATATATATATATGCAAAACTATATTTTAATGTACTTATGTTGTGTTTGGTGCATATTTTTTACCCCTTACACTTTTCAAGCAAAGAGCCGGATAGGCCTCAGTTATCATATTGGGATCAACTAATAAATATTACAGCTTCTAGGGCTATTTGCATGTGAAAACCCTTACTCCACCAAATATTAATTTCTGAATCATTTTCATTTATTAAAAGGACATCAAAGTCAAATTAAAATGTCAATATTTAGTTAGAGCATGACATTTTAAATAACCTTTCAATCAACTTTTATTATCAAATTTGCTTCATTGTTTTGTATCATTTATCAGGAGTGTGCATGTATTTTTAGCACAATGTCACTCTATGATATCTCCTATGAGCTTGCCTTGGCTTACTCTTCAGGAAAGTATTCAAGTCCTCCAGTGGTATAAATAAGGGCAAGAGTCAAGCTCAAAACATTGCTTTTTTTATTTATCCCCATGAAAATGAAGACTTAATTTAATTTATTAACTTGGGGGCATGAATTATTTTGAGTTTGCTTTTTGGCTTGTTAAGCCTCAGCCACAGGTTATGAGAACAAAGCAAATTTCATAGGAAAAATAAATTGGAAAGTTCTCGAAATTGCACTCTCTGAATCATAACAATTTTATTTTCACTTAACTGTCCCTTTAAATCTCTTGCAGAAATAGCCTGGACTTCTAGAGACTGTTACTTATCTAGCATAAGCGTTATATTGTGTCATTTACATGTAAATTATTCTTGGTCCAAGTAACCTTGAACACTATGCAATGCAATGTAATGCGTTACAAACACCATTAGGTCAATAGTGCATGACCAGAACAGAGCTTTTGTTTAAAGTCCATGCTGGAGTGTTTCCTGTCTCAACAACATTTCATTATTTAAAATAAATATCAAGAAAAACAAGAGAGAGAAAAGGTGGTTAAATACATTTTTGTTTCGTTTTTCATTTTACTTAGTTCTTTGTTGCTAAAAAAAAATGAAATGGCAAAAAAGTTACATTCATGTTACAGTTCTCAATCAAAAGCTTAACAAAAAAAATCTCGTTTATCTGATAATAGAAAAACATGACACATTGTTTTTAAATTAAATGCCTCTGGATAAGGTTATGAAATAATTTTCCTAAATTCACTGGTGGGGCAAATGCAAAGAAAGGATTTATTTTTATTTACTTACACGTCATGAACTTAAAGTGATGGTAAATTCAAAACGTGTATTCTTTGCCATCAGATTTAAAATAAAAAAATAATAGTAGTTTATGTGATGAAAACGTGCAAGCTTATTTTTAGTATTTTGGTTCAAACCGCTCCTTTTCTATAGCATGCTCCAGCAGCCCCGACACTAAGGGGTCAATTTATTAAGGTGGGGACCGACATGATACACTGTATCGTATCATTTCTGCCGCACATCGATAAATGCAGACAGCATAGGCTGTTAGCATTTATCATTGCACACACAGTTCTGGTAAACTGCTGGTGCAATGCTGCCCCCTGCAGATTCGTGGCCAATCGGCCGCTAGCAGGGAGTGTCAATCACTCAATTGTATCCGATCTGGCTGATTGCTGTCCGCCGCCTCAGAGGTGGCGGACGAGTTAAGGAGCAGCGGTCTTAGGACCGCTGCTTCTTAACTTCCGCTTCAGGCGGACCTGAAGCAGAGTTGGTCGGAAGCAACATCCGTTGCTTCAAAATCGACCCCTAAGACAAATTTTTTGTGATGTTTTATCCCTTCTCCAATAAGATTTGTGGCAATTTGGCATGTTTCAGATAAAAAAAGGTAATTTTTTTGCGCATGCGTTACTTCGTTATGCTGCTTCTTAGCATTCAAGCAATGCATGCGCATTATCAATTTTTGAAGACCCAGATTTTGAAGACAGCTCTTTCGATACGTAGCATCCATGGAGTAATAATTGTCTAAAATATAAATGTAAGTATGTGAATCATATTTAGTAAATCAATGAATGAAAAAGTGGGACCGATCTATAAATCGCACTGAAAATACATGGAAGTAGAAGGGGGCGGAGCGTAACTATGCCGAAGTAAATATCTAAATAAAGAAATACTATATTTTAAAAAAATATAGCGACTATAACAATCACAATACTTAATAACTTTCAGCTAGATTACGAGTTTGGCGTTATGAGTGAAAAAGTAGCGTTATGCTTCATAACGATGCTTTTTCCCTGACACCGTTATTACAAGTCTTGTCAGAATAGGTGTACCGCACACCTTTTTGGCCATCACGCAACGTCAGTACCGCATTTTTAAAAAAGTCCTTTTTTAATGGGACTTTCATAGCGCCGGTATTACAAGTTTTGCTGTGAGGCCAAAAAGTGAGCGGTACAGCCTAAAATGACAAGCTTCGTACTGCCATCTAAAGTCAGTAGTTATGAGTTTTACGTTACAAAGCTGTAACATAAAACTCATAACTAAAGTGTTAAAAAGTACACTAACACCCATAAACTACTACCTATGGCCCTCCCGCATTGCAAACACTATAATAAAAATATTAACCCCTAATCTGCCGCTCCGGACATTGCGGCCACTTAAAAAATGTATTAACCCCTATTCCGCCGCTCCCGACATTGTCGCCACTATAATAAACCTATTAACCCCTAAACCGCCGCCCTCCCACATCGCAAACACCATTTAAATATTATTAACCCCTAATCTGCCGTCCGCCAACACCGCCGCTATAATAAACCTATTAACCACTAAACCGCAAATATTATAAAATAAACTATTAACCCCTTAAATCTCTGGCCTCCCACATCACTACATAAATATATTAACCCCTAAACCTAACCCTAACGTAACCCTAAGCCTAAGTCTAACCGTAACCCTAACACCCCCTAACTTAAATATAATTAAAATAAATCTAAATAAAATTTACAATTATTACCTAAAAAATTCCTATTTAAAACTAAATACTTATCTGTAAAATAAACCCTAAGCTAGCTACAATATAACTAATAGTTACATTGTAGCTAGCTTAAGTTTTTTTTATTTCACAGGTAAGTTTGTATTTATTTTAACTAGGTAGACTAGTTAGTAAATAGTAACTATTTACTAACTTCCTAGTTAAAATAAATACAAAATTAAATTAAATTAAATTAATAAAATACAATTATCTAAATTACAAAAAAATAACACTAAATTACACAAAATGAAAAATGAAATTATCAAAAATAAAAACGAATTACTCCTAATCTAATAGCCCTATCAAAATAAAAAAGCCCACCCAAAATAAAAAAAAACCTAGACTACACTAAACTGTCAATGGCCCTTAAAAGGGTCTTTTGCGGGGCATTGCCCCAAAGAAATCAGCTCTTTTACCTGTGAAAAAAAAATACAAACACCCCCCAACAGTAAAACCCACCACCCACACAACCAAACCCCCCAAATAAAAACCTATCTAAATAAACCTAAGCTAACCATTGCCCTGAAAAGAGCATTTGGATGGGCATTGCCAAGAATTCTATCAGCCAATAGGAATTAAAGGTGCAATTTTGACTAAACCAAGAGGGATGTGTAAGAGAACATTTGATCCCATTTATACTATTGATCTCATTTAATATGTCCATTGATCTCATTTAATATGTCCTTGTTAGTTTTTCCCACATGCTGCGTATATAGTGACAGGCTCATGATCAGGTATTATATAGTTTTTCCTTAGGTCAAGTTTTGTATATGTATATGCTCTTGTATGTAAATATATACATCAAGTGTTAGCAACCATTGATTCCAATTTGTGAATAGAAATAGATATAATTCAAATCTGTTTGCATAATTTAAAATTTGAAATCTAAAACTTATAATTAATCTGAATGATCTATTTTTATATATGGACCTATATTACATATAATTGATTTGAGATATTAACATACGGCTAGATTACGAGTTGTGCGTTAGGGTAAAAAAGCATCGTTAAGAGGTCCTAACACTGCTTTTTTACTCCCGCTGGTATTACGAGTCTTGCAGGTTTAGGGGCACCGCACACTTCTTTGGCCTTACCGCAAAACGACTTATGTAAACTTTGTAAAGTCTTTTTTCTATGGGTCTTCCATAGCGCCGGTTTCACGAGTCTGTCCTGGGAGGCCAAAAAGTGAGCGGTACACCCTACCCTGTCAAGAGTACTAACACATTTAAAAGTCAGTAGTTATGAGTTTTACACTACAACGCCATAACATAAAACTCATAACTAAAGTACACTAACTAAAAAGTACACTAACACCCATAAACTACCTATTAACCCCTAAACCGAGGCCCTCCCGCATCGCAAACACTATAATAAAAATTTTAACCCGTAATCTGCCGCTCCCGACACCCTGCCACCACCTACATTATAGTTATGAACCCCTAATCTGCTGCCCCCTTATGTCGCCGCAACCTACCTACACTTATTAACCGCTAATCTGCCGCCCCCAACGTCGCCGCCACTATAAGAAACATATTAAACCCTAAACCGCCGCACTACCACCTCACAAACATTAGTTACATATTATCAGCCCCTAATCTGCCAGTCCTAACATCGTCGCCACCTACCTACATTTATTAACCCCTAATCTGCCACCCCAACGTTGCCGCCACTATATTAAAGTTATTAACCCCTAAACCTAAGTCTAACCCTAAACCTAACACCCACTAACTTAAATATAATTTAAATAAATCTATTCATATCATTAACTAAATGATTCCTATTCCAAACTAAATACTTACCTATAAAATAAACCCTAAGCTAGCTACAATATAACTAATAGTTACATTGTAGCTAGCTTAGGGTTTATTTTTATTTTACAGGCAAGTTTGTATTTATTTTAACTAGGTAGAATAGTTACTAAATAGTTATTAACTACCTAGCTAAAATAAATACAAATTTACCTGTAAATAAAACCTAACCTAAGTTACACTAACACCTAACACTACAATATAATTAAATAAATTAACTAAATTAAATACAATTACCTAAATTAAATTAAATTAGCAAACAAAACAAACACTAAAATAAAGAATTATTTTTTTTTACAGATATTTAAACTAATTACACCTAATCTAATAGCCCTATTAAAATTAAAAAAGCCCCCTAAAATAAAAAATACCCCTAGTCTAAACTAAACTACCAATAGCCATTAAAAGGGCCTTTTGCGGGGCATTGCTCCAAAGTAATTAGCTCTTCTACCTGTAAAAAAAACCCACCCAATACACCCTTAAAAAAACCTAACACTAACCCCCTGAAGATCGACTTACCGGGAGACGTTTTCATCCAAGCCGGGGCGAAGTCCTCAACGAAGCCGGGAGAAGTCTTCATCCAAGCCGGTCGAAGTGGTCCTCCAGACGGGCAGAAGTCTTCATCCAGATGGCATCTTCTATCTTCATCCATCCAGCGCGGAGTGGGTCCATCTTCAAGACATCCGACGCGGAGCATCCTCTTCATCCAGAGTCTTCTTACTGAATGAAGGTACCTTTAAGTGACGTCATCCAAGATGGCGTCCCTTAGATTACGATTGACTGATAGAATTCTATCAGCCAATCGGAATTAAAGTAGAAAAAATACAATAGGCTGATGCAATCAGCCAATAGGATTGAAGTTCAATTGAACTCGCATTCTATTGGCTGATTGGATAACTTTAATAATTTTAATATAGTGGTGGCGACGAGGGCGGCAGATTAGGGGTTAATAAATGTAGGTAGCGGCGATGTTAGGGCCGGCAGATTATGGGTTAATAATATTTAACTAATGTTTGCGAGAAGGGAGTGCAGCGGTTTAGGGGTTAATATGTTTATTATAGTGGCTGAGACGTTTGGGGCGGTAGATTAGGGGTTAATGAGTGTAGGTAGGTTGCGGCGACATTGGGGGCAGCAGATTAGGGGTTAATAAAAATAATGTAGGTGTCGGCAATGTTGGGGGCAGCAGATTAGGGGTTCATAACTATAATGTAGGTGGCGGCGGTGTCCGGAGCGGCAGAGTAGGCGTTAATAATATAATGTAGGTAGCGGCGATGCCGGGGGTGGCAGATTAGGGGTTAATAAGTGTAAGATTAGGGGTGTTTAGGCTTGGATTTCATGTTAGGGTGTTAGGTGTAGACATAAAAAAAAATTACCGATAGGAATCAATGGGGCTGCGTTAAGGAGTTTTATGCTGCTTTTTTGCAGGTGTTACACTTTTTTTTAGCCGTCTCTCCCTGTTGATTCCTATGGGGAAATCATGCACGAGCATGTTACACCAGCTCAACGCTGACTTAAGCAGCGCTGTTATTGGAGTGCGGTAATGAGCAAAATTTTTCTTAACGCTCACTTCTTGTCTTTTAACGACAGGTTTCTGAAGACTCGTAATACCAGCACTACAGGTAAGTGAACGGTGAGAGAAAACTGCTCGTTAGCACCACACAGCCTCTAACGCAAAACTCGTAATCTAGGTGTTTGTGTATATAATAGGTTAGGGAAAATACTTGCAACTATAATAATAATTGTTCTTTATCTGATGTTAGAAAACATACAGAGTGCACCACAGTATGTACTTAGGTTGATATAAGTTGTACACACACTATATCTACTAAGTTTATAATTAGCTCCCGGTTCAAAGGTTTAAAAGCTCAGTTTGGGACAAGAGCATATAAACTGACCTAATAAACATCTGGTATTCACTCGCTATTACACTAAACTCTCAATGAGTGGGTAGTGCTATATCCTTAACACAGGTAGAAGCTATTGAGTAAGAGCACAGACAGCCAAACAGAATGCGGGGAGGCATATAAAGCATCTCAGGTGTGAAAGACAATTAGTATCTATGAATAATGCCACTGTCAGACTAGTCTGTGCCATTGTCTGTGCCTTGTTTTTAACATTGTGTACCTTTTTTTAACTCTTTGAAGAATAAAGGGAAGTTTCTTTTACCAACCGGTATCCCTGGTATATTGTGCATGCAACAGTATAGGAGAGTGCCGTCCGGATTTGGGAAAAGCATAGCTTCTATTTGGTGCCCGTGGAGGTTCCGGGTCTGTCCTGCAGCTGACCGCCAAGACCGGTGACACTCCCAAATAGATTCCATACACCGCCAGCGGAACAATAGGAGCAACAGCCGCCACTACACACCTCATTGGCCGAGAGGTAGTCACATGATCGGATGACCTCAGAAGCCAACTAACAGGAGCGACGAGTGGGAGAAGCGGAGGGCACCGGAATGGTAATAGCCCCTAACGGACAAGCTGCTGAGAACCTGTTCTCCTACACACTGGGGCGAGAGGTGAGAAGGATCACACACCTATGGTGCAAGATTGAGGATCGCACCGAGTAGGAAGACAGTGGGTGTAACTGAGAGCGGTAAGGCAGTAATTATCATTCTAACTACTCATGCTGGTTGAAAAAATCCTATTGGCTTTTGCAATCAGCCAATAGGATTGATCTTGCATTCTATTGGCTGATTGGAATAGCCAATAGAATGCAAGGTCAATCCTATTGGCTGATTGGATCAGCCAATAGGATGAAAGCTCAATCCTATTGGCTGATTGCAATAGCCAATAGGATTTTTTCACCTTTAATTCCTAATGTCTGATAGAATTCTATCAGCCAGTTGGAATGTAAGGGACGCCATCTTGGATGACGTCACTTAAAATGAAACTTCATTCTACAGCAGCCCCGCAAAAGGCACTTTTAAGGACCATTGGCAGTTTAGTGTAGGCTAGGGTTTTTTTTATTTTGGGTGGGCTTTTTTTATTTTGATAGGGCTATTAGATTAGGAGTAATTAATTTTTATTTTTGATAATTTCGTTTTTTATTTTGTGTAATTTAGTGTTTATTTTTTTTGTAATTTAGATAATTGTGTTTTATTAATTTAATTTATTTTATTTTATTGTGATGTTAGTTTTTAGTGTAAGGCAGGTTAGGTTTTATTTTACAGGTAAATTTGTTTTTATTCTAACTTGGTAGTTATTAAATAGTTAATAACTATTTACTAACTAGTTTACCTAGTTAAAATAAATACAAACTTTCCTGTGAAATAAAAATAAAACCTAAGCTAGCTACAATATAACTATTATTTATATTGTAGCTAGCTTAGGTATTTTTTTTACAGATAAGTATTTAGTTTCAAATAGGTTATTTAGGTAATAATTGTAAGTTTAATTTAGATTTATTTTAATTTTATTTAAGTTAGGGGGGTTAGAGTTAGACTTAGGCTTAGGGTTACGTTAGGGTTATGCTTAGGGTTAGGGTTACGTTAGGGTTAGGTTTAGGGGTTAATATATTTATTTAGTGTTAGTGATGTGGGAGGCCAGAGGTTTAGGGGTTAATAACTTTAGTATAGTGGCGGCGACATTGGGGGCGGCAGATTAGGGGTTAATAACTGTAATGTAGGTGGCAGCGATGTTAGGGGCAGCAGATTAGTGGGTTTTAGACATTTTTTTATGTTAGGGTGTTAAGTTTAAATGTAACTTTTTCTTTCCCCATAGACATCAATGGGGCTGCGTTACGGAGCTTTTGTTTCCACGATCGCAGGTGTTAGGCTTTTTTTTAGCTGGCTCTCCCCATTGATGTCTATGGGGAAAATCGTGCACGAGCATGTCAAAACACTGCTTGTATTTGGGTGAGGTATGGAGCTCAACACCACCATATCGCCCGCACAAGCAAGGTTTTGCAAAACCTGTAAAAGCAGTGCTATAGGGAAGTGAAATACCGTCACTTTTGTGGCGGTCATTAATTTCCCTATAGCTCTCAAAATTCGTAATCTTGCTGTTTATCCCTTATCGACAATTGTAAAAATTACCATCATCATTAAGGTTTCTAAATGTATTTATTGTGATCTAATAACAAACACGCACACACATAGGTAAATACACACATGTGTAAACAGACATATATGCACACACACACACACACAAACATATGAACATACGTATACGTGCACACAGACACATATGCACAATCAGAACTTATATGCAGTATACACAATTATAAATCTATATTGTACACTAGAAAAGTCAAATGTTGCATTGCAGTGTCCTGCTACTCTTAGAAGAACTCATTGGTCTCCAGTGTACAGCAGGGCTACACAGTTGATACGGAAGTGTGCTGGCAAACTAGCAGTAGCTTTATAATGTCTGATACTTACAGTAATTCATCAACAATATTAAATGCATTCATCATTGAAATTAGGATGTTTTAAAGAGAGGCTTAATGGGATATTGCAGCTCTACATTTCCAATTTAAAATAGTGTGTTTAGTTATGGAATAAGACCTTTTTAGATTTAGGACTTATCTTGTCAGCAAATAAAAGAACAACAAGGTACTTCATGTTCTCATTTGTTGTTTTGTTGTTTGTTGAATTTCAGTGTAATCAGATTGCTAAAGTTCCACTAATCATAACAGACACTGTGCTCAATTTGTGCTTGTTCCTTTATAAAATGTGTGCTCAGTCATTCCCTAGCAAATGTAAATGGTTGGGAATTTTTAAATATATGTTGTACATAACTTTATTTAAATAATAAATCTTCTTTACATTGAAATATTTACTTTACATCATTTTTAATTTTTTAATTTGTCTTTGAACTATTCTTTCCATTGTATAATTTTGTATGTGCAAAGCTTAGGTTTTCGCAAAAAATACTATTTTTATACTTACTTTCTAAATATTATTATTATTATTAATATTAATAATAATAATAATAATAATAATAATAATGATTGTAAAGGCAAAGGGAAATTCAGTATCCGCTTACTGCATGGTATTTTACTTGTGAAGGAATGCTCCTTTCCCAGGTCCATTTGGGCCCCTGTACCCCTCTGTTTTAGACTTTTACAACAGTACAAACTATTCACTGGTATTGCAAGAGTTTGATTATAATTTAATTATGGTAAAATGATGTTGTTAGCCCTTTGGTCTAGTGTGAATTGAGTAAGCACTCCCGCTCATGCGTTAAACTCGCTAGAAGTAAGCTTTTTGTGTGCATCAGATACCATGCTTATTAAAAGTGGAAAGTAAAATGTTTTCACACAAGCACTAACTCGGCATACGTAAAAAGCCTAATTTAAATATCACAACCATGTTAACATATTCACCCATAGGGGCTGAATTAATAAGCCACTATTTCCGTGCGAGCCTTCAGGCTCGCCGGAAACAGTAATTATGAAGCAGCGTTCTAAAGACCGATGCTCCATAACTTGTCTGCTGCCTCTGAGGCTGCGGTCTTCAATCCGCCCGATCCTATACGATCGGGCTGATTGACACCCCCTGCTTCAATGGAAAAGATGAAAAAACCTAACGCAAATAGCGCAAACCCTATTGCATTTGACCAAAGTGCGCTAACCCGACATTAAATATGAATTGTTCATATTCCAACGGTCTTCACAAAGCAGTATATATTCTATTTATTCTTAAATACATATTTCTATATATAAATCTATATGATTATGTATAGGTATACATATATACAGATATATAAAAGAATGTCTAAAAAAATATTTAGAACATATTCCCCTAGTTAAAACCATCATTAAATATGTATATTGTGCAAATATGTTTTTTCATGTTTTTAGCTGCTTGACTGCAAAGGGCTCCAATGTGTTTATATATATGTCTATATACATATGTATACATTTGAATTTATGTGTTTATATGAATATGTCTGTAAAGACATATATACACATATAAATACATAAATACATATGTACTCACACACACACACTGTAGCCCAGTGACCTCATAACTTTGAGCCCTTATAAGTTGCTGTTTCTCTCGTTTAAATAGGGATTGCCTGATATTTCGGGGCTGGACTGCACTGTGAAGTCAGGATCAGACTGATATGCTTCAGGAACGTTCTTCTCTGTGAAAGGCACATGTTGAGCAAAAAGAGGCTGCTTCTTGGGTGGTAACTAGCCATAGAGCAAGCTATTATGCTATTGTTCGTTCTCAGGTTGAGCGCTTCTCTCTTTTTATTTATGCAAATTATGACACTTAGGGAAGTCTCCCTATGTGTGATGTGAGAATCCAGATGTGGACCCGTTGCTCAGTGTGCCTAGAGGGATATGGCTGCACCTCACTGACGAGGCCCACAATAGCCCGAAATGTACGTCTGGGGTAAAATCAGGGAAATCAGACCAGCCCTGGAAATTTGTATAGACCGGCCCTGCCCTGCCCCCTCCATCCATGCCCCGCCCCCTTCCATCCCCACCCCGCCCCCTCCATCAACCCGCCCCTCCACTTCCCCCCCTCCAGCCAACTATGCCACCTGTAGAAAAAACGATCCAAAGAACAAAGGAGTATATATTATAAAGTCAATTCTTTATTGTAAGATTAAAAAGTATGGGCATCAAAATAGGGGTAGAGGAAGAAAAGAGCAGGTCTTACGCGTTTCGGCAAGGTTCAGCCGTACTCATAGACCATACATGCTCACAGGTGATACAAACTTATATACCTTACAAAGATTACCCATTGGTTAAAACATCACACACCTCCTAAACACCCTTTTAGAAGGGATAATATCACAAACATTATATACATATATGTAGAAAATTGGTGATTTAACTCCAATACTCAATGGCTTTGTATATGTTAATGAATAATTGAAATAAAATAAAGAAAAATACCTAATTCAATGTAAATATGTGCAAGTATATATACAACAAATGAAAAACAAAACATAGCAAAATATGTACAGACCAAAAAATAATAAAATAGAAGAAACCTATAGGTATAGATCTAATCAGATGATCACACTAATGGATGGCAAATATATATATTGGATATATATTGAATATATAATTGTATATATTAAAGTTCATAATTCAGTCAATAATAATAGATTATCTGAATAAATACTAAACATATACATGATCCTTATAACTTAATATACATAGAAATGAATATACATAGCTAAATATACAATTCATTCAATATAATTACCAGATATATATTTATAGAGATAATAGCTTCAGTGGTATACATATAGATTAATTCTCCCAAAAGTTAATAAGGTCATTCTCTGAATTAAAGCCATCAGGTTTTAATGTGCACAGTTTATGGATCCAGCTCCCATCCAAGACATGTGTTTCAGGGTATAGCGAAGGGACAGTTCCTGAGAAATCGAAGAATTTGTTCAAATGAACAAGTATTCAATTCTGAGTGTAACAATCTAGGCACTAGACTCCGTAAGAGGGGTTATTGTAAGAAAGTTATCAAACAGGCTCATGACTATGCAACACAATGTGATAGAAGTAGTTTACTCTCAGTAGTTGATAAGTCCAGTGATAGAAAGACCAAATTCGACAACAAACCTAATTTTATTACAAGGTATTCTAACCAATACTATCAAATTTGTAACATAGTTAAAAAATATTTACCTATGTTATATGGAGATGAGGCTCTTAAGGATGTGGTCAAAGGAGGATGCAGGTTTACATACAAAAGAGGGCTTACATTGGGTAATTTGATCTCACCTAGCCAGTTGCGTAAACCTGATAGTCAAAGCTCTTGGCTTAGACATAATGGAACTTATAAATGTGGAAAGAATTGTAAAGCCTGTGAACATATTAAGATAGGTAGTTCTTTTAGTTCCTATGTCACTAACCAGATGTTTGATACTAGGGGATGCATCAATTGCTCTTCTTCATATATAGTGTATCTCATCTGCTGCACGGAACATAATATCCAGTACGTGGGTATGACCTCCCGTGATATTCATACTCGCATCCGTGAACATTTGGGATACATTAGAAATGAACAACATTGCTCTGATCTAGCAAGTCATTTTATAGATATTCATCATGGAAATGTGTGCAGTTTTAAATGGAATGCCATAGAAATCATTAAGAATAATCCTAGAGGTGGTGATAAATGGTCCACCCTGGCACGCCAGGAGATTTATTGGATCCATAAACTGTGCACATTAAAACCTGATGGCTTTAATTCAGAGAATGACCTTATTAACTTTTGGGAGAATTAATCTATATGTATACCACTGAACCTATTATCTCTATAAATATATATCTGGTAATTATATTGAATGAATTGTATATTTAGCTATGTATATTCATTTCTATGTATATTAAGTTATAAGGATCATGTATATGTTTAGTATTTATTCAGATAATCTATTATTATTGACTGAATTATGAACTTTAATATATACAATTATATATTCAATATATATCCAATATATATATTTGCCATCCATTAGTGTGATCATCTGATTAGATCTATACCTATAGGTTTCTTCTATTTTATTATTTTTTGGTCTGTACATATTTTGCTATGTTTTGTTTTTCATTTGTTGTATATATACTTGCACATATTTACATTGAATTAGGTATTTTTCTTTATTTTATTTCAATTATTCATTAACATATACAAAGCCATTGAGTATTGGAGTTAAATCACCAATTTTCTACATATATGTATATAATGTTTGTGATATTATCCCTTCTAAAAGGGTGTTTAGGAGGTGTGTGATGTTTTAACCAATGGGTAATCTTTGTAAGGTATATAAGTTTGTATCACCTGTGAGCATGTATGGTCTATGAGTACGGCTGAACCTTGCCGAAACGCGTAAGACCTGCTCTTTTCTTCCTCTACCCCTATTTTGATGCCCATACTTTTTAATCTTACAATAAAGAATTGACTTTTTAATATATACTCCTTTGTTCTTTGGATCGTTTTTTCTACTACTTTGGGAGGGAGAGGAGCCCTCCTATCCTGTGAAGGAACAAGATTATTCCCAGCTTTGGATTTTTGTCCGGTCAATAGAGGTTGTATACACAGCATTTGGAGTACTACGCAAGCGAATTGGAAGGGACAGCGTCTGACGTCACCCGGAAGTGCTGAGAAGGTACATGCTGGCCGGAGACGCCGAGGAGGAGAGAACGCTCAGACCTCGTGGAAAGGTGTATTGCCACGGAGCTGATGTCTACACCATAGAGGTGAGCAATACGTCCTCTGACTGTGTGAAGTGGATGGTGGCTGTATACCCACTTACCGTGCGGAGAATTGCCGTAATAGCCTTCCTTGGAGTGGTGAGTCAGGACTGGTTTTGATATCGCTGTCCATTTATTCCTACCCTTCTCTGCTGTGTATACTGAGCAATGTGTTATACCTCTTTTATCTGACTATACAGAATACGTTGGACATATTTATATCCATTTGCCTAACTACACACACGGACTTTGCACATGTGTTTTAACTATGCCACCTGGTTTTATCCAATACAGCAAAGCATCTGCAGTAGGACAACAGAAGCACAATGTGAAGCCACTAGCTGCAACTCTGATATTGGCTTTGCTATGATAGAAACTGGATGGCTAAGCTACTTTACAGTCACAGTGCATAATCATGATCTGCAATACCTGCAATACATATATGGACACCAATACCTTTCAGAATTGTGATCAAGTATAAACTTGCCAATATACTCCTACTTGAACAACATCACCCAGCACAGGTTGGTACCTGCGTGGCTAATGAAGACTGATCCTTAGAAAGGATTAGAATAGATCCCCTCTCTGTCAGTCTGTCACATTGAACCAGCTTCACAGAAAGGTTTTAGAAGACAGCACCTCAATACCTTTGGCTTGTGGGGCATGGGACCCAGGATCTGCCTTGTCCTGCAGTTCCTCCAAACAAACAAAAGATTGTTCCAGCCACCAACAATTTTAAAAGACCTTTATTCTTTCATTTTGGGTCCAAGCAAAAGTAGTTTTTTGCTTGGACCCAAAATGAAACAATAAAGGTCTTTTAAAATTGTTGGTGGCTGGAACAATCTTTTGTTTACATTGAACCAGCTGTCAGTAAGTGTACAGTTTGATGCCTGGCAATTAGTCCATGCAATTATAACATCAAAATGTCTCTTTAAGGGATTGGAATGTAACTAAAGCTCATATTACAGTTTAATCCAAATGCCTTGACAAACTAATTACTGGTATCATGGATTTAATAAAAAAATTGTGAGCTTCTTCAAACATTAAAAACATGCAACAACTAAAATGCTATTGCCTGCAAAAGACTAATACATATTTTATTTTTCCCCAAACAAGATTCAGCCAGGATACAGTTACATTACTGAAAGCTAACCTTCTGAACTAATATGAAAACAGGGAAATCCAAAATAACAAATACGTTTCATAGATGTTTATTTATGAAAACATTTATTATGTATATTATATTCTTCCCTATCAAGTAGTCAACAAGAGGTTAATCCTTGAGTAAAAAGGAATATGGGATTTCATTTATGCATAGTTAGATGCAAGTGCAGCCAAATTAAGCAGCATGTTATTTGGGCATAAAATAACCTCACACTGCTTTATTGCTTTGCTGCTTCCCTTGTGTGTCCTTGCAGCTCCGGAGCCTGCCCTGAGCATTTGCAAGTGAGCAGAGTGACTGTAGTTGTATACATTGAACATTCCTTATCCCCAGAAGATCGGACCAGAATTCCTCAACGGAAGTGACCAGCATTCGTTCTAAACCCCTCCCTTCCCCTGTCTTAAGGTGGACTCTTAAGGATCACTCACCCCACATATAAAACACGCTGCAGCATAAATCCAATGCAGGCAACTATCAACATATCGATTCCCCACCAATTTCTAACAGCACTGCTACGCTCATACACTGCTGCTACTAACCTATTTGAGTTCTGCAGGCCGGCTCCCTCCTCACTATGGCGCGCTCCCTCACACATTTGTCACAACTTTGCTGCTCTCCACTCCACACACTTCTGCAGCTGTCCCAGCCAAGCCTCTGCCGGCCCACCGGGATTTTTCCCGGTATCCCGGCTGCCCAATCCGGCCCTGGGGTTTTCCTGTTTCTCTCGTTTAGAGAGGGATTGCCTGGTATTTCGGGGCTGGACTGTACTGTGAAGTCAGGATCTGACTGATATGCTTCAGGAACGTTCTTCTCTGTGAAAGGCACATGTTGAGCAAAAAGAGGCTGCTTCTTTGGTGGTAACTAGCCATAGAGCAAGCTATTATGCTATTGTTCATTCTCAATCTCAGGTTGAGCGCTTCTCTCTTTTTATTTATGCAAATTATGACACTTAGGTAAGTCTCCCTATGTGTCATGCGGGAATCCAAACGTGGACCCATTGCTCAGTGTGCCTAGAGGGATATGGCTGTACCACACTGACGAGACCCACAATAGCCCGAAACGTACGTCTGGGGTTTTGCTGTTTTGTTTAGAGAGGGATTGCCTGGTATTTCGGGGCTGGACTGTACTGTGAAGTCAGGATCAGACTGATATGCTTCAGGAACGTTCTTCTCTGTGAAAGGCACATGTTGAGCAAAAAGAGGCTGCTTCTTGGGTGGTAACTAGCCATAGAGCAAGCTATTATGCTAGTGTTCGTTCTCAGGTTGAGCGCTTCTCTCTTTTTATTTATGCAAATTTTGACACTTAGGGAAGTCTCCCTATGTGTGATGCGGGAATCCAGACATGGATCCGTTGCTCAGTGTGCATAGAGGGATATGGCTGCACCTCACTGACGAGGCCCACAATAGGCCGAAACGTACATCTGGGGTTTTGCTG